>NC_090271.1:224874420-225202545 GCF_040414725.1 Anabrus simplex | reverse complement strand
CATCGGGAGACTGGAGAAAGTTTGGTCCAACTTTGAACTTTTCTGAGCAGTGAACAAAATACGCTTGCAGATGGGAACCCTTCAAATAAGTTATCATTTTCTGTTCTGATATTTCGAATTAAAGTGGGTGGGGGTTCATAATTGTTAGCTACTGTTTTGTTTTCACTTCCCAGTTTTTCAATACCCTTTTATGCTTCATGCTGCTTAAATGGTATGAGAAGCTATAAAAAACGCGAAAGCAATGGACTGACTGAGTTCTGAATTACCCCTCTGTATGGAATAAGATATCTCAGATACAACGTGCAGATAGCAGTTCTTTAACAAATTTTGACAATCTTATTTTAAAGGCAGCTTTCTTTCAGTGTTTATCGTCATACTTAGCAGAAGAAACGCGAAAATGGATTGAGCGAGTTCAGAATCTTCATAGTGATAAACGTATTTTACGCCAAAAGGAATTTAAAAAGTTGGAAAGTAGAAATGTTTTAAAAACTTCTTTATTTAAATAGTTGTGTCCTTTCATTGTTAATATTTATTCTACGCGTAGCGTTTTCACGAAAACTGTTCAATTTAATTTAAAAGATTATTTTCTCATAAGGGCCCTCTTATTTGCCCCCTGTGCGTGGAGGCAGTAGAATAACACTCACAGTCGCAAGAGGCGACTGAAAGGGGCCCCATGGGATCTCAACTTAGGAGCGTGGGTTGGCGTCCACGGGTCTCTTAGCTGAGTCCTGGCATTGCTTCCACTTACTTGTGTCAGGCTTCTCACTTTCATCTATCCTCCGACCTCCCTTGGTCAACTCTTGTTCTTTTCTGACCCCGACGGTATTTGAGCATTCGAGGCCTAGGGAGTTTTTCATTTTCACGCTCTTCGTGGTCCTTGTCTTTCTTTGGCCGATATCTTCATTTTTCGAAGTGTCGGACCCCTTCCATTTTTTTCTTTCTGATTAGTGTTATATAGATAAGGTTATTAATGTTATGTGCTTTACGTCCCACTAACTACTTTCACGGTTTTCGGAGGCGCCGAGGTGCCGGAATTTAGTCCCGCAGGAGTTCTTTTACGTGCCAGTAAATCTATCGACATTAGACTGACGTATATGAGCACCTTCAAATCCCACCAGACTGAGCCAGGAATAAACCTGCCAAGTTGGGGTCAGAAGGCCAGCGCCTGAACCGTCTGAGCCGGCGTGTTATATAGAGTATGGTTGCCTAGTTGAACTTCTTAAAACAATAATCACTACCACCACCACCACCATCTCAGATTTGTGCCATCTGGCCGTCCTGGTACTTGGAGAGAGGTCACGGTAGCCTGTACTTCTCCAAGCGAAGTGCACCTGTTCTCGGCGAACCCAAAATAACTCGCAGCTTTTCCTCTCCGTTTCATTTCCCCAGTAGCAAAATTTAGTTCTTAGCCGGGGATCTGTGAAGCTTATCTCAATTACGTGTATTTTATGTAAACACATATTGGATGTGTATTACAAGTATATTCATAAATCTTTAATACATTGGGGGATTTCAAGCGTTTGATCTGGAGTAAACGTACGTGTGGTCCTAGCTGTTCCGGCGCGAGGAGGGGGGCAATCCGCTGCTCGGAACAGCCTTCCTGCAGTAGAGACCCATACCCCGCTGCAGTCGCGGGGTGACGGTGGAGCAGTGAGCGGCAGACAGTACAGCACCGAATCGATCCCGATCGAATTTGAACCTCTAACCACAAGCAATAGTTTCCGTACGGCTTCGAAGGCAGCCTACCCCAGACTTTTAATTTTTTTTTTTTGTTGTGAAATCATGCCCTAAAAACTAACGATCTCCGCTATTAATTCTGGCGGAGTTATCTGGCTGAGGACTTACCTATTTTATTTGTGTATAAATATAATAGTTAAGAATGGCTGACAGTGAAGGGGGATCGGAGCAAGATGATGTATCATTTCTCCGAACGGTAAGTAGCATTATATTTGTTATATATTTTCAAGTCCCTTCCCTAGAATTTCCTTTTTTTTTAAAAAAAAGATTTGCTTCGAATATTTAATCTTCCATTACACTTGTTGCTACATCGTACAGATCACGATTACGCCTGGGATTTAAAAAACAGCAATTTTATTCTATCCACTGTATTAATGACTGTATAGGCTATGTTTTCTTCTTTTTTCTGGTTCAATCGTTATTAAGTCTTATTCTTACGCACGTTGTGCCAACAGTACTAAATTATTTCTCCATCTAATCAGCGAGTCTTACTACTCTAACTCTTAACCACAAGTCAGAAATACAGAAGAGGTTTTTAAGGAAGATTTCTTTGACATTCCTTAATTTCCACTTTGTTTGGTTTTATTCTAGAATCTTTTAACCAAATGTTTTTATTCTAGCTGCTAATTCCTTTGCATTGCATGAAAGATTATCTTCTCTTTACGTCGCTCAGTCATTACAGTACCTCTTCTTTAATTTCGTCTGTTACACATTTCCTTTCGTTGCTCTCTGCGAGGAGAGTTAGCGGTTGATTCCCTTTATTAAAGTTCGCTCTTGTATCCTGTGCCAACCGGAAACATTTGTCCGCAGTGAGGTTCAATAAAATTGTGTGCGTGTGTATGTGTACAAACAAATATCAGGTTTTTTCTTTCGAATTTACTATAGATTAGACTAAAACAACAATCTATCAGCAGTGAACGCTAACGTGACCCATTTCAATAAATTGCAGTATAGTTATTGTTGATATAATTCTCTGATAAACAATAGGGCACGTGATGATTTATGATACTGAGGTCACGAGAGACTTGCGCGTGTGCAGTTCTCTCACGTGTTCCATTGACTATGCTAGGTCGTATGGCAGCTCGGGCATGAATAAATGAAGAGGACAACACCATTCCGTGTTGAATGATCATATGAAGACAAATTAATCAAATTTCGAGGAGGGTAGGGTACTGAATAGTGCGACTAGCCTAAGTCTAGGTGGCTGTGACATCCAAAACTGTACTGTTCTTGTTGTTCTTCTTCCATGGCCCTTTCTCCAGTTATCTGGGTCCACACTAAAGTGGATTAATCGCTCTTTTATAGCCAGATGCCTTTCGTTTTTATATTGGTTTTTTGTCGCACCTACACACGCAAGTTTAATGGCGACAGTGGACTAGGACAGGGAAGAAGGCTAACGGGGCCTTACTTAATGAACATCCCCAGAATTTACCTGTTGTGTAAATGGAAAACCACGGAAAAAGACTATTCAGAGCTCCAAACAGTTACACGGCTCCAAGTTGCGCGGTCGTGCCCTTCCTGACGCTAACCCTATGTATTCTCTATTACGTGTTCATGTTTCTGTACTGGTCAGTAGTGCGTTGTGTTATATGCAACAATGATAAAGAAAAATGCCTAGACTCGTAGATCGGACGCCATTAAACTCTCCCACTCGGCCGGGAATAGAACCCGGGACCCACTGACCAGAAGACCTCGATGCTGATCGTTTATACAAGGAGCCGAACAATAAGAACAATTTAACAAATTATTTTTTGAATTGTCCGTTTCAGCCACCTAAGGTTTGCGATTACACTAATCCCTTCATTTTCTCAAGTTTCTATATCTTTCGCCGGTATTCCTTCATTCCTTACTCGCTCTTACTCGTTCTTCTTGCGAGAATACCCTTCTTGGCCTCTTTGGTCTCTCTTCGGCCAGATCCGCCACGTCTGCAATGTTCATCCTGAATACGCCTTCTTCCCTGATCCCACGCTTGTTTAAGATCATGAAATACTTCCTTTAACCACGAGACTCTTGGAAGGCGAGGGTCTTCTTTGCTATCCTTTATGGTTCCCTTATCCTGAGGTGACCATAGAAAGTCGTTCGCCTTTTCGTCATTGTGGTTGAGATCGTCTCAAACATTTCGTATAGCTTTTCATTTGTTTTCAAGGGGAATGTAAATGCACTTGTTACTTCTTTGAGTCTAGGATCTTCCTTAGAAATTTCCTTTCTTTCGATATTATTATTATTGATTAATATGAGAGGCGTCGAAGTGCCACAATATTTCCGTAAAAAAAAGGAAAATGCATCTCCTGTCATGCTTATCTGACAGCCTTTTTTCTTCTAGTTGCTTTACGTCGCACCGACACAGATAGGTCTTATGGCGACGATTGGATAGGAAAGGCCTAGGAGTCGGAAGGAGACGGCCGTGGCCTTAATTAAGGTACAGCCCCAGCATTTGCCTGGTATGAAAATGGGAAACCACGGAAAACCATTTTCAGGGCTGCCGACAGTGGGATTCGAACCCATTATCTCCCGGATGCAAGCTCACAGCCGCGTGACCCTGACCGCACCAGCAACTCGCCCGGTATATCTGACAGCTAACGCTCTTAAAAGCAAACTTAATGTATTGGAATTTGACCCCATATTAAGTAAAACACGCGAGTGCTGCTTAACCATCTACAATACGGAACCGGCAGAATATTTATTATTATTATTATTATTATTATTATTATTATTATTATTATTATTATTATTATTATTATTATTATTATTACATCATAGTGGAGATTGTAGTTCTTCGTTTTCTGACCACTTTACCACTTTATGCCACTTGTACTTCTCACTCTTTCTGGAAGACCCTTTATCCAAGATTCCGAACTTACTTCTTTCTTGTACCAGAACCAGTGCCTTACAGGGACCAGTCAGATCATCATTTATTGCGTTTGCCCATGGAGTGGTTCATTTCCAATTCTTGAAAAGATCAATGATCTATTGTGCGTGAGCAAGACGACCGTGAAACATAAGACGGCGCTTCCTCATATCAAGTGAGAGCTTAAGAGTACAGCTCTGCATTTGACCTCAGCGGATATTCGCCCTCGGAATTGAGACGTGGGCCACGGATTTTTCATACGAATTTCCTCTCTTTAATTTGGATCCTCCATATCTCACGGTGGTGAGTGATGGCCATTGCTCAGTAGCGTTTAAGACTCCAGGAGATGGTGTAGTGGTGGTTTTTGATCTGCCGTAAGATCGATCGGGATTGATAAGTTGGTTTACAGAGATGAGAAGCTGCTCCATGAGTTTGGTCTGATATTTTAGGGCTTCTTTCTCTGCTAAATGAAAGGAAATGATTTCTCCAAAATAACTAAAATGAACACAAGGTTTGATTTTTCTATATCTGGTTGTTGTTTGAGTCATCAGTCCACGGAGTGGTTTGATGCAACTCTCCATGTCAACCTATCCTGTGCTAACCTTTTCATTTCTACGCAACTGCTGCATGCTACATCTGCTCCAGTCTGCTTGTCATATTCATACCTTGGTCTACCACTACCGTTCTTACCACTTACACTTCCTTCAAAAACCAACTGCACAAGTCCTGCGTGTCTTAAGATGTGTCCTATAATTCTAATCTCTTCTTCTCGTCAAATTTAGCCAAACGATCTCCTCTCACCAATTCGATTCGGTATCTCTTCATTCGTGATTCGACCTATCCATCTCACCTTCAGCATTCTTCTGTAACACTACTTCTATTTTATTTCTTTCTGAGCTTGTTATCGTCCATGTTTCACTTCCTTACAATGCCACGCTCCATACGAAAGTAAAAAAACATCTTTCGATGAGGTAGAGTGGTTAGCTCTACTCCCTGCTGCTTTTTCCCCCAGTAATTAACCTGGTACCCACCTATGATGCAGGATGAGTGAACCTCAGGCCCGTGTGCACCTCCGGAAGTGGAAATCTCGTTTCTTAAATTGTTCGAATTCCAAACGGGGAATCGAACCCACGTTCTTCCGAGTGAACCGAACACGATTTTACCGCATCGGTCAGGCAGCCCCAAAGTCAAAAGTTCACTTTTAAAAATAAAACTAATTTAATTAACAGTAAAAATATAATAAACCTCATAGTGCGGAAATGAGCAAGCAATGGCGCATAAAACTTCACTTTAAGAGCGATCTGTAATTAAAATCACACACTTCCTGTTTTTATAACTCTTTGTCGTCAGTTAGTGTTGAATTCATTAGAATACAAGTCTAGAAAGGTGGTTGTTAGCCTTTTAAACCTGACACCGCTCTCGAAAGTTCCGGAGAGAGGCTGGGGATCTCAAGGTATAAAAAGTTCGCTGATAAAATTAGAAGTTGATTCAACGTGTGAGAGGCGCTGAATAAGTTGCTTGCTCTGAGCACTGGACACGTACGATACAGTTCTCCTCAAAATATCTCTCTATATGAAAATGTCTGTCTGCCTTCGAAACATCATATTAAAAATAAAAAAACTGGGCAGAATTTAATGACATTTTGCATAACAATTTCAAAGGGAACTGTTGCATGATTATGTTTTATTTGAAAATAATCTGTTTAAGATATAATAATAATAATAATAATAATAATAATAATAATAATAATAATAATAATCGTTTGGCCTCAGCTACCGTGTGCAGACATTTCAATTTGACGCCATCTGTCAAAATATCTCGGAATGGCATTCTTGCTCAATTTCAGAGTGTGAAAAATTAGCCTATTAATATAATTTACCGGTATACATTTAAAATTTTTCTTTTTCTTTCTTTCTTTCTTTCTTTCTTAATCCGTTTACCCTTCAGGGTTGGTTTTACCGTCGGACTCAGCGAGGGATCCCACCTCTACCGCCTCAAGGGCAATGTCCTGGACCTTGAGACTTTATGTCGGGAGATACAGCTGGAAAGGAGGGCCAGTACCTCGCCCAGGCGGTCTCACTTGCTATGATCAACAGGGGTCTTATGGGGGGATGGGAAGATTGGAATGGATAGTCAAGGAAGAGGCAAGGAAGCAGCCGTGGCCTTAAGTTAGGTACCATCCCAGAGAAGTGGGAAACCACTTCGAGGATGGCTGAGGAGGGAATCGAACCTCCCTCTACTCAGTTGACCTCCCGGTACTGAGCCCTCGTACCACTTTTCAAATTTCGTGGCAGAGCCGGGAATCGAATCTGACCCTCCGGCGGTGGCAGCTAATCACACTAACCACTACACCACAAAGGTGGACTTTAATTTATCTATTTCTGTGCTTTAATTACTGTTAGGGCAAATACATAATAATTATAAGAATAACATGGTAATAATTTCCGCTCCTGGTACACCCTCAGACCACAAAAACGGATTACTACGGAACGATGTTCTTCCTTGGTGGAAAGAGAGAGTGGCGCGGCCATCTTTACGTCGAAACAGTGCAAACTGTGCTGATCTGATAACGCTAAAACCTACCACAGACGTAGTCAATGGTGCCATGACCAGGCGAGTTGGCCGTGCGCGTAGAGGCGCGCGGCTGTGAGCTTGCATCCGGGAGATAGTAGGTTCGAATCTCACTATCGGCAGCCCTGAAAATGGTTTTCCGTGGTTTCCCATTTTCACACCAGGCAAATGCTGGGGCTGTACCTTAATTAAGGCCACGGCCGCTTCCTTCCAACTCCTAGGCCTTCCCTATCCCATCGTCGCCATAAGACCTTTCTGAGTCGGTGCGACGTAAAGCCCATAGCAAAAAAAAATAAAAAATGGTGCCATGTAGTGGCTGGTGAGCACACAACGTCATAGAGCCAACCTTAAGACAATTAGAGCAAACTCGCATAAACCTATTGACTTGCCTATGTATAATCCCAGCTCACTCCTCCTATACCCCTCCAAATCCACATCTCGAATGCCTCTATTCTTCTTCAGCGGCCATGCTCCCGTACCGTATAGAGCTATAATTCACACATATGTTCAGTCCTCAGCCCGAAGGCTGGTTGGAAACTCGACAGCTGCACCATTAGCTGTCATAAATGACTTAGGCATCACTGAAGAGGCGTGCTGGGGAAATGAGGAATGAAGTAGTTTCCCGTTGCCAGAAATTGATATTATATATCAGCCTTCCAATCCCACTGAAATGCCTGCACCAACCGACCCCATAAAAAAGACTGGCTTCATAAGGAATGGCATTAGTAACATCGCTCATACCTCAGTCACTTTCATATTGTCAAAGTCAAGAATAAAACAGAGACAGATCAATGAAAGTAACAAAATTGCTGTAGCCCATACCAGAAGACATAGTCCATTGTAAACACTAGGTCTCGCCAGCAAAGGCATACTCCACACATAACACCGTCTGGTCTCTTCCCCAGATCTTTCTATAGCAGGCCACAAACCAGGTTTTCCTTTTTGTCGAATCTTTCCTTAGCTACGGCAATTCAAGCTTTTATATCTGTTAGAGAATAGAGGTCATCAGTTGCAATGTCTCTAAGGTATTTAAACGTATTCATTTGTTAGACAGTTTCTATATCATGATTGTTGCTTTTTTACCTTTGCCTCTAAGTACAATGAATTTTGTTTTATTTTTGTTTGTGTTCATCCCATACTCTTTGAACTTGCTGTTGAGTTCTCTAGGCATTTTGTCGAGGCCATTACTGTTCTCCGCTGTTACTACCATATCATCAGCAATCCTCTTGTCTTCAATGTTGACTCCTCTCTTTCCAGCTAAACTTTGCAAATGATTTACTCCAAGTAAAGATCAAGCAAAGATGGTGATAAGCAGCAGCCCTGTCTAACTTCTCTCCCTAGTCCGATTTCTTCTGTTAATTCTCCTCCACCGCGCGAGTTGGACGTGCAGTTAGGGGCTCGCAGCTGTGAGCTTGCATACGGGAGATAGTGGGTTCGAACCCCACTGTCCGCAGCCCTGAAGATGGTTTTCCGTGGTTCCCATTTTCATACCAGTCAAATGTTGGGACCCTATCTTAATTAAAGCCACGGCCGCTTCCTTCCCACTCCCAGCCCTTTCCTATCCCCTAGTCGCCACAATGCCTATCTGTGTCGGTGCGATGTAAAACACATTGTAAACAAAATAATATTAATAATAATAATAATAATAATAATAATAATAATAATAATAATAATAATAATAATAATAATAATAACTCTCCTTCCTATTCTCACTCTTGCTGTGATACATTCCTTGATCAGTCTTCTCTCTCTCTCCATTCAAGCCCGTGCTAAACGTAGTTTGTGGGACCTAAAACGAATTTGGGAATATAGATGAGTAGAAGTTGTGAAGCCTCCGTGGCTCAGGCGGAAGCACGCCAGCCTCTCACCGCTGAGTTCCGTGGTTCAAATCCAGGTCACTCCATGTGAGATTTGTGCTGGACAATGCGGAGGCGGGAGAGGGTTTTCTCCGGGCACTCCAGTTTTCCCTGTCATCTTTCATTCCAGCAACACTCTCCAATATCATTTCATCTCTCATTCATTAATCATTGCCCCAGAGGAATGCGACAGGCTTTGGCAGACGGTACAATTCCTATCCTCGCCGCTAGATGGGGGATTCATGCATTCCATCCCTGATCCGGTCGAATGACTGGAAACAGGGTATGGATTTTCATTTTCAGATGAGTAGAAGTTGTATTCCTGGTAAGTGATCATAAATTCATCCCCTGTGGCAAGAACGTTAGAGAAATACAAGCCTTCCTCTGTGTAGCATATGCTGGGTATCTGCTCTAGATACTTGAATGTGTATTTAAAGCAACTATTTCAATCTACTTTGACCATTTTACGTCTACGCTTAACTGTAATGAAATAATTTAGAACATTTCACCTCGAAACTTGTATATTCAATTCTATGAAATAGTCCATCCCACACACATCCATACAATTTCGAATCCTAAACTAATTTGCTGTCGTTGTTGAATATCGTAATTGGACAAAACATATCTACAGTAGTGTATTAATAATGTGCTAGTAAACATATTAATTCCGTATCATGATCATATAACCTGCTCTGTGCTGGGAATGTAATGTAAATCAAAGTAAATAGCGAACCGGCTAATATAATTGGTAATACTATCGATGATGGAATTATTTGACATTGGCTTACAGCTCAGTAAGTTGGGTGGCCTGGAGTAACAGGTCCTTCGGAGAAGTAGATTTTCAGTCTAAACACCCGAAGTGCAGTCAACTTCTTTGCTTAAGCTTTACAGTGGGACGGTCTACTCTCATTAACAGTGAAGGATGTAGGTTCGTATTAGAAACAAACGGGTCTTTCTACGAATCACTAGAGGGTGGTTAAAGCATTGTGCACAAGGGGAGGGTTTTTGTTGACGTTACTGTTGGGTGATCAAATTTCCTACATTTTCCGAGAATGTCCTACGTTTCGACCTATGTCCTAGGGTCCAGAAAAGGTGCCAAAATATCCTACATTTGAATATTTCTTGCTTTAGTGTTTTTGTAAAACGTTTATGTATTTAGATGAAAACAAACCTGAAAATACAAATTTGACGTATGAAGGGGGAAGGGGTAGATCGTTTCAAAGTTACGACAAACTTTGAGCTGTATTTTCAGTTCCTGCAGATTTTAGAGCATTTATTTTCGGTATCAGACCATAATGCTAACGAAGAGGGATTGTTTCCTTTAATGTCTACCCAACTGACAGAAATTCTTAGTCATTTAAGCATTGAAACAGTGAAAGATTTTTTATTTATTAAATACAGCTTGAAACATTTTGAATGCTCAGAATTGTATAATTATGTATTGAATAAGGATGATTTATTGGTGAAAAACACCTCAGCAGACTATTAATATTTTTTCCCCTCTTGCATCAGAACCATGACTACCCCATAACGTGTTGTGGCTGTTGAAGTTACCTACTAGGATGAATGGTTTAGGTAGTTGGTGGATAAGGTTTCGTAGATCGTCACCTTGAAACAAATGACTGTTTGGAATATAAACATTGCAGATACATAGAGAAGGTGGTAGATGGACTGAAATTGCTACAGCTTCCAAATTAGTGTTAACAGTAATTTCTTTGGCATATATATTGTTTTTGATATAAGTAGCTACTCCTCCACTCGCATGATTCACATTAGTTCTATACTATTAATATTGTTACAATGTCATATCATGGTAAGAAAATTAAAGTTTTAATAGCATGATGTATTTCTTTTTTAAATCCATTCTAGAAGGAACCAGAAATTCATTTAATAACCTGCAATATGACGACAGGAAGGGCTCTAGGTAAAATGTTGTTGCTGGATAAAGTGTTATACATTTTGATGAAATGGCCCTACAATTCAGTAGTGACCATCTGGCCACCACTCTAGTCACAGTAGAGCATTAGTAAACGTTCAGGTTGCGTGTTGTTCGTTACTGAATGGAGAAGAGGCGTTATAGAAATGCGAGTTGGTGGATACGCTGCTAGTGTATGGGGAAAGTCGAGGAATAGATGTCTGTTTACGCAACGTTATCTGACTGTAGGGGTGATCTTGTGGGAGAATTTGGACTGCAAGTGAAAGTGTCACACCCTCCATCCTGTGCAAGAAAGCGTTATGAGGCGGTATACTGCTTTGTGTGGGACAAGACGATGGTTATTAGAACATGTTTTAAAATAATATGGTAAGGCACAATAACGAAATTGCACTGTTTATTTATATTTCTCTTCACTACGTTACTGGAGCCTTTCTCCTTTAGAGTAGACCGTCCCGCTGCACGGGTAAAGCAGCAGGGTTGCCGTAATATCGAGAGATTGGACTGACAATCTACTTCTCGGGAGCAGCAGTTTCTTTAGGCCACCAACTTACAGAGCTGTATGTATCGGGGGCACGCAGTACAACGTTTCTATCGAACGTAGATTTATATAATTTTATTATTGTTTTGTCATAGGAAGGCTGGTATTAGGTCAATATTGCGTAGGAATATATACTGTCACGTCTGATTCCGAACCTTCTACTAGAGATTTTAATCCTGTGTTGCCATTGCCCATATTATTGGATTGGCGAATCACACTATTGTTGTATTATAGAGATTGTGGGGTAACCGAGTGTAAATCTGACGACCAAGCTAGTTGGGTTCACGGTACGGGTCGTGTAATTGTAAGCTTACATTCGGGGAGAGGGAGACTTCGAACGCCACCAGCAGGTCAACAGCATGGGAAGTTACTATTTTGAACCATATGGTGACGACAGATTTAATTAATAATGAGAAGTAAATACGTGTATCCATTAATAAATAAACGTACTGCATTCAATAATAATAATAATAATAATAATAATAATAATAATAATAATAATAATAATAATAATAATAATAATAATAATACCGAGCTTGATAGCTGCAATCGCTTATTTGCGGCCAGTATCCAGTATTCGGGAGATAGTGGGTTAGAACCCCACTGTCGGCAGGCCTGAAGATGGTTTTCCGTGGTTTCCCATTTTCACACCAGGCAAATGCTGGAGCTGTACCTAATTACGGCCATGGCCACTTCCTTCCCACTCCTAGCTCCTTCCTGTCCCATCGTCGCCATAAGACTGTCTGTGTCGGTGCGACATAAGTTGCAAATAATAATAATAATAATAATAATAATAATAATAATAATAATAATAATAATAATAATAATAATAATAACAAAAGTGTTATCTAAAAATCTTAAAATACGGCACTACGCCACAGTGGTGAAACCAGAATGCTTATATGCAAGTGAATGCCTGGTACTAAACTATAGATTAGATAAACTTGAAGTACCAGAAAGGACAATCATGAGAAAAATCTTAGGCCCTGTGAAAACAACAGAGGTATGGAAATTAATATCTAATGATGAAATATACAGGAGCATAGAAAACATAACAGAAACCATAATAAAAGGGAGATTGCAATTTTTTTGACATATTTACAGAATGGATGATTCCAGATTAACAAAAAGGATTTTCAAGTACCTTTGGAACAAAAAGGCAACAACTAGCTGGATTCAAGAAGTAAAGAGAGATTTAGAACGAAATAATATAATAGAAGAAGAAACTATGGACCGGAAAATTTTTAGAAAGAGGGTAGTAAGTATGGAAGGATTCCAAGGAAGATTGAACAAAAAGCCTGGTGCGAAGTGGTCCGAGGACAGGAGGAAACAGCATAGTGAAAGGATGAAAGAATATTAGAAGGAGCGGAAGAGAAAGCAACAAGTATGAAGAACTGAATTGAAATTGGCACGTGGTCCTTAGCAGGCCTCATCGGAAATAATAATAATAATAATAATAATAATAATAATAATAATAATAATAATAATAATAATAATAATAATAATAATAATAATAATAATAATAATTCATTTATCTTTGTTACGGCCAAGATACTGGACATGACCGTCTTTTGGATTTACGCCGTATAACACGAGACAAAACTTAGGATTTTACGATATTCGCACTGCCTTCAAATGAAGTCCAACTAGTGTTGATTTTAAACCACGCAGTATCTGTTTCCTAAGGTCACTTATACTGTAACTCCATTTACACTGTTCACTTTTAGAGTTCCAGGAAGGAAAAGCTGCTTCTCTGAGTGTAAAGCTGGCGGGTTCCAAGGGACGTAACTATTCAGGAGTTGCTCTGTTTGATGAATATGGAGCATTTCCTAGAGAGAGAGAGAGAGAGAGAGAGAGAAGAGATGGTGTGAAATCCCAATGAGACTCTATGTAAACTTTCATAACCCGAGGGGGCGTCTTACCAGGCAGCACGGGGAGAACATCGATTGAAGTGGCATTCCGCTCTTACGAGTGAGGGTCACACAATTAAGGTAATTAGTAGGGCGGTTGAAGTTGACGAATTACACTCTGCTTTTACTGCTTTGAATGAGTTATTGAAACATAAATCGTCTTTAAATCAAGATCTGTGAAGAATGAGCCATAATGAGACGAATAAATGAACGGAGTAAGTAATTGAACGTTTCTCGTACAGTTACACGAAAGGATGTTGATTGAGCAGAAACTACAATTGCAAATCTTGACGTTGAATTCTTTATACAGGGCGAGTTTCCCATCCATGATTTAAGAAAAATAATGAGGTAATGAAATGGCGTATGGCTTTTAGTGCCGGGAGATCCCAGGGCAGGTTCGGCTCACCAGGTGCAGGTCTTTTGATTTGACACCCGTAGGCGACCTGCGCCTCGTGATGAGCATGAAATGAGGATGAAGACCAATTATGGTTAAAATTCCCGACCCTGTCTGGAATCGAACCAGGCACCCCTGTGACCAAAGAACAGCACGCTAACCATTTAGCCACGGAGCCGGACATTCAGGACGTGGTATGGATGATAGCATTGTCAGGATATATGACCTAATTCACTACCGGTTTAGTACTACAACTGTATTCTGCTAAGATATCAATTGCGCATCCAGACTGGCACCTGATGATGCTATAGCAACTGTCAGCCTGTGGTAACACGTATATAGGCTCCGGGGTTTTCGGAAATAATAGGTTAGAGTACTAACTAATTTTATTAGGAAGTGTCGGTCTTGCCCGTTCTTGCGTTATGTAGCAAGAGTAACATAAATTCTAGTGGTTCTGATGGGCCGTACCGCTATAGTTTATGCAAGACTCGTAACATAACCGTTGTTATACGTGTTACCCGCTTGAATAAGTTTGCATTCTAACTTATTACCGCCTAACAATCCGGGCTCTAGGTTATAACATAGTGGGTAGTGTACTGCTTTCTGCCAGCAGACTGTTGATGAGTGCACCTCGTATAGTAGTACTTCAAGTACAGAAGACCAGTTTCACTTACTAGACGCAACGCAAAAATTATCAAACATTAGTAGAATCTATGTCCAACCCTTTCCCCGTCCCTCTACGGGCTCGGGTATGAAGTGAGATGAATTTTCGTAACGAGTTTTTACGGCTGGATGCCCTTCCTGACATCAACCTCATCAGAGGAGTTTATGAGATGAAGTGAATGACGTGATATATGATAATACGTAGGTAGAGGGTGAAACAAGGTGCCGGCACATAGTTTACTCCTGTCGAATAACACGAAGGGGTCTGCTGAAGGCTTAACGTCTCCATCCGACGGACAAATCGCCATCAGCAACGCCACATGCATTCACTCCATATGACACTGCGGAGAGGTTTGTAATTTAATTCCGGCTCTTGGCGCGCAATCTAGTGATTAGAAATTGTGTACCACCACCTCCCCTATCCTTCCGGCCAACGTTATTGGAATATTGGACCTTAATTCTTAGCTTAGTCTTCTCCTTATCATCGTCCCAGCCACCTCCATCCATTCGATAGAGGAGGGACTCAACCTACATGAAAAAGTACGAATCTTAATTGTTTTTTCTATTTGTTTTACGTCGTACCGACACAGATAGGTCTTATGGCGACGATATGACAGGAAAGGCCTAGCAATGGGAAGGAAGCGGCCGTAGCCTTAATATAGGTACAGCCCCAGCATTTGCCTGGTGTGAAAATGGGAAAGCACCGAAAACCATCTTCAGAGCTGCCGACAGTGGGATTCAAACCCACTATCTCCCGGATGCGAGCTCACAGCTGCGCGCCCCTAACCGCACGGCCAATTGCCCGGTAATCTTAAATCTAGGGAGTGTGATAGCAGAGTAACATTGTCATTGGCTTTTCTCCAAGGGGACTGCGGTTTTTTTTTAAAAATCCAGTCTGTGCATATGGGATTTTGAAATGAAAAATCACACGTAATTGTCGTGACTATGTCTGGCTCCATGGCTAAATGGTCAGCGTGCTGGCCTTTGGTCACACGGGTCCCGGGTTCGATTCCCGTCAGAGTCTGGAATTTTAACCACAATTAGTTAATTCCCCTGGCATGGGGACTGGGTGTATGTGTCGTCTTCATCATCATTTCATCCTCATTAAGACGCGCAGGTCGCCTACGGGAGTCAAATCAAAAGACCTGCACCTGGCGAGCCGAAGTCCTCGGACACATCCCGGCACTATGAGTCATACGCCATTTCATTTCATCTTGACTGTGATCTCTATATCAACAGTAATGCATGTTCGCTTGTTATTTACGTTACTCCTTATATATTCACTTCTTGTAAAGCGATATATCTAAGACGTTAATTACCCAGTTAGGACTCTGACATAGGCCGGCAGTATTTCAGTCTTTGACCAGCATATGACTCCGGAAAGAGCTATTCAAGATTGAGGATTCGGAAAGGGACTCCATCCCGATGGCAGGCATTATCGTATCAGACCTTGATGATGATGATGATGATGATGCTTGTTGTTTAATGGGGTCATCGGCCCTCATATCAGACCTACGCGTCCTGAAGCTAGATGCGATCATATTTTCAAACTAGCAAGATACCCGTGCTTCGCTACGGTATTATACTGAAATTTATAATTGAATGCTTATTGTTTTAGATATGTAATCCGCCGAAATTCGCGATCTGACTCGTTTTCTGCGAGAATCCTCCAAAATTCCCGATCTGACTCGTTTTCTATTATTTTACAGCACGTTTCCTCCCATTTTTCAATATTCCTTTCCAGCAATCGATTTCGTACTTCCCGGGCTAGGCTCAGGTATTCCTCCTGGTCAGTTGGGTCCGTAAATTTTTGCCATCTTTTCCTTTAATCATTTTTAATATGGATAAAATCCTTCAGGAGATCCGGCGTGGTGTCATATTGGGTGATTTGGCGGCAATGAACCCGCGGCCGGACTGCATTCTTAGTCATCACCCGTCCAGGAGCCGTTGCCAGCGCGGTCCGCACATTTGACGACGGTCCGGAACATTATTATTATTATTATTATCATTATTATGTGTTGCTGGAATGGCTGATGACAGGGAAAACCGGAGTATCCGGAGAAAAACCTGTCCCGCCTCCGTTTTCTCCAGCACGAATGTCACATGGAGTGACCGGGATTTGAACCACGGAACCCAGCTTTGAGAGGCCGGCGCGGTGCCGCCTGAGCAACGGAGGATCTTTATAAGTACATTAATAACAGTAAAATCAATTGGTCTCACCTCCTTCTACACCCCACCGCCGTTAAGTTTATTTACCGCCCCCCCCCCAAAAAAAAAATTAAAAGAAGGCTTGTTTCTTTATGTTTAAGGGAGATTCCAAACACCAATGTTCACGTCTATTACCTTCAGTTTTGAGATATAAGTATCCCCATAAAAGTAATTTACTTTTTTAACTTCATTTCACACTACTCCTCCCCCCCCCCCTAAGTGAAATTACCCGAAAAAATACTTGTTTCTTTAATAGTAAATGATCTTCTAAATACCAATTATCACGACTCTAACTTCTTCAGTTTTTGATTTATGTGTCCTCATGAAAGAAATTCAACTCCTTTACACTCCCGCCCTCCAAGATGGTTTCCCGCCCAAAACGCGTTTTTCTTTGTTTTTAAAGGACATCCAAATACGAATTTTCACATCTGTAATAACTTTAGTTTTTATTAGATGTATGTATTCTCATACAATTAAGCCAATTAATTTTTCAATTCTTTCACCCCCCGCCCCCCGCTTCATTGGATTTTAAGAGAATACGTGTATTTTTACTTTTAAAGCAGACTGAAAATATCAAATTTCACGTCTGTAAAATCTTCATTTTTGAGATATCAGTAGCCTAATTAAAAGAATTCAACACCATTTTCAGTCACTTTTACCCCCCCCTCCACCCAGGTGATATTTCCGAAAACTAAAAATACACATTTCTTGATGTTTAATAGAGATAAAATATACCATTTTTCACTTCTGTAACATGTTAAGTTTTTTAGATATACTGTAAAAATTCTCATTTCAAAATTTCACCCCTTTTGAGTTCCTCTTAAGTGGAGTTTCCAAAAACAAATCACCTATGTTTCTTTACATTTACAGGAGATTCCAAACACCCACTTTTTACGTCTGTAACATTTTACGTTTCCAAGATATTCTGTAGATATAGTCTTTCAAAAATTCACCCCAATTTGTCACTCCTGTTTAACCGCCATTAATTGGATTTTCCGAAAACAAAATATAAGTGTTTCTTTATTTTTAAAGGAGATTTTAAATACCAATTTCCACATCTATAACCGTTTAATGTTTTGAGATATAGATACACTCATTTTAAAATATTACCCCCTTTTCAACCCCTCCCTTAATTGGATTTTCCAGAAACAAAAAATACGTGTTTCTTTATTTTTAAAGGAGATCCCAAACGCCGATTTTCAGGTCTGTAATATCTTCAGTTTCTGAGATATAAGTAGCCTCATTAAAGGCATTCAACCCTTTTTCCACCCCTTTTCACTCCTCCTATTGCGATTTTCCGAAAACAAAAGATACGTGTTTCTTTATTTTTAATGAAGATTCTAAATACCAGTTTTTATATCTGCAAACTTTAAAAGTTTGGAGATAGAGATTCACTCATTTTAAAAATTCATCCCCTTTTCACCCTCCCATTAATTGGATTTTCCAAAAAAAAAAAATACGTGTTTCTTTGTTTTTAAAAGAGATCAAAAGTACCAATTTTCAGGTCTGTAATATCTTCAGTTTCTGAGATATAAGTACTGGTATCCTGATTGAAGGCATTCAACCCATTTTTCCCCATTTTCACCCTTTTTCACCCCTCCTATTGGGGTTTTCAGAAAACAAAAAAATACGTGTATCCTTATTTTAAAAGAAGATTCTAAATACCAGTTTTTACATCTGTAAACTTTTAAAGTTTTGAGATATAGATACACTCTTTTTAAAATTTCACCCCCCTTTTCACCCCCTTAGCGACGGAATATCAAAAAATCCTCTCTTAGCGAGCACCTACATCTTAATATGAATATATCCTCAAAATTTCATTTCTTTATGTCAAGTAGTTTTGGCTCGGCGATGATGAATCAGTCAGTCAGTCAGTCAGTCAGTCAGGACAAGTTATTTTATATATATAGATATAAGATATTGAGAATAATTTTTAACTCACTCTGCGTAATTTTCATAGCAAGGTTCCAAGAATGGCCTGTATTTATAGTGTTAAACGGCGATAATAATAATAATAATAATAATAATAATAATAATAATAATAATAATAATAATAATAAGGAGAAGAAGAAGAAGAAGACTCGGTTAGCAGTTGCTTCTGAGGTGTTGTCATGCAGCAACGAAACAATCTTCGTCAGGACGGTTCCTAAGGCTGTCGAGTGAGCGTAAGGGGGAATTCATTAAATTCCCTACAATAATGATGCAGGGAGCCTTTTGTTATTTTTTCTTTTTATCACAATTTGCTTTAAGTCGCTCCGACACAGATAGGTCTTATGGCGACGATGGGACAGGGAAGGGCTAGGAGTGGGAAGGAAGCGGTCGTGGCTTTTATTAAGGTTCAGCCCAAGCCAAAATTTCCCTGGTGTGAACATGGGAAACCACGTAAAACCATCTTCCAGGCTGCCGACAGTAGGGTCCGAACCCAATATATCCCAAGTGTGAGCTCACAGCTGCGGGACCCTAACCGCATGGCCAACTCGCTCGGTCGCCAAGATTTTTGATTCACCTTCAAAAAATCGACTCCCTGATATCCGTGGTATATTGCAATCTGTGAATGCATTGTGCACTGTACTTTCGGCTACGCAGGTGGTTCGGGACTATTACTACTACTACTAAATTTGGACCTTGTATACCACCTTCAATTGTTTACTACATCTATAAGAATTTGTTGATATGATGTGTCATTGATTTCCAGTTAACCTACCATTACCACATCGTCCAGCCCGTTTTACACACACGCACACATCATTCAACTTCTGTACAGAAAGTTTGTAAGTAACATATTATTTAATTTATTCTTTATAACTGTTATTACATATGAACCCGTTCGAACAAGCAATCATCCATATTGATAAATTGCTGTAATTTATTATTATTATTATTATTATTATTATTATTAATATCGATTGTCACCTGTCTTTCATTCCCGTACAGCAAGAATAACCTAAAAACTGTACGATGTAACAATATTTAGTCTACAAAGTCTTCCTTGTTGAAAAATACAAATGCTCATAGTTACAATCCCATTGCTCAAGTTTACCTAAAATTCTGTTTAGTACTGAATGAGTTGGCTACGTAGTATCGGTCGTAAAACTGTAACGTTTCGAGTTCGAACACCACCGTTGGCAACCTTAAAGATGGTTTCCCTTGTTTTCTCGTTTTTACATCAGGCAAATGTCGGGGATTTATCATGATTAAGGCCACGGTCGCTTCCCTCCCTTGTCGTATGTACACCATCCTACACATAAACTAACTCTTGTAAAACCTTCAATTATTATTGTTAATATATTTGAATTACCTTTTATTAAATGCTATGTACGACTATATCCTGTAAATATGATTGTATTGCACATTTGTATAACCTCAAATACGTAAAGTGAATACGTCTAACCTCAAAATCTGTGTAGACAAAAACTGTAGAAAACTCTGTAATATTCGTATATTGGGTATGATCCACTGTCATTATGATACATATGGAGGTTTCTGGAAATTTACTGTAATGATTTATTATCCAGATACATGTAGAAACATTACGAATTTTGTAGTTTTTGTCACTGTGGTTTGTGTATTTGTAATCGAATATTTGAGTTTGATCTACTCCAATCGAGAGGCCGGTCGATCAATGGTTCCTTGTATGTTCGGATGTGTTCCATTTAGAGTGTTTCAAGAACATTTCCAGAAGTCGATATTTCTAGACTTTCTGTCGAACGATATATATCGAGCTGACAGGCTGACAGGCCAGAGTTAGAGAGAGTGTAGAATATGGGTTAAAGTGAGTGTTACAGTGAGCTGAGGATTTTTTTGATATGTAAACTTGTCACAATCGACTTGAGTGATAGGGTAGTCAGTCTTGCCTTGTGAAGGTAAAGTGAATAATCAGTGTGTAGACTTGTTGATATCTGTACTTTTCAGAATCGACTGTGTGATGGTTAAGTGAACGATCAGTGTAAGAAATTGTTGATATCCGTACTTCACAGAATCGACAGTAAATTGCTTCAGTGTGTTTCCCTTAATAGTGTAGTGTTGTGTATAATCGTGTATAACTCTGTGTTGTTAAGGAAAAGACGTAGCGGATATAAAGCAGTTTTATACAAGGAAGTGAACGTATCTCGTGTGATATTTATTTACACCAAAATAAAATCGCATCGAGAACGATACCTTGTCTCCAATCTTAGCTCTTTTTCTTTCCCACCTCCACGTCGCCGAAAAGTTGTATTGTTGTTAGCGTGACGTTGACTCGTTACAAAGGAAAATAAATCAATTGAGTTAAATTCCTTTTCTCTAATAAAAAATCTGTGTTTAACCTATTAGAATGATTTCCACAAATGAACGATCGTGTACTTAGCATAAATATTCCAGTGTTTGTAGTAATAATGATAATGACGTTTTAACCACAATGTACAGTATATACGCAGGGAGTTTCTGGGTTAAACAAATTGATGTCAAGGCCTGGCGCAGTACAGAGGTACACAGGATTTTATTTCCTCAACTAATGAGGCAAGGCTGAGCTACGGTACGGAGTGTCACGTTATTGACCGCCCTGAACCCAGCTAAGCGTCCACTTTATTTAAGCCTCGCTCCCTCGCTAGGCAATCTGCAGATATCAAGTAATCCTATTTTACGTGCAATGAGCTTTTCAGTCTGTAAATAATTAAATCATTAAAATGTCAATTAATACATTATTATAATAAGCATATTTTAACTATCGTTCTAACTGTCCTAATAAACATCAACCGGGCGAGTTGCCATGCGGTTAGGAGCGCGCAGCTGTGAGCTTGCATCCGGGAGATAGTGGGTTCGAACTCCACTGTCGGCAGCTCTGAAGATGGTTTTCCGTGGTTTCTCATTTTTACACCAGGCAAATGCTGGGGTTGTACCTTAATTAAGGCCACGACCGCTTCCTTTCCACTCGTAGCCCTCTCCTATCCCATCGTCGGAGCGACGTAAAGCAAATTTAAAAAATCATGGGTTTTGAATTTTTGTTCTACAGGAGTTCTTTTATCAGCGGAAAGGCAAGAATCCTGAGTTGTCGCATTTCATTTAATTGCCCTTTAATACTCGGAGAATGGCTGTTTATGTTCATCTCAATATACTTCTCTTCATCTACATACACCACACTACACTACCAACCACCACAGACACGCACTGTAGTGAACACATCCCTCCACATAGGGTTGACGTCCGAAGGGGCATCGAGCCGGAAAACTGGGCCAAATCCACATCCTGTACCGACCGCAATAAATTTGGAGATGGCCAGGATGAAGGAGATGTTTAAAAACGCCGAAGAGACAACAGTAACTTATTATTATTATTATTATTATTATTATTATTATTATTATTATTATTATTATTATTATTATCGAAATCAACTTTCAACCTATTAGGTCGTGTTCCGTACATATAGTAGTACGTGTTGAAGAGATGTTACATACAGAACAAAATGGCCAAACGGACACCAGTGGGATCCGATCTCACAACCTCCTGATTTCGCGTCGGTTGCGCTATCATTGAGCTATGGTGGCCTGTTGGAAAGGGGCAGAGCAACCGACGCATAATCGGGAGGTTGTCGGTTCGGATCCCACTGGTGTCCGGTTAGCCAATTTTGTTCTGTACTTCACATCTCTTCAACACGTACTACTATATGTACGAAACACGACCTAGTAAGTTGAAAGTCGATTTCGATAATAATAATAATAATAATAATAATAATAATAATAATAATAATAATAATAATAATAATAATAATAATAATAATAACGGCGTGTGGCCTCCGAAGAGGCCTGGTTCTGGTCTTCCGAGATGACTACCTGTAGGCGACCTGCGCGTCCATGAGGATGGGGCCCTACCTATGATGTTGAAGAGTTGTGAAGTACAGAACAAAATTAGCTAACCGGACACCAGTATGTGTACGTAACATGACCAAATAGGTTGAAAGTCGATTTTGATTACAATGCGATCGTGAAAATTCAATATTTAATGATTATTGTTGTTTTAAGGGGCCTAACGTGTAAATAATCGGTCTATACGAAAAAGCAACTACTACTACTACTGCTACTACTACTCTTCGAGTGAAAAAGCTACCAAACCTGCTCAGATACAGGATTACAAAATTTTACGGAATAATATATCATTCGAAAGATTTCTTTCATTAATAAACGTACAGTCTCTCTCCCTAAAAAATATAAAAGAAAAACAGAATAAACAGATGATATCGGCAGGTACTCTTTTCTCAGAAACAGTTGAGTCTATAGATATAATGCTAGTTGTGAGCTTGTATCTATGTGGGAAGTGAATACTATTTTGATAATAATTAAAATTAAGCCTAACAAAATATTAAATTCGAGAAATATACAATACCATACCCCCATTCCACTTTTGAGCGACTACACATGTGGAATTTCACTTCTCTTCTTCCCTGTTACCTATTTTATTAACCCTTTTTCATCTTCCCAGTTACCTTTCCTTAGACGCCAATTTTAAATGTTAAATCATCTGGTTTATAGTATTGGTAGTGAAGAACTCAAATTCTATATTTCTTCAGAGTATGCGGAAAATCGCTTCACCTCTTGAGCGCATTTTAGGTATGGAAATATGAGTTCCAAAATAATTCTGTCCTGCGATTTGTTGACATCCCCGTCGCCTGAACCCCCTATCCCGCAGCCCTAATACGTATCCACAGATTTTCTGTAGGAATTGTAATCCATGACGCGAGAACAGGTCTTTCAGGCTTCTTTCGGCTTTATAGTAAACCAAGTCAAATTAATTTAAAAAGTTGTTTCGTTCCCCTACAGATTCTGTTTTAAATAGAGAAAATGATAAGATATAATAACTCACTATATCGATGAGCAATTAATTCTTACAACATTTTTGCCTCCCTAATTGCCTAATAGGCAGCATCACAGTACTCAACGTGAGGTGGTGGACAACGTTGTAGCAATATACAGTCCTCGTGTGATTTACCACCTTAAGATAGGCAACCACACAATTCTGTACACCAGCGGATGCTGCCTAAAGGTAGGCATCACCGCAGTACTCAGTCTCAAGTAGTGGACGACGCCATCCAGTCCTCGCATTGTAAGTGCCCAAAGAGACAGCATCACAATACCCCATTCTCCGAGATGCAGGTAAACGAGTGGCAACATCGCAATACTCAGCTGCAAGTGATGGAGAGCGTTACCACAAAATCCAGTCCTCGAGTGTGACTTCCCTGTAGTATGCAGCATCGCACTACTACATTCGCCAGGACGCAGGCTGGCTATAGGCAACACCGCATTACTTAGCCTGAATGGACGACGTTACCGCAATACCCAGGCCTCATACGGTTACTGCCATGAGGTAGGCAACACCGCAATACTCAGTTCTTCCCAGGTTGGCGGCAGTACTAAAATTGTGGTGATGTATTCATTAAATACGGAATACATAGGCACTAAACATGCAAATTAATTATGACCTGATTTAACGAGGCGGATTCCTACTGCAGTGGAAAGCAGCACAGTATTCAAAACCAGGGGATATGTTCGAAGGAAGAGTTTCAAAATGAGGTGCTCAAATACGTGTTGGTAGATTTACTGGCACGCACAAAAACTCCTGCGGGATAAAATTCCGGCACTCGGTGTCTATGAAGCTGTGAAAGTACTTAGCGGGACGTAAAACCAAGGGAATTATTAGTTTTAGTGTCATCAGCACTAGACACCGAGAGATTTGGCCGTGAGGTTAGGGTCACGCAGGTGTGAGCTTGCAATCGGGAGATAATGGATTCGAATCCCACTGTCGGCAGCCCTGAAGGTGGTGTTCGTGGTTTCCCGTTTTCACACCAGGCAAGTGATGGGGCTGTATCTTAATTAAGGACACAGCCGCTACCTTCTCAATCCTAGCCGTTTTCCATCCTTTCATCGTCGAAATCTTTCGATGTGTTAGTCCGACGTCAATCAATCAATCAATCAATCAATCAATCAATCAATCAATCAATCAATCAATCAATACATACATACATACATACATACATACATACATACATACATACATACATACATACATACATACATGTACGTTCAGTCCGTCAGCGATTCCGCTGGTGGGATCCTCAACAGCTCTGCCATCAGCTGTCATAGATGGCCTAGGCATCACTGAAGAGGCGTACTAGGGAAATGAGGAGTGAGGTAGTTTCCCGTTGCTTTCCTCACCGAGCCAGAGTAGCTATTTCATATCAGTCTGCCAAGCACACTGAAATGCATACACCAACCGACCCTATGAGCAACATTTTCACACCATTCATAGCAGGGACTGGCTGCATAAGGATTGGCATTACTAGCATCACTCATACCTCAGTCACTTTCATATTGTCAAAGCCAAGGATAAGACAAAGACAGATCTATGAAAGTAACAAATTGCTCTAGCCTATACCAGAAGACATAGTGCACTGTAAACAGTAGGTACTGCCAGCAAAGGCATAACATACATACATTAAATAAATAAATAAATAAATAAATAAATAAATAAATAAATAAATAGCACTAGCCGACGTTAGACAGCACCATATCCTTCAGTAGGCTACTAATCGAGTTATTGCCAGAAAGGATGCAGCACGACTTTAAAAATGACAGAACACATGTCCTTAGGCAAGTGGAGTAATTCTGCTTGTAAATAATTCACCCAGTCACTTACGTAGGTAGACAAAACAGCAATACTCAGTCGCTCAGTAATATACACTCTGAATTGACTATTTTGTAATAATTAAATGAACGCTCACGAATATGGGATAGGGACTTCCACAGAATAATGGTGGCCAGATGTAACAGTGTACTACTGTATAAAGGAAGTGAGAGAAATAATGGATTTAATACCTGGAGCGTTGAAATCAGACGAACACGAAACAAGCTAAGTATATTAGTACCGATATGGGATTAATCACATTTTTCAGAATTACATTTTTACACAAATTGGTAGAAATATATATTGAATTAATAAAATAGGCTTTCCAGTAAGAAAACTCTCAAAATTATTTTATGCTATGTTTATTGAAAGTATTTAAAAGCCATAGCATATCGTATCAGACCAAATTCGAACATACGGCAGAGTGGGGCGTAACAAGTGACATCCGACATTTACAAACATACATTTTGAAGTAGTGGAGATAACTATTTTGATATAGAATATGTCTATAATTTCAGAACCCGTGGAATTTACAAAAAAAATATGAAAAGTTAAAAATCGAAATAATCTCTAGACAATACGTACAGTACGACGAAAGCGTTCAATATCTCATTCTGAATAGGAAAGGCCAATAAACCTAGTAACAAGAGAAAAGTAGACAAACTCACAAGAAGCCACGAACTTCACAGCAAACCTCAAATCCCATACCTCCTAGACTACACCACGGAAAGTCTAAGGAAATTCTACGCCAAAGATGAAACCCACAAAAACCCATTAATCAGCACACTTGAGCAATATGACATTGACCAATAAGCCACGCGAAAACGTCGCCCAAAGCACCTACAAGTCATGAAACAAGTACTACAAAACCCACTATATGTTAAACACAATAATATCGGGCAAATGGCCGTGCGGTTAGGGGCCCGCAGCTGTGAGCTTACATCCAGGAGACAGTAAGTTAGAACCCCACTGTTGGCAGCCCTGAAGATGGTTTTCCGTGGTTTCCCATTTTTACGCCAGGCAAATGTTAGGGCTGTACCTTAATTAAGACCACGGTCTCTTCTTTCCCACGCCTAGCCCTTTCCTATTCCATCGTCGCCATAAGACCTATCTGTGTCGATGCAACGTAAAACAAATTGCAAAAAATGCACCACTACACAATAACACAAAGTTTTTACGTTTTATGCCACCCCCTTTTTATTCGGCCAACCTAAAAATACCAACTAAACACGAATTTCGAACGCAAAATTACCACCAACAAAATTCTCCTGAGAAAAATGCAAGCTGCTGTGTCACCTTGATTTCTGTCCGATCAGATGGCACTTCTACTTCCTAAACACAAAAAAAAAAAAAAACTCTCACCGTTCCATCGGCTGGTCCTTGGTTGGTCCCAGAGTTTTAAGATAAATTTCACTCAACAGTCGTAAGAGGAGCGCTTAGACGCACCGGTGATGACAACAAACACCTCCCTCTGCCCCAACCCCTAAACGACAGGGCATCAGGTCGTAAACAATGGTCACAGGAGTAGAGAATTATCTCGGTATGATGCCATTGGGTGATGCAATAGGGCCGCCATATTGAGGTGCTAAAATCACCGTGGCGCGCCGCTAATAATTAGTGTAGCTCTAGAAAAAATCAAATGGTGAAAAATTGAGAGAACTGTGGCGTGAAGAAGTGTGAACAATGTCTTTCTTTCGCAAAATATCACGACATATGAGCAATGAATGGCTTCAAAATTACCAAAATATCATTCGAGAGGAATTGTCAAAATTCCAAAACGTTAAGGTGGGCGAGCATCTTGAGGCAGTTCCGCACGCTTATGGATCCCTAGCCGAGCACATATACCGCCCCAGTTGTGGAAAATAATTTGGAGCACATGGATGATCGCTTGTTTAGAATTAAGACATAAAACACCAACAATAAAATGTCAAACCCACGGTGACTAGACCATTTCGACAGTATCTCTCACACAGTACGTATGATACGTGAAAAGTTGCGACCGTTTCACGTCACAACACCGCTCAAATATTTTACAGCCGGGTTGAGTGGTTCAGACGGTTGAGGCGCTGGCTTCTGGCTCCAACTTGGCAGGTTCGATCCTGGCTCAGTCCGGTGGTATTTGAAGGTGCTCAAATACATCAGCCTCGTGTCGGTAGATTTAGTGGCACGTTAAAGAACTCCTGCGGGATTAAATGCCGACACCTCGGTGTCTCCGAAAATCGGAAAAGAAGTTATTGTTATTGGGACGTAAAGACAATAACATTATTAATAATATTTTACATGAAATTGAAGTCGAAAGTATATTCCATAACAAAAAAAATGAAAATGCAATAATGCAAGATATAATAATATTGGCGTGTGTTCTCCGAAGAGCTCTGGTGTAGGTCTTGAGAGTTGATGCCGTATGGGTGACCTGCACGTCTATGAGTATGGGGCCGTACCTACGATGACTACCGCACACCCAGCCCCCGAGCCATTCGAATTAACCAATGAAGTTTAAAATCTACGACACTGCCGGCAATCGAACCCGCGACCCTCTGGACAAAAGGCCAGCATGCTAACCATTTTGCTATGGAGCCGGACCGTGTCCTCGTCCTGAGGTGGTGCAGCTCTTTTCAGGCACACCCCCAGTGGAGGTGAGCTGCATTTGCCATTTTAACCACATACCACTCTTCTGCCATTCTTTATGCCAGTACCGCGAATCGAACCCGGGTCCCTGACGACGGCAGCTAATAACGCTAACCGGTACGCTACAGAGATGGGCACCCATGAAGGTGCACCTCAACCCTTAAAGGCCCTCGGTCCAGCAAGACGAGCCGCTCGGCCAGACGGTCATCAGGCAGTCGTGACGACTTTCTCAACCGTATAGATTGAATCACTGTCTCTCATATCAGACAGCACGTTCCTTGACCTCACTAGGTTGACAAGGGCAGGTTACAGTCATGCGGTTACGGATTTCTTTCAAACATCGTAAATTATTGCCGTAGAATAAGTAAAAACTGGTGTTGTCAGATCCAACGTACCTATGAATCATCTTCATTATTAATTAGACATTTATTAGAACGTGAACACATTTTTGTTTTGTAATTACTGAAATGTAATTCTGCATATTTTGTAACAAAAATGTATTCGTCAGTGAGTGTCGGTGTTCTTTCAAGTCAATGAAAGAAAGGAAAAATCAAAGGTGAGGGGCTGGCACTCCTCGAACCCGAGACTCCCCCATTGACGTCAAGTTGCCGACCAATGGACCAGCTGTGCTGCAGACACTCGTATACAATTTTCCAACATGTATGGACGCTGTTATTAAATTTTCGATTAAATAAGGGCTAATGGCACAAATCCTCTGTTTATTTTTTATGCTAAACAAGCTCCCAAAATTCGTAAGAACTCGCTTACCCTATATCCGTGTGGTTTCGCATTATGAACGGACCACGTTTCAAGCCTCAACTTACAATATATTGAAGTGTCTGAGTAACCCGAGAATCAAACCGTGTCCTAGAAGTAAGGGACAACACTTTACACTACCGGAGTGGCGTAAATAAAGGTGTGTTCGAAATCACGATCACTTCTGGTTTATGCACTTTAACAGGGACGGAGCGCTCGCTAGTCGTCGGTAGCTACTGGGAAAGATAGTCATAGATGCCATCATTCACTGGACGGTAATCGATAAGGATGTGTGGGACGTTCCGGTTGTTATTTCAACTAGGAAATATTTGATTGATCATAATATTCATATTTACCGAGCGAACTCAGATTGGGAGAGAACCATTAATAATGAATTGAAATATGAATTGTGTGATGAGTAGTCCGACTCTCTGGCTGAATACTCGGCGTACTGGCCCTCGGTTCATGGGCCCCGCGTTCGATTTCCGACCGACCAGTGGATTTTTACTGTTTATGGTTAATTGCTCTGACCCGGGGACTGGGTGTTTGTGTTCGTCCTAACATTTCTCTTCAGCCGTTCACAACACACGACAGAAACACGAATAAATCAATACATCCCTTCACATGAAATTAGCGTCAGGAAGAGCATACGCCCGTAAAACTGGGCCAAATCTATATCCATTTATGAGCACAATAAATTGGAAAACGGCCCCGAAGAAGAAGATGCAGGGCGCGATGAGCTATTGGAATTTTATCAACTGAGTACTTAGAAACTGGACATTAATAATTAAAACCCATTAGAGGAATCCTTGGTAGATACTAATCCTTGAACGTATAAAGGAAGATAAGACAAGGGACATTAATTATTATGACTATAATACTGTTCTATTTGACTAAATTAATTTAGGATGACCAATCAGCACACACATATACATACTCGACATTATTATTATTATTATTATTACAATTATCATTACAATTATTATTATTATTATTATTATTATTATTATTATTCTACAGCTTCTTCCACATGTTTGGGGTCGCAGGTGCGCACTGCGTTGCACATGTGTATTTGGCCTAGTTTAACGGCCGGATGACCTTCCTGACGCCAACCATATATGGAGGGATATAATCACTATTGCGTGTTTGTGTGGTGGTTGATAGTGTAGTTTGTTGTCGAAATATGAAGAGAAAAGTCTTGGGACTAACACAAACATCCAGTCCCCGAACCAGAAGAATTAATCAGACGCGATTAAAATTCCGACCTGGCCTAGAATCGAACTCGGGACCCTCCGAACCGAAGGTTCCAACGCTGACCATTCAGCCAAGGAGTGAGACAAGATCTAAGACTTGTGTCAATGTAACTGAATAAGTAGCTTCAAGATTTTTAGGTTGTAAACCGACAAATAAATAAATAAATAAATAAATAAATAAATAAATAAATAAATAAATAAATAAATAAATAAATAAATAAATAAATAAATAAATAAATACATTAATTAATTAATTAATGCACTTTACTAATGAGTGACTATTTACAAATGTCTCTTGTCTCACAGCACGTCTCCGGATTGCTGGTATTTACCTGGAACGGGTGATCCGTCGGTAATCTTGATTGATGTGTCATGTTTCACTTCGCTAGTACCACCTGTCACTCCATCCAGAAGTCCCTGGAGCTGGGTTCGAATACACGTCTGTTAACTATCACAACAGACAAATATAGTTCACTTCGATTGACTCCAGACAAAACCGATAACTTGCACAAGCAACTCACGTCACTGCTCCACACATTAAACTACTCAACACATATCACTCGGAAAGAAAAATATACAACACTGCTCAACACCATCCCCTAAACAACTACTCCAACAGTGGCAACACTGCGATCACTCTATCAACATTCAACTCAACAATGATAACTATCTGTTCGCGACGAGCCTACTTTTACATACCTGGTGATAAGGTCCGCCTTTGTGGTGTAGCGATTGGTGTGATTAGCTGCCACCCCCGGATGCCCGGGTTCGATTCCCGGCTCTGCCACGAAATTCGAAAAGTAGTATGAGGACTGGAACCGGGTCCACTCAGGCTCGAGAGGTCAACTGAATAGAAGGGGTTCGATTCCCACCTCAGCCATCCTCGAAGTGGTTTTCCGTGGTTTCCAGCTTCTTCTCCAGGTACAGTAAATGCGGGGATGGTGCCTAAGTTACGGTCACGGTTGCTTCCTTCCCATTCCTAGCGATTTCCTATCCCATCGTCGCCTTAGAATCTAACTATCTGCGTCGGTGAGATGTAAAGCAAATAGTTAAAAAAAAAAAAGTTCTAGTATCATCGGGGTGCGACCAGTACCGAGTGAGTTGGCCATGCGGTTAGAGGTGCGCAGCTGTGAGCCTGCATTCGTGATATAGTGGGGTTCGAACCCCACTGTTGGTAGCCCTGAAGATGGTTTTCCGTGGAGGTGTCCTGGCGCTGTACCTTAATAATTAAAGCCAAGGCCGCTTCCATCCCACTTCTACCCTTTCCTATCCCATCGTCGCTATAAAACTTATCTGTGTCGGAGTGACGTAAAGCAACTTGTGAAAGCAAAGTGCGGCTAGAATACGAATATTCAAGTGTCGCCTTTCAGAAAATTCACAGAGACACTAGACTAAAAGCACAATACAGGGAGAGATCGTTACAAACCCTCAGGCCTCGCTCCTTCTAGGTAATACCAAAGAAGGCTACAACACAGCTGACAGTCGCATGGACACGTAACAGAATTATGAAAGACAAATTCATTCCAACTTATATCGAGATAGTAACATAGCTGTCAAAAGAAAGTTACTATAATGTTGATTTAGGTTTAATTCAACTGACCCATTGAGTTGACTATAAGTAACTATGAATTTGAATTCGAAAAATGATGATTTCGAACCACCACCGTCTGCAGAATGTTTCGAAATATATCCGCAGTAATGAAAGTGGCCAGTGAAATAAGCGGCTGATGAAGGCTGCTTTGATCAATTTTATATTTTGTTTTGCTTACCTTGCTCTTGTCATATGCATGTCCTTTAATCGTTCCAAACCGGACGAGTTGGCCGTGCGGTTAGGAGCGCGCAGCTGTGAGCTCGCATCCGGGAGATAGTGGGTTCGAATCCCACTGTCGGCAGCCTTTCCTGTCCCATCGTCTCCATAAGACCTATCTGTGTCGGTGCGACGTAAAGCAAATAGAATAATAATAATAATAATAATAATAATAATAATAATAATAATAATAATAATAATAATAATAATAATAATAATAATAATAATAATAATAATAATAATAATAATAATCGTTCTAAACTTGCAAGTGTCGATGTTTGTTCGGGGCTCACATATGACTACCAAGAGCTTAGAATCGACTTTTGGAATTCAAGGCGGGCTGAGTGGCTCAGTCCGGTTGCATTAGAAGGTGATCAAATACAAAATAAGGTAACAAGGGCTCGCACGAAAAATACTTATTTTACATGCAGCTATAAGGAGACACAGTGGCAGAGCACTGATATGCATTAGGCTACATTCAACATGGTCACTATTTTTGGCCAAGAACTCGTTCCAAGACACCAAGGCTTCAATGCCGCCATGTAAGAAATCTGAAGACACGCGATGTCGGCATGCTGAGCGGCCATACCGTCGATGAGTTGCTTACCACCCAACGGTCCGAACAGATGAAAATCACTGGTGGCCAGATCGGGGCTGTGAGATGTCGAGGGATGAAGGGGAAAATGTTAGGAGACTGGCCGTGTGACAGCGCAGTGGTGAAAAATAGCCGGAGCACCTTCCACACTTAAGATGACGTTAATTGCTTATCTATTTAGAAACGCAAGTTTATAGTTTTACACAACTATTTTAGAAGTGGGCGACTATGTCACTAGGCCACCACGTTCCATGTTATTATTATTATTATTATTATTATTATTATTATTATTATTATTATTATTATTATTATTATTTTTGCTATTGGCTTTACGTCGCACCGACTCAGACATCTCTTATGGCGACGATGGGGCAGGAAAGGCCTAGGACCGGGAAGGAAGCGTTCGTGGCCTTACTTAAGGTACAGCCCCACCATTTGCCTGGTGTGAAAATGGGAAACCACGGAAAACCATCTTCAGGGCTCCCGACAGTGGGGTTCGAACCTACTATCTCCCGAATACTGGATACTGGCCGTACTTAAGCGACTGCAGCTATCGAGCTCGGTATATTATTATTATTATTATTATTATTATTATTATTATTATTATTATTATTATTATTATTATTATTATTATTATTATTCATGCAATTACCCTTATGAGGAATGTATTGTCTTTCTCTAACACATCCCACGTAAGATCAGTAGGTCGCTGGTTGCCTAGACAACCACAGCGTTCTCTCCCGCGCCTGCGGACCAGCTTCTGCTGCACCTAAAAGCAGCGCAGTCACTATGCTGTTGCACGTTGCATCATTTACTAGAACATTTTCATGTGTGTCCTTGTCCGACTCGTTGGCTGAATGGTCAGCGTACTGGCCTTCGGTTCAGAGGGTCCCGGGTTCGATTCCCGGCCGGGTCGGGGATTTTAACCTTCATTGGTGAATTCCATTGGCCCGGGGGCTGGGTGTTTGTGCTGTCCCCAACATCCCTGCAACTGACACACCACAAACAACACTATCCTCCACCACAACACGCAGTTCCATACACATGGCAGATGACGCCCACCCTCGTCGGAGGGTCTGCCTTACAAGGGCTGCACTCGGCTAGAAATAGCCACACGAAATTATTATTATTATTATTATTATTATTATTATTATTATTATTATTATTATTATTATCGTCTACTCCTAAAAGAACAGGAATCATTTAGTTTTAATTCCAGTGCTGTAAATTCGTGGACAATGTCCGGAATGTACTTTCAATAATAATAATAATAATAATAATAATAATAATAATAATAATAATAATAATGAAACGACCGCAAAAATATGGACCGAGAGAGAAAAGAAACCCTGAGGAAAGGAATAAAAGAAACATGTACACGAAAGATGACAAACAAATGCCATTAAATATTTTGCTTTGTCCTAAATGGGAGTGCCGGCCCCACGGTGGAGGGGTAGCGTGCCTGCCTCTTAACCGGATGCCCCGGGTTCGATTCCCCGCTGGTAAGGGATTTTTACCTGGATCTGAGGAATGGTTCGAGGTCCACTCAGCCTACGTGATAACAATTGAGGAGCTATCTGACGGTGATATGGAGGCCCCGATCTTGAAAGCCAAGAATAACGGACGAGAGGATTCGTCGTGCTGACCACACGACACCTCACAATATGTAGGCCTTCGAGCTGAGCAGCGGTCGCTTGGTAGGCCATGGCCCTTCGGGGCTGTTGCGCCATGGTGGGGGGGGGAGCGGGTAATGACAGTATTCACAGCAACAAATAATAATAATAATAATAATAATAATAATAATAATAATAATAATAATAGTACCGAGCGAGTTGGCCGTGCGGTTAGGGACGCGCAGGTGTGTGCTTGTATTCGGGAGACAGTGGGCTCAAACCCCATTTTAGGCAGCCCCGAAGATGTTTTTTTTTTTTTTTTTTTTTTTTTTGTAGTTTACCATTTTCACTCCAGGCAAATGCTGGGTCTGTGCCTTAATTAAGACCACGGCTGCTTCCTTCTCACTCATAGCCCTTTCCCATCCCATCGTCGCCGTAAGACCTATCTGTGTCAGTGCGATGCAAAGCAACTTGTATGATAATAATAATAATAATAATAATAATAATAATAATAATAATAATAATAATAATAATAATAATAATAATAATAATAATAATAATAATAATAATAAGAGGTTCGGCTCATTGGTTGAATGTCCGGCGTTGAGGGCTTGTGTTCAGAGGATCCTGGATTCGATTCTCCAGCGGGTTGGGGATTTTGATCACGTCTGGTTAATTTCTCTGTCTTGGGAGCTGGATGTTTGTGTTTGTCCCAATACACACCTCTTCATAATACAACACCCTACTACCAACCGCTACAGAAACACGCCATAGTGAACACATCTTTCCATATGAGAGTTGCGTCAGGAAGGGTATCATCCGAAAAACAGGGCCAAGTCCACAGGTCCAGCACAGATCGTACCCGTTACCCCACCAGGGTATGAAAAAAGCTATGAAAGAAGTAGAGGAAGGAAAGGGGGGTTACATGTTTCGATTATCAGGTAATTATCCGAAGGCCCAGTTAAGTTGATTCTAAAATTAGACTAGTTAAACAGTAACCCGGCTACATTGTGTAATATACTCCGAACATTAAAACTGGAGTAAAGTAGGTGAGATAGACGTAACTCATTTGAGATACGGGCTGCACTTTAAGCACACATAAATTTAATTGAATAATTTACAATTTCATATAGAGCTAAAACATAGTTTTATGAGCTTACTAACTAGACTAAACTACTCTATAATTTGCTCATAGTTTTTCTCTAAGTTCCAGTCTAAATAATGACATTTTTAGGAAGCGAACGCGGGACCATGAGAACCTAAACCCACTCCCCCGACCATTCAGCTAAGGAGTAGGACGCACACATCAAATCTACCAAATCTTGTTATTATTGCAGAACCCGGCGGTCATTTCTTGTTTGATTTATCGTTCTTTTCTACAGCCTACGAGTATTATCTTGGTCTCGTGTTTTCGGCACATAATGTAGCCCCTTGTGGACAATCGTCACCGCACTGGAGGACCAGCGCTACATATTCTCAGTTGCCGTCGTCAGTTTGGCACTTCCTCATGTTGGACTCCTTGTATTATTTTTGTTTTCCTTCCTGATTAATTTGTACATCATTCAACTGAGAATATCGTCGTTACGCCTAGAAAAACAGTCATGTGATAATATTTCAGCACAGAACTCTGACCACAAAGGTTCTGTCATGTAAGGTTCAGTATCGCTCGAACTATATGAACGAATTTTCGTTCTGATTGATACATGTGCTGCGGGTCAGTATTCCTCCCCTCAACATTGGCACATAACAGGATTTTGAGGCACAACGACGATATATCACTTGCTTTGGAAGGCGTGTGCTACGCATGTGAGCGACGAGGGCAGAACATTGAAATATTCATAATATTGGCCTCTTCCAAGATACTGATAGCCCTGCCATTTTACTACACGTATTATTTCTCTCTGTGGTTCAGAGGTAGAGTTGGCCTTCGCATTCCAAGGTCGAGGTTTCAAACCCAACAGAAGTGCTAGATTATTGAAGGTCGAAAATAAATTATTTGGCGCTCAATGTCGCACACTGTCGGCATGTAAAAGACTTCTGGTGACACATCTGGCGTTTACCTGGTCAAAAATCTTTGAAACTCGATCACTGATCGCTCTACAGAGCTCTGGTTTCCCTGCCATCGGGTAGAATATATCGGAGCATAAGAATTGCCACGTAGTCAGCCTGTATTACGTCAAATAAAAATATCTAATATGATAGTTGTCGATCAATTAGTCTATTATTGTTGGTGAACATAATCCATTCACTACCTGCAAATTCGTGGTGGCTGAAATATATCCGCAGTATGGGAATTTACATTGAAAGTGACTTTCCCTCTTTACAAACTGCTTGCCTCGCACCAACAAGAACAGCACGACATAGCCAATAGCAGGGGAAGGGAGAGAATCGCGATAAAAGCTTTTCAGTTATTTACTTCTTGTTAGTAGACTAGCATGCGGGGAAAGGAGGTCAAGGAAACTGGAGGGGGAAGCTTCCCTTCCACAGTACATTCAATGAGTATTCAAATAAAAATGTTACTGGTTTGGGAAGCAGATAATATCACACCCTCCAATTAAATCTGACAGCCTTCTTTTTAGTTGAAGAAACTCTGATTTGAATGAAATTTGCTATAAACAGGGTGGTCGTAATATCTTCCTCTTGAGATTTTTCTGGCTATTTTTCTAAACTTATTGGGATCGGCATTTAACGTGTATTTGGCCACGTTTTACGGCCGGATGCCCTTCCTGATGACAACCCTTTATGGAGAGATGTCATTTCACTATTACGTGTTTCGTAGAGTGGTGTATTGTCTGCAGATGAAAAGACGTGTATTAAGAAGAACACGAACCTACAACTATGGTTTTTGGAGACATCGAGGTGCCAGAATCTAGTCCCATAGGAGTCCTTTCACCTGTCAGTAAATTTGTATAGACAAAGCTGACATATTTGAGGACCTTGAAATGCTAACAGACTGAGACCGGATCGAACCCCCAATTTGAGCTCAGAGGGCAACTACTCATCCTGGCTCACGAGTATGATAAGTGGCCGTTAGGTCTGTGCCATTTCTAGCCTAATGTCATTTTGTATGGACAATAACGAATCAGAATTTTGTTGCCTTGTAGTCCAAAATGTATTATTTCCAATAATGTGCGTGTAGGAATAACAGAATATTAGATCGGACAATTAGTGATTTTCATCTTAAAACGAATGTCGGTTTTCTTAACTCGTGGGAGTAATAAATCAGGTACCAACAATGTTGTAAAAATTCTTTGCTTATTTATTTAAAAACCCTCCCTCTCTTTTCCCTACAAAATCAGGTAAACATTGATTAAATAAGGAGGAGAAAAATGCAGCCGATCAGAAATTCAATTGAAAGGCCAATGCCCGGCCACCAGAACTACACGGGCTGCTTCTCGCATAATAACCTGAAACTAACTAAACTTAGTAGCCCTACATTAACTGAAGTGTTGAAAAACCTAGACCTAGGACAGCTAAAGTTCTGGGCTGGTCTCTTGTGGTACACGTAATTTTAGTCATATTGATCCATACTAAGATCGTCCTTTCTACACCCACCCATGAAGGTATAAAATATTTACACGCACACCTCAGTAAACACAACGTATCATCTCGCTGCAGTGTAAACCTTTTTTTTTTTTTTTACTTCACGCGGCTATTGCTAGCCTGGCAGACCCTCTGACAAGTGTGGTGTATAGTAAACTGTGTGTTTGTGTGTGGTGTATGAGCTTCAGGAATGTTGGCAGAGTTCAAACTCCCAGTCCCGAGTCAAGGGCATTAATCATTATTTAAGAATAAAATCCCTCGACGCGACCGAGAATTGAACCCGGTGTCCCGAGTATCGTAGGCCAAGACGCTACTTAGCAGATTGTTATTAGCAAATGAGAACTGATAAACTGATAAAGGAGAATATTTTCCGTTATGAACAGAATTGAATTATTATTATTATTATTATTATTATTATTATTATCATTATCATTATTATTATTATTATTATTATTATTATTATTATTATTATTATTATTATTATTATTATTATTATTATTATTATTGTTACCGTGTTTTTGTGGTAGTTATGCGTGAAAGAAGGTGCGGGGTGGTGAATAGGTCTCAGGCTACGAAATTAAAGTGAATCTAAAATTTAACAAGGTTATATTTTCTTTTCAAAATCAAGAAATAACAAACATGGCAGGTACAGAGTAGCAAGGCAACAAAAGTACAATTACAGTATTTACAGGATTTGGGCTTCGAGCCCCGCGATCACAATCCTTGAGCAATTAGCTCAGTTTTACCCCAAACACAAGTGTCAACAGAGGGGCAGAGAACCCCATTCATGCCTAGGAGCACTTGCTCCAAAATACACAGTAAGGCCTCCTTGAGGCGCGCAGAAAACAAAATTTTCAGAAAAAGAGCAACTTGCTCTCAAAATTCAGGCCTGTCAAAGGCCCCACCTAATTCCACTTTCAAGCTGTCCTTTCAGGACATATACACAGGGGTAAAATACCCAACCTACTGAGGTCTGTTAAATGACAAGAAGGTTAATTACATGACCTCTAAAATAACAATTTGAGAGGAGGCGATCTGCACTCCTAATACACTTGTTTTTAAAACCTAATCTGGCTCTAGGCCACTAATGCAAGGGCTAATCCCATACTACAGAGGTGACTTTAGAAAAGAACAATTTGCTTTACGTTAACGAAGAATAGGTTGAGAAAAATAAGTTCACCTCAAAACAATATGATTGGGAGCTCGAGAGGGTTAAGCACTCTCTATCCCGATATGCAGTTTAAAAGATGGAATAGATACAAGTTTCTTTACATTTTAAGGAAGGTTACATAATGGAAAAACTTCGGACCCGCCCCGAGAGTTAAACTGCTGAGCAAGCAAGAAAAGAAGTAATTAATCGGCCATTACCTGGTTGTTGACTGCCGCCGAAGAAAGAGGCGCTTCCCGCCCCCTGCTATGTACTTTACACACGAAAAGATGGAACAGAAGTGGCCCGGAGACCCTAAAATCAGCAGTTTATATACTCTCGCGGAAAGTTCGAGGCGTTAGGGGAATGAGAACACCCTCCCACAAACTCTTTATTGGGTAGGATACAGCAACATATTCAAGTTGGGGGAAGATACATCCGATTGGTCAGAAATTAATGAAAGAAATTCGGGATTGGCTAAATTTAAAACAAGGGGAAAGAAAGGGTTAATATTGCCAACTTAAACAATGACAGAAGGAAATTTAACAAAGAACAAACTTTTGAAATTAAATTTTCTCCAAAAGAACAGTTCTTTTTCTTCGCACTAGGGTGCACTATTGTAGTTCTTCAGTAGTGTCCTCTAGAAGAGAAAGTTCACACTTCTTACTACCAGTAAAACAAAAATACATCAAAAGTGGCACAGTTCAAAAACTCCAAACTTTCCAAGTAGTGACATCTTCCGAGAAACTTGAAAATTAATACCGTCGATAAAGTTCAGACTTCCTCCAGCAGAGGAGTTTCAATTGGCGCACATTTTAAATTAGCGGCGTGGAGGTGTACCGCCCGGTACAGACCTCCCCCCCCCCCCAAAAGTTCCTCCAGGGGTGACACATGAAATTTGTTTGAAAACAAGGTCCAAGTTTTGATGTTGATACGGAGATTAATTACCGAAGAATTGATCGAAATGGCTGAAATTTAGTTTGATTCAGTTTCAAAATTCCTTTTAGTAACAGCGGAAGTACTGTCTTAATGTTTGTAGAAGGTTGAATTGAGAAGGAAAACTTTAGTTTTAAAGTTGAGGAAAATTTTCTAAGTCCACCAAATATTGCAGTAGAATACCCAAGAAAAGGTAGTAAGGTTGATCTGGAATGTCCATATAGTTGATGTTGATTAAGTTGGATGGCCATACCGGCCGTTGCAGCTTGCGTCCAAAGGCGGCCGCTCGGACCCCACAAGTACCCTGAGATACCGCTCGCCCGCACTATGAGGGGAGCAGAGGTGTTGAAGCACGCCGCGCCCGCGGTGAACATATACAGGCTGCGGGCAAGTAGCAGGTCGTGCGCCGCACATCAGCCTTGGCCGGGAGGAGAGCTCCGGCTCGCCGTGCACATGTGGTCCTCGCTGGGGAAGAGGGGGCCCATCCTCTAACCCAGTCGCAGCACGGCGCCGCGCGGCTGCGGGGGCACTGAAACATTAAAACTAGGCGGCAGAATTTGTTGGACCATCTTTTTTTTTGAGGGCACAGGCTTTGTGGAGAGGTTGAGGGGCCAGCGGCGTGCAGAAATTCATTGCATTAATTAAGCCACTGTGTAGAGTGGAGCAGGAGACGGGAGCGTGGTAATGGCCGTGGCAAGGACAGGATGGCAGTTTAATGGTTCGGGGCAGGTTTCACAAAAATGCTTACATATAAAACAAAATACTATAGAAGGGGCAGAAAGCCTTAAAAGTGAAAACTCAAAAAAAAAAATATATATAACCTTCATATTCCTTTCACGATTATATGAAGCAAGTTAACACAGAAATTACACCGGTTTCACCTGTGACAGGTGAACCCTAAATATCCTCTCGGTGGCTGGATTACTTAATAACAACGTAACCGGCGTAAGGAAATCTAAAATAGTACACGGCCCATGAAATCTGGGGGCAAGCTTGCCCGCGGGAACAAAATTCTTGACCATCACTTGGTCACCTACCTTCAAAGGGGTGGGTCTCCGTCCACGATCATATCTTTCCCTAACCTTTTCATGAGAGACTTTAAGATTGGCTTTAGCTTTCTTCCAAAGATCTTTAATGTTGTCCGGATCTATTGTCTCGGGTAGAATGTCACTCAGAGACCAGAGGTTAGAGAGCGGCGTGTTGGGAACGAACTTGAACATCAAAGAAGCTGGAGTAAACTTGTGAGATTCATGAACCGCCGAATTCAAAGCAAAAGCTAACCAATGCAAGGACGTGTCCCACCTGGAATGATCTTCATGATGATAGGCAATAAGTGCGGACCTGAGATTACGGTTAACCCGTTCAGCCAGAGATGGTTGAGGGTAATAAGCAGAAGTAGTTACATGAGAGATGGACAAGTCAAAACCGAATTTACGAAAAAGATTTGATGTGAACGCCTTAGCATTATCAGACACAATATATTGGCACGGACCAAAAGAAGCAAAAATAGAATTTAGGCAAGTAATGGTGGACTGAGCGGTAGCCAGCTTAGTCGGAAATAACCAGGAAAATCTTGTAAAACCATCTACGCATACAAAGATGAACTTGTTGGCATTTCCCTTTGACTGGGGGAAGGGTCCTACATAATCAATATACAGGCGTTCCATGGGGCGCGACGCTTGATGCGAAGACAGAAGGCCTACCTTGGTGGACATGGTTGGTTTACTAAGCAAACAAGATTTACAAGCCTTTACTAGTTCACGGATTTCACCGTCCATACCTTTCCAGATGAACATTTCACGAATCTTCTCACGAGTTTTAAAGATCAAGATGCCCCCCTAATGGGGTCTCATGATAGTACTTGAAGATCATAGGTACAAGGACAGCTGGAACGACAACCTTCATCATCTTATCATGCCTCGAAGGGCAACATAGAACACCATTCCTCAGAACATAAGGGACAACATGTTCCCCAGAAGAAAGGGTTTCCATTATCGGAGCCAGCGTCGGATCTTCACGTTGGTATTTCTCGATATCCCTAAAGAGCATGGGAGCATCTGTTAAGATGGCATTAACCTCAGATAGCATGGACTCGGGAGGTGAAGAACTATCGGCCGGATTATGGGTCTCGACCTCGTTGGAAAACATACGGCTGAGTCCGTCAGCAACAACATTTTCGGTACCTCGGATATGCCTGACATCGAATTGGAAGGCAGAAATACGGATGGCCCAACGGGCTATACGACCGGTACGACGCGGCCTACCTAAGACCCAGCTTAAGGCTTGATTATCTGTCTCCAGGTCGAATTTGACATGTTCAAGATAGAGACGGAACTTTTCTAAGGCAAATAAGACTGCCAAACCTTCGAGCTCATAGATGGAATACTTGGCTTCTTGAGCCGACAAGGTCCTAGATGCATAGGCGATGGGTCGCCTCCCTAGTTCAGTCTCTTGAAGAAGGACTGCAGCTACTGCTGATGACGACGCGTCGGTTTGGACAATAAATTTTTTTGAGAAATCTGGCATAGCCAGTACAGGGGCATTACAGAGAGCTAATTTAAGATCTTCAAAAGCGGCTTGTTGAGAAGGTCCCCACTCGAATTTGATGCCTTTCCTACGAAGAAGGTTTAAGGGCGCCGCTCTATTAGCGAAGTTAGGAATAAACTTCCTGAAGAAATTCACCATACCAATGAACCTGGCGATACCTTTAATGTCCTTGGGAGGTTTAAAATCACGGATGGCCTGTGTTCTAGAATGATCGACTGCGACACCATCAGGTGACACAATATGCCCTAGGAATGACATAGAGGGCTTAGCAAAGGCAACCTTGGACAACTTGACAGTTAACCCAGCCTTACGAAGGCGATTGAGAACTTCTCGCAGATGATCTAGATGTTCTTCAAAGGTCTCCGAAAATACGACGACATCATCCAAATAGTGATACAAATACTCAAATTTGATGTCAGAGAAGACCCTATCTAGCAGCCTAGTGAGTACAGCTGCTCCCGTGGGGAGCCCGAAAGGCACGCGGTTGTATTCGTATAAATTCCAGTCCGTGGCAAACGCTGTAAGATGTTTAGACTCTTCCGCCAGGGGAATTTGATTGTAGGCTTGATTCAAGTCCAAGATAGTAAAGAACTTGGCCTTACGAAACCATGAAAAACAAGAATGAAGGTCGGGAAGGGGCACAGATTGCAACACCACCTTCCGATTGAGAGCCCTATAATCAATGACAGGCCTGAAGCCTCCTTGGGGTTTCGGGACTAGAAAAATAGGCGAAGAATACGCCGACTTAGAGGGCCTAATAATACCGTCCTTCAACATCTGATCGATGATTTCTTTCAGAGCCTTCATTTTAGGTGGAGATAGCCTATAAGGTGGAAAACGGACAGGAATCGAATCCGTGACCTCAATTTTGTATTCAATAAGGTCAGTAACACCAAGAGTATCAGAGAACACCTCTGGAAACGACTGACACAACTTACGAATACTATCAGCCTGCTCCTCAGGTAGATGTCTAAGGTCTAACAACATCTCATCCTGGGTAGGCGAAATAGATGAACATGATACAGAATTACACTTTAACAAGGGAATTTTACAATTGGACGCAAATTTGAATGTGCACGACCTACTCTGGAGATCGAGCACAAGACCAGTGTAAGAAATGAAGTCAGCTCCCAATACAATGGGGCAAGACAAGTGCTTAGCCACAAACAATTTGATTTTCCATGTAAATTTAAAAATACGAATTTTGACATTTACAGCACCTAGGATTTCCAATGGAGATGAATTAGCCGAAACATATTGAACAGGAGAAGAGACATAGTCAGGTAGTTTACAAACAGACTTCAATTTTGAATACCATTCAGCCGAAATAATCGAACAAACACTGCCTGAATCTAAGAGAGCTGTTACAGGTTCATTATTTAACTCAATCTTTAGAAAAGGAACAGGCGCGGGGGAACCCGCCGCAATCCTAAGACACTCTTTAGGGCATTCAAAAGACGAATTTGAAGACTGATCGTTCCCTGAATTTACAACCTGTTTACCCGGGGCTGAGTCTCGGGAAGATGGATTAGTTGACTCAGCCGAAGCCACTAGTCACTTTTGATTGTTGTTGGAAGTTGCACCAGAAGTTGAGCAGGAGGGGGTGCTATTTGAATTTGGGCAATTTTTGGCGATATGTGAGAAAGCCCCACATTTAAAACAGCCTTGTGATGAACCAGCCCCATTCCTTGTCCCACTCGACTTGATCAGTGGACACTTATTGCGCAGATGGTCGGGCGACCCGCAAGCATAACATTTACGGGGTGTGACTGGTCGGCGAGGAGGAGGCCGACTATTACTAAAGGAAGGTGGGGGTTCTTTCGCGACACGCAAGGAATCGGCGTACCTCACTCCTTCCGCTGAGACGGCCAACGCTTCAAGTTCAGAGAAAGTTTGCAGGCACGCCGCGAAACACAAATATGACCTATAGGGTGGTGAAATTCCTTCTACAATAGCCTGTACAATCTGATCTTCAGGAAAATGAAGGGCAAACACCCTAGTATAAAACTTAATGTCTTGTATGAAATCAGCCAGATTTTCATCCAATCTCTGTACTCGATAATAGTACTTCTGAATCAGAGATGACCTCGCGCGGGCGGGAATAAAATTTGCAAACAAGTATGCATGAAAATCTTCAATAGATGACTGTTCGGCTATGGCTCTTACTATTTTGTCAGAGAGAATACCAATTGCGTAAGGATAGATGATTTGCAAAATTTGGCATGGAGAAATAGAAAACACAAGGGCATGATCCTGAAATTCAACTAAAAATCTTAAGAAAGAAATTACGTCACTGGTGGTATTAACGGAAAACTTAGAGATACCTCTGAGCAACATTGCCAATGGATGAGGCAAGGTGCTAAACCGGGTGACATAGTAGGTAAAGGTTTCAATGGCAAGGAAGTTAATTCCGAACGTATATTATTCAACGATGCACGGCGTCCAGACTCGTTGTCCAATGGGGCAGAGATTGTTTGAGCAGCAACGGTTATCCTATTAACTTCTCCCTTAGGAGGCTCTTCCTCGGAACCTGCATTCATCGTGGTGGGTTGATCAATTTTGGGAGGAATTTCCCCAGTTAACAATTGAGTGACCTTGCTAGATAACTCAGAAATATTTTCAAGTAGCGTACTAGCTTCCTTCTTCTGAACGTCATTCAACTTTAGAGACAACAGATCGTTAACTCTATTTGAAAAATGAAACAGCCTGGCTTGCACACGCTTAATTTGATTAGGAGAAGGATCATTTTCATCAAAAAAACTAACTACAGATGCTAGCCCAGTAATATTTTCGACGATCGTGGAAAGAGAGTCGTCAATTTCTTTCTCTCCCAAGGTGGGGATGGAAATGGGCAAATCAAGGGACTCTCTAAGCTTGTTTGTGTCTACCGCAACCGTGCCTCCAGATTGCACATTTCTAATAGTCAATTCATAGATCAACTCCTCCTTGCGCAAATAGTTAAGATGGAGAACATCGCGAGGACCGGGCATGATGACAGAACAATTTTGAAAAACTCAAAAAATTCCAGCAACTGAGAAAATGGTTAGAGTTCGGATCAAAACAATGTTTAGCCGTCAAAATGGGCTAAAATGAGACCCATTCAACCACGCTCTGCTACCACTTGTTACCGTGTTTTTGTGGTAGTTATGCGTGAAAGAAGGTGCGGGGTGGTGAATAGGTCTCAGGCTACGAAATTAAAGTGAATTTAAAATTTAACAAGGTTATATTTTCTTTTCAAAATCAAGAAATAACAAACATGGCAGGTACAGAGTAGCAAGGCAACAAAAGTACAATTACAGTATTTACAGGATTTGGGCTTCGAGCCCCGCGATCACAATCCTTGAGCAATTAGCTCAGTTTTACCCCAAACACAAGTGTCAACAGAGGGGCAGAGAACCCCATTCATGCCTAGGAGCACTTGCTCCAAAATACACAGTAAGGCCTCCTTGAGGCGCGCAGAAAACAAAATTTTCAGAAAAAGAGCAACTTGCTCTCAAAATTCAGGCCTGTCAAAGGCCCCACCTAATTCCACTTTCAAGCTGTCCTTTCAGGACATATACACAGGGGTAAAATACCCAACCTACTGAGGTCTGTTAAATGACAAGAAGGTTAATTACATGACCTCTAAAATAACAATTTGAGAGGAGGCGATCTGCACTCCTAATACACTTGTTTTTAAAACCTAATCTGGCTCTAGGCCACTAATGCAAGGGCTAATCCCATACTACAGAGGTGACTTTAGAAAAGAACAATTTGCTTTACGTTAACGAAGAATAGGTTGAGAAAAATAAGTTCACCTCAAAACAATATGATTGGGAGCTCGAGAGGGTTAAGCACTCTCTATCCCGATATGCAGTTTAAAAGATGGAATAGATACAAGTTTCTTTACATTTTAAGGAAGGTTACATAATGGAAAAACTTCGGACCCGCCCCGAGAGTTAAACTGCTGAGCAAGCAAGAAAAGAAGTAATTAATCGGCCATTACCTGGTTGTTGACTGCCGCCGAAGAAAGAGGCGCTTCCCGCCCCCTGCTATGTACTTTACACACGAAAAGATGAAACAGAAGTGGCCCGGAGACCCTAAAATCAGCAGTTTATATACTCTCGCGGAAAGTTCGAGGCGTTGGGGGAATGAGAACACCCTCCCACAAACTCTTTATTGGGTAGGATACAGCAACATATTCAAGTTGGGGGAAGATACATCCGATTGGTCAGAAATTAATGAAAGAAATTCGGGATTGGCTAAATTTAAAACAAGGGGAAAGAAAGGGTTAATATTGCCAACTTAAACAATGACAGAAGGAAATTTAACAAAGAACAAACTTTTGAAATTAAATTTTCTCCAAAAGAACAGTTCTTTTTCTTCGCACTAGGGTGCACTATTGTAGTTCTTCAGTAGTGTCCTCTAGAAGAGAAAGTTCACACTTCTTACTACCGGTAAAACAAAAATACATCAAAAGTGGCACAGTTCAAAAACTCCAAACTTTCCAAGTAGTGACATCTTCCGAGAAACTTGAAAATTAATACCGTCGATAAAGTTCAGACTTCCTCCAGCAGAGGAGTTTCAATTGGCGCACATTTTAAATTAGCGGCGTGGAGGTGTACCGCCCGGTACAATTATTATTATCGTCCTTCCAAGTACTGGGCCATGTGTCCCGTTACGGTCTTGCATTTTTCTTATTGCAACACTTGAAAGCAATCAGTTGTCCTTCCGACGGGTTGCTAGCCTGAAGGAAGTAAGACCATTGGTGGGGCTGCCACCTCTCAGCTAATGGACTAGCTGAAATCACAGCATTTCCTCCGTAATTGATGTAACAGTTATACCGCCGTGACTCGGTCGACAGGGCCTCGTCTGTGGGAACAGTTTTTTCATCCCGGGAAGGTGAGGTTGGCATTTGGGCAGGAGAGCTTATGTCATCATCATCATCATCATCATCATCATCATCATCCTTCCAAGTATTGGGCTATGTGGCCCGTTACGGTCTTGCATTTTCTTTCCATCACTTCATTGTTGATAGCGTAGGATCTCCTTTGGTACTCCTCCAGATTCCATCCTTTAAACGTGACGTTTCCAGTTTTCTTGGTAATCATAGATGTAATTGATTACTGGTTTCCCATTCAGTCCCTTAAGCACATCTTATACGATCCCATTTCGTATAGCCTGCTGTTCTGCGCATGAACGTCATTTCGCGTGCTGTAATTCTGGAAATGTCTTGAGTTCTTATTGTGCATGCCTCACTGCCGTAGCAAAGGGTTGGTCTGGCTAAAGTGTAATAAAGATGTATTATTATTATTATTATTATTATTATTATTATTGTTATTATTAGAGAAAACGCTGTGGATCAGTGGGAGAGTATCGGTATCAAATCCGCAGATCGTGGGTTCAAACACTACAGAGACAGTGAGATATTTGAAGGACAGAAAGGAGTCCATTCCGCACTTCATGTCTTACGATATCGGCATTTCTGGTGGCTTGTGAAAAGATTATTAGAACTGTCGACAGGTCATCCAAAAGAATTTCGATTTCTCAGCATCTCTTAGAATAAAATGTAACCTTGAAATTGACACTCATCATCATCATCATCATCATCATCAGCGTCTAAAGGCTCCTCGTTTCATTTGATAATAAGAACCATAATGGAGACTCTTTGCTCTTTTTTCCTCGGTCGTCCTTGGCCTTTTTTCCCTTCCAGCAGGTTGGTAAGAAAGGTGTTGTGTCCGACGATGTGGCTAGTAAATTTAGCTCTTCTTCTTTGTATCGTTAAAATCAGTTCTCTCTTCCCTTGAATTTCTTCTGGAGCGCTTTGGTTTGTTCCCTTTTCAACCCATTTAATCCTGAGCATTCGTCTCCAGACCCACATCTCAAACGCCTCCAGTCGTTTCCAATCCTGATCTCCGATTGTCCAAGATTCACAGCCATACAATAGCACACTCCATAAAAAAGAAATCACAAAATTCTTCCTAATTCCAAAATGTAAATTTTCACCGATTAAAATATTTCTCTTATTACTAAACGACACCTAGGCATCTTAAATAGGTTCAAATGAAAGAGAAGGTCCACGGTAGCTGAGGCCACTCGATAAAATTATTATTACTGATTTTTAGTTTTTTTACAATTTTTTTTACGTCGCGCCGATACAGATAGGTCTTTTGGTGACAATGGGATAGGAAAGAGATACATTGCCTGGTGTGAAAAGGGGGAAACTACGGAAAACCATCTAGAGGCCTGCCGACAGTGGGGTTCGAACTTAATATCTCCCGAATGCAAGCTGATAACTACGTGTCCCAAACCTCACACTTGCTCGGTATTATTATTATTATTATTATTATTATTATTATTATTATTATTATTATTATTATTATTATTATTATTATTATTATATGCAGAGGACGGAGCACCCGTCCCGTCCAATATTTCCGAATATCGGATGCCCTTACCGCCATAACTCGTTGGCCCTGTTAAAATTCCCATCTGAAGTCGCCAGGATTCGACGTTCGGAGTCGGACACTGTCGGAGATTCCACGGCCAGGTTAATTTTCTCCGCCCCGGTCCACGCTTTCCGCCTGTGATCAGTTTTATCAAACTGTGCTTGTCATTTCCGAAGATGTGGCAGAAATAGGCTGCTTTTCTGCGTGTTGTGGTGGTTAGGACTTCGAATCATTTCCCAGCATGACGCAGTACCTCCTCGTTGGTTGCGCGGTCTACTCGCCCATGGTACGTTCCACATTCTGCGTATGTCCTTATATGCGAGAGGACATAGAACGGGAACTGTAGAATAAGTATTCCAACAATCTACAATCCATGAAGTATACCATAAAGTTCTTTATTTATAAGCCATTTGAAAATGTTTAGATTACAAATAGTTACTCTGTTTTTCGTTGCAGTTCAGTGACAAGTTGGTACACTCATCAGCATATCGTACAGTACAAGGCCTCACACACACACACACACACACACACACACACAACGTGAACCGGGTACATGCGCGTTAGATGGTTGGTTAAAATGATAATTTGAAAACAAAATCCATATCTCCCACCGTTGTTAGTTTATCAGCTGCTGAAATTATTCAATCAGATGGTTATGTAGACCAAAGGTATCCACGAAATGTCATTGTAATACTTGTCCCAAATGGAACATAATAATTGCTTTTACACCAATAAAGTAAAAAATCCGAGGTAAATTAAGAAATACTGTCGTTGCTAGAGAAACATATATACGTACTTACGGGCTGTAGACAGGACTCCTTTATGTTGTATTCCGCTGCTCGTGCCGTCTTCTGTTTCTTTCTTGAGATCCAGGGCTAGCACTGACGAATGGGAGTGCTATGTCTGTGAATTGTCATAATCTTTGTCCATATAACTAGCGCGGGCAGTTCAAACAGCAAAATAGCATGATCCCTGGACCACTAAATATATTACTTGTTTGTTGAAAATAAAATAGCATGATCCCTGGACCAATAAATATATCATTTAATGAATGAGTTAGGGCACAAAACGCATGAGCAACATGAAGAAAACGACACCTAATTAATTCAAACAACTTCAGTGAGCAAAGATCACACACGAAAGTTTTTTTTTTTTTTTGCTATTTGCTTTACGTCGCACTGACACAGATAGGTCTTATGGCGACGATGGGATAGGAAAGGCCTAGGATTTGGAGGGAAACGGCCGTGGCCTTAATTATGGTACAGCCCCGGCATTTGCTTGGTGTGAAAATGGGAAACCACGGAAAACCATCTTCAAGGCTGTCGACAGTGGGACTCGAACCCACTATCTCCCGATTACTGGATACTGGCCGCACTTAAGCGACTGCAGCTATCGAGCTCGGTACACACGAAAGTGTTAGACAAACAAAACACATACGGAAGCACTGTAACGTAGGAGAAAAAATAGTTGTAAGGTAGTAAAGTATGTATCCATATTATTCCCTGCAAGTAAGATATTTCTTAATTTACCGCAGATTTTACACTTTATCTGAGTAAAATGAATTATTATATTCCATTTGGGACAAATATTACAGTGACATTTCGTGGATACATTTCGTTTACATAACCCAACCAGATCGCTTCGCGGGCGAATTCAAGTAGGCTTTGTTGCTAAATCTGCGCGTCGTTTAAGACCGGCTTGAAAAAAGACTTGAGACTTAGAAATGTTCAGATGATCAAAAGCAAACAAACTTGTAGCTTTACGTGACTGTAAATATCGTGATCATGTCCAGGGGCCTCTAGTTTTACGTGAAACCCGGGCTATGTGGTAGGACATACATTTCAGATATTCGAATGCATTGCTCGAGATCCTCACAGAGCGAGTTGGTTGTGCGGTTACGGTCACGTACCAATAAACTTACATTCGGGAGATGCAGATGGTGGGTTCGAATCTCACTGTCGGCAGTCCTGAAGATGGTTTTCTGTGGTTTCCAATTTTCAACCATAAAATGCTGGGGCTGTACCTTAATTAAGGTCACAGCCACTCCCTTCCCATTCGTAGCCCTTTCCTATCCTTGCGTCGCCAGAAACCTTCTATGTGTTAGTGTGACGTTAAACCACTAGCAAAAAAAACCTATGATTTAAGGATTGAGAAGGTGATCAAACGTGTCATTTGATTTAATGATTTTCTTTCCTTTTCATCCACTAAAACTCATGTTCACTATCTAAATGCTAATCTATCAACACTGAAAATAATATGTCCTTTCCAATTACAGTTTGCAATGTCATACAATACTGACCACGAAAGTTCTGTAAAAGCCCTGATTTTAACCAACGATAACAGCTGAGACCACAGAGAAAGTATCTCTTGAAGACGTGAGATTTCCTCTGCTGAGAGCTACATCATTTTGCCAGCCATCCATAATCCGCAACTTAATTTGTAGTCTAGACGTGTGCTGAAAGCACGATGACAGTGGTATCATTGTTTCCAAGCGGAAGAGTAAATTACATTTTCTTGCATTGTTCAGGCGTCAGTGCCAGCTCGTCCATTAGGTGGTTGTGTTGTGAAGTGCCGCAACGAGGCTTTAACGAGCTCGATACGACTGACGGCCACTGCTCTTTTTCTCGTTATGCTGGCCGGGAGTTAAAAACCTACCATTTGCATTACCAGATCAAGATAGCGGTCACGACTGATTGTAGACTTCACATCGCTCCAACAGGTTGGTGCTCCACTCGCAATGATTCCTTTTGACTTTTGCCCTTCCATGCACGTCGTTAAAGAGTTTCGACACGCTACTCACGATCACTTAAACTCTTTGGTGTCTATTAATTTAGATATCGTCAATATAGTAATATGTGTGCCAACAATATCATCTCAACAGCTGAGGCTTTAACTGCTGGAAGTTTGGCCTGGAATCCCACTGCTTTACGTGGTTTTATCCCATCCACACCCAGTGTCCATTATAATGTACTGTTATTCAGGAGCCAAATTTCTATTAAGGATATAAAGCTAAGCCTACCCTTAAACGGCATGTATCATACTTCTCTGAACATGCTTCCTTCTCACTATATTTTTCTCCGGCTTTATTTGAGTAGACTCCAGTGGTGATTATATGGAGCATGCAAAGTGTACACTAAGGTACCGTCTGTAATTAATAGATTGTACCACGATTTTTCGCATAATTTTAATATTATGTCCGTAGATTTTCAGGCTAGGCTACAAGCAAGTATACATAGCATGGTACGAAATCAAGGTTGGGGGGGGGGGTGAAAGGGAGGATTTCCGCCCCCACCCTTGATTTTGTTTCAAATTTTCCTCCGCACTAACATTTCCCGGGGGGATTCTATCATTATAAAATGAGTAACATCTAGAACACATATATTACTGAAATTAATGTATTTTATTGCGCACATTTTTATAAAAACGTCAGCAATAATACACATAATATAGAAATAATAGAATAACTGACAGACCTAGCAGTAGCAGTAGCAACTCCGCACCGGTACCCTATTACTCACGTTTCGCTCTGGCAAGTTCATCTGAAACCCTGGAAATAATATAACTTATTTCAAGCCCTCCTCTCATGTCATCACTCTAAACAGCTAAAGCTTTCACCACTCCTGTACGCCTTCAGTCTCTACTGATCTGCATTTAGGGCAGTCACCCAGCGAGCAGATTCCCTATCTGTTGTTTTCCTGCCTTAAATGATATCAAAGAAATTGGAAATTGATTGAACATCTCCCTTGGTAAGTTATTCCAATCCTTAACTCCCCTTCCTATAAACGAATATTTTGCCTAATTTGTCCTCTTGTATTCGAACTTAATCTCCATATTGTGAATATGGTTTTCTGTAGTTTCCCATTTTCACACCAGGCAAATGCCGGGACTGTACCTTAATTAAGGCCACGGTCGCTTACTTCCCACTTCTAGCCCTTTCCTATTCCATCGTCGCTATAAGACCTATCTGTGTCGGTGTGATGTCAATCAGATTGTAAACAAAACAAAAACAGTAGGCCTAACAACCAACCGTCGACAACGTAGCACATAGTGCCGAATGAAGCTTTGTCACATTTCAAGTTAGGGTATCGAAATGTGCGGAGAACTGGAGGGTTCACAGCTGACTCCTTGACGAAGGAGTTCTAATTCCGGGAGTAAAGTGTGATGGTGTTTTTTTTCTTTTTCATTGTAGTGGTGGTGAGAGTGTAGATCTATTATGGTAAAGGATTCATCTGAGGGCATTGAGGGCGTTCTAACAACAGATTGCTCGTAGGTTTCAAGATTAAGCTATGACGAGTGTGTATATACCATGTTAGGACGATCAGAAACACCCAGTCCCTGACCCATTGGAATTAATTACTGATGGTGACACCATATTTAGGAAATGCAATGAAGCAGAGGAATCAGCTGAACACATACTTTTCGAATGTGAGGCACTGGGTAGAATCAGACTCTCCACTCCTGGACTACCCGGTGAAGAGAGAGAAAAAATGAATGAAGGAAAAACATGGTAGCAAAAGATCTTAGAGGTCGACGCTAATTAGGAACTAATATTTAGAGGCTCCATGAAGAGAAGAAGAAGAAGAAGAACTACTGATTGTTAAAATTACCGACCCGGCTGGGAATCAAACCCGGACCAAAGGTCAGCACGCTAATCATTTAGCCATGGAGCCGGAAAAAATCGTGTCCTCGACCCAAGGTTGTGCAGCTCTTTCCAGGCACACCTCCAATGGAGGTGAACTACGTGTACCATTTCAACCACATACCAGCCCTCCTGCCAATCTTAAATTTTTGACTACCGGAAATGGAACCCGGACCTCCGAGGACAGCAGTTAATAGTACTAACCATTACACTACGGAGGTGGACATTCTGTTGATGAAGTTAATGAGGTAGTAGACCCTCAAAATTTCTTGAAAGATTTGCAAACAGTCCTGGTTGTTTGGATGTTGATAGTGACATAAACACCTGGTTTCTAAGTACAAAACGACATGACGTCAGATGTCAACATCATTATTACCATCTGGTCTACAGGTAACGATGCCAGTGGTGCTGAATTGAGAAACGAAAGTGCGTTCAAATGCTACACAATTTTGAAACAAAACGCTGTTTTAGTAAATAAATAGTATTTAGTTCGAGCGCTTAAAAGGTGTTGTTTTATTTGTCAAATAAATGTAGAATAAATGAGGTTTCTGGCTACTGCGAGAGAAACCTTGATATTTTAGCTTCATATGAGAGGTTTGGGTCATCACGGTCGACAATCAACATCACATAATATATACAGTATATATATATATACAGTGTATATATATATATATATATATATATGTGTGTGTGTGACTGTGATGTATGTATTCGTGTACCGAGCAAGTGGCCGTGCGGTTAGGGGAGCGCAGCTATGAGCTTGCATTCGGTAGATAATAAGTTGGAACCCCACTGTCGACAGCCCTGAAGATGGTTTTCCGTGGTTTCCCATTTTCACACTAGAAAAATGTCGGGGCTGTCGCTTTAATTAAGGCCACGGCCGATTCCTTCCCACTCCTAGGCCTTTCCTATCCCGATGTCGCCAATAAGACCTATCTGTGTCGGCGCGACGTAAAGCAAATTATAATAAATAATAATAATAATAATAATAATAATAATAATAATAATAATAATAATAATAATAATAATAATAATAATAATAATAATAATAATATGTATTCGTGTGCATTGTGCTTTATTAAGGTTAATACTGCGAAAAACGGTCATGCCCCCTAGGTTAGTGACATACCGACAAGGTCAAGTGGGGAAACCTCTAAAGAAACCACTTCTAGGATTTATCTTATTATTATTATTTATCTGTTTACCCTCCAGAGGACTCAACGAGGGATCCCACCTCTACCGCCTCAAGTGCAGTGTCCTGGAGTTTCAGACTCTGGATCGGGATACAACTGGGGAGGATGACCAGTACCTCACCGAGGCGGCCTCCCCTGCTATGATGAAGAGGGGCCTTGCGTGGGGATGAGAAGATGGGAAGGGATAGACAAGGAAGGTGGAAGGAAGCGGCCGTGCCCTGAAGTTAGGTACCATCACGGCATTTGCCTGGAGGAGAAGTGGGAAACCACGGAAAACCACTTCCAGGATGGCTGAGGTGAGAATCGAACCCACCTCTACTCAGTTGACCTCCTGAGGCCGAGTGGACCCCGTTCCAGCCCTCGCACCACTTTTCAATTTCCATGGCAGAGCCGGGAATCGAACCCGGGTCTCCGGGGGTGGCAGCTAATCACACTAACCACTACATCACAGAGGTGGACCTAGGATTTCTCTCCTCAGTGATATTCGCAATTGAGTTCTCTACATTACATTAGCAGAAAGCAATCTTAACTTCTTAACAACTACAGGAATCGATAATATATTTTGTCTCCTAAGATGCGGCAGTGTGCCATAATATGTCATTAATAATAATGGCGTGTGGCCTCCGGAGACGCCTCTGGAGCGTCTGTGAGGATGGGGCCCTGCGTAAGATGAATTCTAACCAATGAAGGTTAAAATCCCCGTCAAGGCCGGGAATCGAATGCGGAGCACCTTGGACCGAAGACTAGTACGCTAACCATCTAGCCACTCAGCCGGCCGTAAGTAAACTCCTGTCTCCGTCCCGAGGTGGTGCAGCTCTTTGCAGGACGTGAGCTGCATGCTAGTCCCCCAGAAATTCTTAAATATGTGGCAGTAGCGGGAATCGAACGCGGTCCCCCGAGGACGCTACGGAGGCGGACATTTTTCACTAAATACTTGGCAGTAAGTGAAGCCTCCGTGGTTCAGGAGGCAGCGCGCCGGCCTCTCACTGCTGGATACCGTGGTGAGATTTGAGCTGGACAAAGCGGAGGCAGGACAGGTTTCTCTCCGGGTACTCAGATTTTCCCTGTCATCTTTCATTCCAGCAACTTTCTCTATTAACATCTCATTTCATCTGTCAGTCATTTATCATTGCTCCAGAGGAGTGTGACAGGCTTCGGCAGCCGGCAAATTTCCTATCCTCGCCGCTAGATCGGGCCTCACTCATTCCATTCCTCACCCGGTCGAATGACTAGAAACAGGCAGTGGATTTTCATTTTCTTACTTGGCACTTGGCACAAATATTTCACGTGTAAATATTATTGTTCACGTCAGCTAGGCTTCGCTAGGATTTGATCCCATGGACTGAAGCACAGAAGGTGAGCGTATAACAAACTGCGTAACTGCGCTTCTGCAATCTTGATCACCAGTCCTGTATATTTAGTATGCTTGAGGTTTTGTCTAATAACTTCTGTCCATGTAGTACGTGTACTGCTTTTTTAATTAACTGTCATGTGCCTCTACTTTTTAAATGTCCCTGCTTCTTGGCGGAGAATCGAACCCATGTCGTTCTGGTTGAACTTAGCACGCCTTTATCACCCTGGATAGGCCGCCCACTGAAGTCCATCAAGCCAGTCTTAAAAAATTCAGGGTTGACCCGGGGGTCAAAGACATAAAAACGATAAATATGAGCTCAGTTCACCCAGATGGGCATGGGTTCGATTCTCTTTCAAGAGGCCAGAATATTTATAAATAATCGGCACATGTCAATCAATTATTAAAACAGAACACACACCACATCCTAAGCCTTAGTCTACGGTGGCAAACTCCGAAGCCGAATACGAGAGAATTAAGTGTACAGCACTTGACTATAGGGAAAATCCAGACGTCGAACAGGAGAGAACTGAGGGCACAGCTCTTGACTACAGGGCAAACCCAGAAGTCGAACACGAGAGAACTAAGTGTATAGCACTTGACTAAAGGAAAAACCCAGGAGTCGAACACGAGAGAACTAAGTGTATAGCACTTGACTAAAAGAAAAACCCAGGAGTCGAACACGAGAGAACTAAGTGTATAGCACTTGACTAAAAGAAAAACCCAGGAGTCGAACACGAGAGAACTAAGTGTATAGCACTTGACTAAAGGAAAAACCCAGGAGTCGAACACGAGAGAACTGAGGGTACAGCACTTGACTACAGAGCAAACCCAGGAGTCGAACACGAGAGAACTAAGTGTATAGCACTTGACTAAAGGAAAAAGCCAGGAGTCGAACACGAGAGAACTAAGTGTATAGCACTTGACTAAAGGAAAAACCCAGGAGTCGAACACGAGAGAACTAAGTGTATAGCACTTGACTAAAGGAAAAACCCAGGAGTCGAACACGAGAGAACTAAGTGTATAGTACTTGACTAAAGGAAAAACCCAGGAGTCGAACACGAGAGAACTGAAGGTACAGCTCTTGACTACAGAGCAAACCCAGGAGTCGAACACGAGAGAACTAAGTGTACAGCACTTGACTAAAGGAAAAACCCAGGAGTCGAACACGAGAGAACTGAGGTCAAAGTTCATGACTACAGGGCCCAGGAGTCGAACACGAGAGAACTGAGGTCAAAGTTCATGACTACAGGGCCCAGGAGTCGAACACGAGAGAACTGAGGCTACAATTCTTGACTACAGGTCAAATCCAGGAGTCGAACACGAGAGAACTGAAGGCGAATCTCTTGACTACGGGCCAAACCCAGGTGTCCAACACGGAAGAACTGGTTTTGACGCTAGTATTTGTAATCTCAACTACTCTGGTCGCCACACATTCGGGACAACTTGTGGCGGGGGCTGGTGGGGTGAAGCTAGTGTAAGTTACCAACTTACAGGTGACTCGGAAATCCCTTTGAAGGACGGCTGACATTGTGGCAGTAAGTCGAGTTGATGGACCGTTCATGTTTTAGCTTCTCCTACTATATCAATCTCTTTGAGTGACGAGACTGGCTATGTGAAGATGGCGACGCTGCCAGCGACAGGCTGTTTTAAAGAGGTAGGGGACAGGAGCACACCCTCGGGCATCTTTGCGAACGCTCTCTATTGTGTTTGAACTTTAGCTAGACACTTTACTCATCACATTGCAAGTTGCCAGCTTCACCTTAGCGACATTCAACCCACTGTCGAGGAAATGAAACTACTAGTACGTGCATGGTTGTGCTTGCCCTTGACAAACCTACTGTAGCTTAAACTAGACCCAGAAACAGTGGCATTTCCTGTCCAGAAGTTCGGGCGATGTTTTCTTCTTTTTCTTCTTCTTCTTCTTCTTCTTCTTCTTCTTATTAAATCCATTGCCGTCCAGGGTTGGTTTTCGCTCAAACTCAGCGAGGGATCCCACCACTATCGCCTCAAGTGCAGTGTCCTGGAGCGTGAAACATTTGGTCGGGGATATAACCAGGACCAGTATTTCACCAGGCGACCTTACCTGCTACGCTGAACAGGGGTCTTATGGCGGATGGGAAGATTGGAAGGGAATCAGCCGTATCCTTAAGTTAGATACCATCCCGGCATTTACCTGGAGGAGAAGTGGGAAACCACTTCGAGGATGGCTGAGGTGGGACTCGAAGCCCCTCTACTCAGCTGACCTCCCGAGGCGGAGTGGGCCCCGTTCCAGTCCTCATACCGCTCTTCACATTTCATGGCAGAGCTGGAAATCGAACCCAGAACTCCGGGGGTGGCAGCTAATCACACTAACCACCACACCACAGAGACGGACTATAGATGAAATTAATGGGCTAAAAATAATCCCGCACATTTCGAGCCCCTCTCCGCTATTTCTTTTACCAGCTTATTCAGATCACGAAAGACATCGAGTCTGCAGAAAATTATGATTTTCTTTCAAAGGTGCAATATGTACTTAGGCCATTTCAGTCACTTCACCATTGTAACATTTTTTGTACTGTAATAATATAATACTGCAAAACGAAAGTACAGAAAATAAACAAACCGCCGTCAACAGCCCTAAAAATTGCTGGGCATGGCCGACCACTGTCAATCACTTGTTTATTTTTCACTATGAGAAAGTGATGTAAAACTAGTGTTTAATGATTGTTTTACTGTGCTCTCACTATCCGTATTAAAACATTCAAACCTCTGACTTGATTGCGTAAGCAACAATACACTCGCGCGAACTCGAAAACAAAAGTCAGCATAAAGCGTTGGAAAATGAAACAACGCCTTGGTCAGGTTTAGCAAGCATGAGGCAAAGTACTGAGAGCGTTCGCGCGCATGCGCGATTCCGAGGAATGAAGCTAACGAGTCGCTGGAAACGGAACCAACGCGTTGGTAACGTGGCAGATTGTTCCGGACGATGCTGAGAGTAACTGCAGCATATGGAGCGGAACAGCGAACGATAATGAAAGAAAAACACACTATAATGTAACGTTTGTCTTATTTTCCCATACCTATGGGGTCGCGGGTGCAACCGTTTAGCCCTATTTTACGACCGGATGCCCTTCTTGACGCCAATCCTATGTGAAGGGATATAATCTCTATAGCGTGCTTCTGTGGTGATTGGTATTGTGGCGTGTTGTCTGAATATGAAGAGGAGAGTGTTGGGATGAACACAAACACCCAGTCCCTGAGCCAGAAGAATTAACCACACGCGATTAAAATCCCCGACCTGGCCGGGAATCGACCCCGAAGGCCTCAATGCTGACCATTCAGGCAAGGCATCGGATACACTAAAATGTAACATTACATTTAAACAAATGAAATACAATAATTTATTATTTTCCTTTCGATGTGATCTGGGCGTTGACACACAACTTACACACCCTGAGAAAACGCCACTGCCCAGAAACATTTAAACAATGAGCTGATAAGAACAATATTTGAATTGATGGATGCCTACAATACATGAGCAACTAACATTTTTGTCAAAATGGAGTCAAGGGGAGCCCAGCATTCTAAAATTGTAGATGTACGTTTTGACACAAAAATAAATTGAGTTCTATCAAATACAATACAGACAATACGCGACACTTCCGGATTTATTAAAATGGGAGACAAGTCGCAAGTGGCGCTCCTAGTGGTATGACCTGAAAATTAGCGCTAAATTCAAATATCAGTGGAAATGTATATACGGAATTGGATAAATAAATTACGTCTAGAAAGAAAGTGTTACTAAGATTAACTTCAAAGTTGCTAAAGCAATTCTGGATAAATGAATGAAGAATTATGTAATAGGTTACTATTTGAAGACTGAAATTAGACATATAATCAAGATGTGAAATGGACTGCTGTGAAAGGGCTTGATCTTTCATTTATGCAATACTTTTTTAGCATTCCTGTCTGAACGTTCACGGCTAGATTTGCCTTTTTTCTCATTGAAAAGCATTGTATCATCACATTAAAACGCTTGTCAACAAAAACATCGGTGCATTCCTTACACACGTGCTCTGATGACAGAATCAGTAACTCTCAGGTCACTCCGCTAGAGAGAGCTCTAATCGCTGTCCCTCGATATCTCGCGGAGTGTCGCGTATTGTCTCTACTGTATTTGGTTCTACTTAACATGGATAAACCCGCACGATATATTCTGTAATTTCTTGATCATCATCATCATCATCTGTTTACCCTCCAGGGTCGGCTTTTCCCTCGGACACAGCGAGGGATCCCACCTCTACCGCCTCAAGGGCAGTGTCCCGGAGCTTCAGACTCTTGGTCGGGGATACAACTGAGGAGAAGGACCAGTACCTCGCCCAGGCGGCCTCACCTGCTATGCTCAACAGGGGCCTTGTGGAGGGATGGGAAGATTGGAAGGATAGACAAGGAAGCGGCCGTGCCCTTATGTTAGGTACCATCCCGGCATTCGCCTGGAGGAGAAGTGGGAAACCACAGAAAACCACTTCCAGGATGGCTGAGGTGGGAATCGAACCCACCTCTACTCAACTGACCTCCCGAGGCTGAGTGGACCCCGTTCCAGCCCTCATACCACTTTTCAAATTTCGTGGCAGAGCCGGGAATCGAACCCGGGCCTCCGGGGGTGGCAGCTAATCACGCTAACCACTACAACACAGAGGCGGACAATTTCTTGATTATTATTATTATTATTATTATTATTATTATTATTATTATTATTATTATTATTATTATTATTATTATTATTATTATTATTATTTAAATGAGCCTAACATCTAGGTCTTCGGCCCCTAATGGTAGCCTACGAGGTGCGACGAACTGTAATGATATTTGTTTAATGAATCACTGACTAGAATTTAAAACAAATGATTATGAATTTAAAATAATCAGTGGATCTAATTCATAATGCCTTATTTTCTTATAAAATGATAGATAAAATAGATTAAGGTAAAATAAGGCATCAGTCACTTTCATGTTGTCAAAGTCAAGGTTGATACTGAAAAAGGTCAATGAAAGTAACTGTCGGCAGTCCTGAAGATGGTTTTCCGCGGTTTCCTATTTTCACACCAGACCTTAATTAAGACTATGGCCGCTTTCTCTCACTCCTGGACCTTTCCCATCCCACCGTGGCTATAAGACGTATCTGTGTCGGTGTGAGGTAAAGCAAATGTAAAAAGAAGTCAGAGTTATAGTCAAAGCACGGGGATTTGAAGACGAAGAGGAGGAAGCTACACGAGGTAAATGGCTGAAGGAACGGGAACTTGCGCATTTCTTAAGAATGAAGAACTACTCGGCGAAAAGGAATGCCGAAAAATCTTGATTCCGTGTGGTCCTATGTGAAGAAGAAGAAGAAGAAGAAGAAGAAGACGAAGAAGAAGAAGAAGAAGACGTACTGGAATGAGATACCATCTGAAGACTCATTATTGTAGAGAAAAATTGGTAAACAGGTAACATCACAACTGGTTTAACCAGCTATTCAGTACTCTATACATGTCAATCTATGGGATTGATAAAAGTCACATCAACATTGAAGACATGTTTCGACCCTTTTGGGTCATCATCAGTACATTACAATAAGACAATAAAATTATAAACAACTTGATTAAGAAAAAAAATTTCTTTGGAGAACTATAGTGTTCAGCGTTTATAGTTGTGATATGAAGACATTACATGAATTAGTAATATGATGAATTGAGAACATTATCCTTCATAAAAGTTATTTACAGTTCTGTTGCTAAAATACATGGTTTGTTAAAATCAGTCATTGACTTATTCGTTCAACTATGAACGGAATAGCGTAGTATTGCTTTAGTATTCCGATGTATATTTTAGAATTATAATAATATGAGTTAATGGTCCTTGTTTAGATGTTGATCCTAATACTACTGTCAAATCTGGACTGTAGTACTGTATGGTGGCTAATCTTCTAAACATGGTGAAGGCCAATATTCCGTAAAGTAATGCCTCGTGGTTCGGTGGAGTGGAGTGTATGATTTTGTCGGTGAGAGCCATAGCCCACTTTTATCTATCTCATATAATGAAGTGTGTAGGTATTAAATACGTGGATAAACCAAGTTTTTTCTATTGTGAACTACATATAGTCAATACGGACCAATAAGAGGATTTTCATCTCTTGCCCGGTCTAGAAAGCCAAGAATAACGGCCGAGAGGATTCGTCGTGCTGACCACACGACACCTCGTAATCTGCAGGCCTTCGGGCTGAGCAGCGGTCGCTTGGTAGGCCCAGACCCTTCAAGGGCTGTAGTGCCAAGGGGTTTGGTTTGGTCTGGTTCATCTCTTGTAAAAATAAAGGTAATATCATGCATGAGTATAGAAACATAGTATATTTTGCATTTGAATATCACATAGACTGATTTCACAAATTTCCAGTATTTAAACCAAAATAGAAAACATGCAGTGTTTTGAGTGAATATTGGCACCACCTAAAATTTGCACAGTTTCACTAATATCGAAACATCACCGTTTGAGAGTTACAGGATCCTGCCTTCCAAACACAGCAAACACGATAAGTATTAAGTTTTTGATGTCACCAACAAAGGGATCCACTGCAGCTTTACCACCAGAGTACAATATGTTTGGAGGACGTTCCTCACGCTAGGTATAGCACCAGTGAAGTTATGTTTGAGTTACTGCGGATTTAGCCAAATCCCCTCAATCCCGCTGAAACACGCACTCTAACTTACCTATGAGCAACATTTTCACATCATTTGTAACAGGGACTGGCAGCATAAGACACGGTATTATATAGATCAGTCACTTTCATGTTGTCAAAGTCAAGGTTGATACTGAAAAAGGTCAATGAAAGTAACAAATTTGTTCTTGCCCATACCAGAAAATGAAAATGCATCTCACCACAAATGGATCTGCGCTTAACAAGTCACTAAAATAGCCAAAACCCATAGCGCTACAGTCCTGATAGGCCTGGTCTACCATGTGAGAGCTACACAGTCCGAAGGCCTACTAGATTACAAGATAACGCGTGATCAGCGTAACGATTCATCTCGGCCGTTATTCTTGGTTTTGTGACGAGGACCAGATGGATCCTCACTTGTTCTCATTTAGACTGAGTGAATTTCGAACTGGTCCTCAGATCCAGGAAAATATCCCTGACCTGGTCGGTAATCGAACCCGGGTCCTCCACATTTGAGTCCACCTCACTACCGGTAGACCATAGCGCCGGCTAATAAGCCACTATCAATAATGCATTTTAAAATGGAATATTATAATGCACTCTTACAATTTCCATTCATCAATGTCATCTGTAATGGAAGACAAATAATTAACGAATAAATACATTAAATAAACAAGGAATCACTGTGTTAGTAATGGCAGAGGAATGGAAGCCAGGTGAGGCCGAGAATAGCCAGCCGCTGAGCTCAGGTTTAGTCGAGCGAGTACATTCCCGCTCGGTGTAGCCAGGACAAAAGAACCACCAAGTGTCTATTGTGCGGTGGTTTTATTTATCCTCGCGTATTGACCGCTCTGGCCTGTGACCGATGAGCTGAGGATAATGGCAAGCTACATCAGCATCTTCAGGATGGCGCTCTCCAGCTTGTGGTCTTTTCTGGGCTGGTCTGCGGCACACCTTTGCACTCAGAATTTACTTTCATTTTCAATATTTTAGGTACAGGAAATAATAAATCAATTTTCTTAATATATCATACGTAGAATATGTTTTATATATCAATGAAAGGACACAAACTTGTAACTTTTATTTACAATATTTTCGCATCATTGAACAAGCTCTTACACGCGGTTCGCTGCAAAGCCACAGTCCAGTTATTGGCAGTGTGCTTACTGACAGACTTCTCCAGGTTACCTTGGGAACAAAAAATCAGCAAACAAGCTAACTAATGGTCTACCGCAGGGGTCAGTGCTGCACCCCTTATTCTTCAGTGTGTACATATCAGATTTACCAGAGACGAAGTTGAAATTTTTTGTTATCCTGACGATACCGTGATTTGGAAGAAATGGAGAAAGTACTTGAAACCTACTTAATAAGCCCTGGAAGGAACTTCAGTAAGTGGAGATTTCAACCTACTGTTACAAATACTTAGTACTATGTTTGCACTTGAATGACCAGTTGGCTGATATCCAGCCTCATGAAACATTTGAAGGGAAGATCCTTAAGCATAACAAGTTTCCAGGGGGATAACTCTGGATTAGTTACATTCTTTCAAGCAACACCTTCAAGACACAACAGCCAAAATACAAAATACATAACAGTATATTGATGAAGCCTTGCGTATCATCTTGAAAAGCTACTACTACGATAAGATGCTCAGCCTTAGGACTGACCCTCTATGTGGCTGAATACTGCGCTCCAGTTTGGCTCAATATTATGCTAATTAACATCCAAGTTTTCCCAAGTTGTTTTACGTTGCACCGACACAGATATGTCTTATGGTGACGATGGGACAGGAAAGGGTTAGGAAAGGGAAGGAAACGTCCGTGGTCTTAACCTTCAAATACCACCGGACTGAGCCAAGATCGAACCTGCCAACTTGGACTCAGAAAGCCAGCGCCTTAACCGTCTGAGCCACTCATCTCGACAAAAGAAAGTGACTCTGCGGTCAAACCAAGATACGGTGCACAATTCAGCCATAACTCTCGTTGCCTCCAATGCTGCAAATCTGACGGCATATCGCGATTGGTTCTCACATCAGCGAGTGAGTGAGACCAAGTTATCATTCCTTACTCTGACGGGGTAAGGCGGGCCACTCAGAGGTAACATCATCTGTCTGGTCAGAAGTTGAACTGAAGTTAAGAGAGTTCGATGGATGTAGGAGATGGGTAAAAGATACATTGGTTTATAGTGATTGAGAAGGTTATCGGCCTCTTGGCTAAGACGGACAATAAACTTTGTTAAGATTTCGAGGCAAATTAATGGGCATGTATAGATGCATGAGAAGATTTAATGGACTTTGTTAGTGGTTATGATTAATTGGGCTCTGTTTTATGAAGGGCGGATGAGTGTGGCGTGGCTCCGAATGAATTGATGAAGGATGATTGGACGTGTGGGTATGTGACTAGATTTATGGATGACGGGAAGAGTACTGAATGATTTTTTCATATACTTATACTGAAATTATTTCTTCTTCTTCACACATGGTTATTGATTATTGTGCTCCACCAACATCACTCAGCAATTTACCCATTTAGTAGACAAGTGTATGAAGTGATAATAATGTTGATGAAGATGGTGTGGGTGTGGGGAATGTTGGGACATGCGGGAGTTTAGGATAAGGTTTCCGGGATGGAGGAATTAAAGGTGTTCAGTCCAGAATCAGTTGTTTGAAAATGATTTAAGGTTTGGTTTGCGGTGGCTTGTAAGCAAACTAGGACTAGGTCAAAGTTGTAGGGATGGATACTGTAGACGGATTGTCATATCATACGGATGTACTCTTATGCATCGCACTACGTGCAGAGTACAAGGCAGTGCAGTAACAGTTACTTCCTGGTCTAGGCTGTGCGTACAGCGCCCAACGACCTGACTTCTAGCTATTACATCAATAATTCATTGGACTTTAAGGTTCATACTCCACATTCTCCTCCTTTCTCGCCACTAAAGCGCCCGATGAGCTCCCGCGCTGCCACCATTCAGCAATCGCTTATACACTTTATAACAAGATCTATTTTTCAGGAACGTTAAGCGCAACACAACTCAGCAGTTGCTCCATGCAGGGATTTGAAATTAAAATTCCCGATGGTGGCGGTCTTGAGTGCGTTGTTTAACCATCCCAACATGAAAATTATGTTTCAACATTGAGCCACATGCTCAGTGTTGAGTTCAAACAATTTAAGTTACTCATCATTTCCGAGTCCCCGATATGGCGGGTTGGATCCTCGCTTAGCCTAATGGCATTTGGAAGTGCTAAAATACTCCAGTCCTGCGTCGGTAGATTTACGGGCACGCAAACGAAATCCTCCGGGAAAAAATTTCAGCACATCTGAGTCTCCGAAAAGGGTAAATGCAGTTATTGGGACGTAAACCATTAAAATTACTATCAAATATTGCTAGAAAAAGCCGTTTGAACTACATTTAATTCTCAGGCTTGCCCTAACGCAAGGTTTCGTCTTAGGCGTTCACCTCTATGGATTACTACATTTTGAATCTCCGGTACAATCACTACTGATCTGCATTTAGGGCAGTCGCCCAGCTGGCATATTCCCTATCAGTTTTTGACCTAGTCTTTTCTTAAGTAATTTCAGAGAATTTGGAAATTTATTGAACATCTCCGTTGGTAAATTAATCCAATTCCTAACTTATCTTCCTATAAACGAAGATTTGTCACAATTTGTCGTCTTGAATACCAGTTTTATCTTTATACTGTGATATTTCCTACTTGCAAAAACACAACTCAAAATTATTCATCTACTAATGTAATTCCACGTCATCTCTCCACTGACAGCTCGAAACATACTCGAGCAGTTCGTCTTCTTTCTCCCAAGTCTTCCCAGCCCAAACGTTGCAAAATTTTGGTAACGCTACTCTTTTGTCGGAAATGACCCAGAACAAATCGAGCTGCTTTGCATTGGATTTTTCCAGTTCTCGAATCAAGAAATCCTTGTAAGGTTTCTTTACGCTGGAACCATACTCTAATTGTAGTCTTACCAGACTGCATTGGTGGTTGAGGTAAATGGCAGAAAATATTTCCGATTTGTAGCAAGACTGGAAGTATGAATATAGTCTGAACCAGCGTGTCACGTACCAGTAGTTATCAGAACGTATGAACCAGAGGATGGCATGCTAATTCCTGCCAATATTCAGCAAGGCTATTCTCCTCGGGAAACTCCCTTAGCTCACGTGGTACGCAGCAGTAATGTATCGGAGATGAGTGGCAGCAGAAGAGTCAAAGCATATCACACCAAACAATAGTCAGAGTACCGGTAATGTTATTGTTGATCAATTTCATGGGCTTTTGATATTGTAGATATTCACATTTATTTTTCTTCTGATGCTGAATTATTATGCACCCAATGTGAAGTTGGTCCTCCTTTCATGACATCTCCTTGTCTTATTATTCAAATGATCGTTCCTTTAGGATTTTTTCTCATTTTGATAGTCATCTCCAGAATTTTCCTTATCGTTATGGGCTGATGACCATGTGATACAGGGCACTTGGTAGATAAGTACATATGTTTTACCTGCTGGTTATTGGTAGCGATCTGAATAAATACGACGTCAAAATAATATTCAATAAATGATAGCCATCCTCTGTCAGGAATACACACCGGCTAACCGATGGATCGACACCCTAAATAGACTCTCCGGATCAGAGTGCAATACAATGTGGTTCGTGTACGGGCCCTCCCTGGATGTAGCCGGGATGGAATCCATTGCAGTGAGCCTGAAACCCTTGCTCATGTTCTTGGTTCATGCCCACGGCGGGACTTGGTTAGGAACGTTAGGCACAACAGAATAAGATCTAGAATTTCAGCAGCATTCTCCCAGGAAGTTTGCGAGGTACATGAAGAGGTGCCGTGTTGCTGACGGTGGAAGCAACCGGAGAATAGATATAATCGCACTTGACCGAGAAAAAGATTTTGCATATATTCTGGACCCCACCATTAGATGTGAGGTCGACTCAAGTCAACCAGCAGAGGTAGACGCGGACAAGCGAGCCATCTATGAACCAACCATAGTTCAAAGAATCATACATCTCCTGTATAAGAGTTGCAGGGTTTTTCATCGGAGAAGGGGAAGCATATCAACATTCTTAATTCAGTTTTTCAAAAGTGTGGGCATTCCCAAGAATTTATACTGTGATTTAGCCGTCTTGGCCGTTAAAGGCTGCGTCCAGATTGTTAGAAATCACCTCTATAGCACTACATACGAGAAGGATTAACGCCAGAAAACTCTTTATGGTTACACATACATTCAATATTCAAGTGTTATGGTATACTTTGTCAGATTTAGGCATCCTATGATTGTAGGAAGTCCGGCTCCATGGCTAAATGGTTAGCGTGCTGGCCTTTGGTCACAGATGCTCCGGGTTCGATGCCCGACAGGGTCGGGAATTTTAACCATAATTGGTTAATTCCCCTGCTATGGGGAATGGGTGTATGTTGCATCTTCATCATCATTTCACCCTCATCACGACGCGCAGGTCGCCTAAGGGTGTCAAATCAAAACACCTGCACCTGGCGAGCCGAAGTCCTCGGACACATCCCGGCACTAAAAGCCATACTCTATTTCATTGTAGGAAGTACAAATAAATAAAAAAACGGGAAGTTGAACATTTGATATTTGAAGCTCAGGTAATATTTAATGATGGACGACTTTGGGATTTTATGACATACATTGCAATATTCTCCAGTGTGAAAACGTTCACTTCTTGTACGTAGAACGTTTTCATCGCATGGATTCTACCTGAAGCTGCAGTAATGTGTACAGCTGCAATATAGCCATGTACTTGGAATTGCTTCTTACACTTTACGCATTCATACTGCCTGAAGCAGAGTACGGTGGGTGGTATAAGCCGAGGGGCCAACGAAACTACTATCTATCTCACAAACATCGCACTATATTTCAAGCTACTCCCTTGGACAAGCCACTTGCTAATGTTCATAAAAATTCATATTTTACGAAATGTGGACATTCATCTCTACATTCCGTACAGTACTAATATCTCTAACACACTGTATGTATAATTATTGCTCATCGGGGTGGGCGGCATGATAGCCGAGCGGCATCGTCACTGGATTCCCACTATAGCTAGAGCCCTGCGCGGATATCAACATAATATCCGCATCCGAAAGATGGTATTGAAACGGATAGATCTGTTAACATGATACAATAGTCCTGACACCTGGCACCAGAACCCCAACTGTCGCAGGTTTATGAGGAATTTTCTCTTGCGACAACTACCGACATATTCACCTTTGTTCCTTCCTTTCATTAATTGCGGGCAGGAACTAGATAGGATTTGTGGTCTCAAGGCTCTTTATATATCACTATTCTCCCATACCACTGTCAAGGGTCGCCCAACCACAAGCAAAAATAAGAGTATACTTGAGTGAAAACCAATAAACGTCATTATTTAGAAATTACCAGCAAAATTATCCGCACTGCCATAAAGTTTGTATCCGCCAAGACACTAACCTCGCGGATATCCGCGGATAAATCCATGGGAAGAGCTCTAACTATATCGGCCGTGGTTCGGATCCCGGAGGTTATTGGAATAAGAAAATCACGTTCCTGTGGTTCGCATTACTCGTAAAAGTTGAGGTCTTGTGGCTACGATCACGATATGAACAGTCTCCAAAAAACAAACTTTTACTTATTTCTCAAGAGAATTATTTCAGAACATCATATTTCATAGAAAAGCATAGTACCGATACAGGATAATAATATGTAACTAATAAGTTATTCAATGATTAGGAATAGATTCTATTGGAACTATTCTTGATAATTTTTCTTCTATAGAAATTCAAATGTGACAACAATAAAATGAACGAAGTGGTAAATATTGTTCTTCCGTTCATTTAGTCCGGTTATCGCCGGGATTTTGGGGTCTAGTTCCGGGTATAAATGACGCCTTGGCACTATGGTGACGTACTCCACACAAAGCTGGTGTACGCGTTTCCATTCTTCGATCATGGCGTGTGTGAGCTGTAGGAATCTCTCTGGTGCAGAAGAATGCCCTCGCGTGCTCGATAGGCTTTAAGGCGGGACTGACTCATCGATTGCGAATCCTTCATTTGAATTTGATTATCGCACAAAAGTTCGCTGGAGACATCGTCTGTGAGCATGACCGTATGCAGCAGGCACCACATGTTCTTCCAAGGACTTATCGTAGGTTTTTAAGGGAAGATGAGGAAGTCGTTACAGTCGTCGACAGTAAAATCCTACATAAGCACACTATCTTTTTTGAATTTCTCCAGTTCCTGCAGAGTACCTAGCCCGTGGGATTCACTCTACACAGGTGTAGCCTCAACGTTTGAAGCTTTAACTGCCGGCACCCTTTATTTCATGAGTGACTCGTAAACAGTCTGTTCGCATCAAGCCCCTGTTCCACCCCAGAAACGTTGTCATGTTATTTCTTCTCCAATTGATTTTCCATTGAATAATTCTTATATAATACATTTTAAGGTACCTGTATATTGTTTGCCTGGTCTACAAAGCCAAGAGAATTCGTCTCTCGCAGATCACTCGCCATCCTAATCCGCGCACCGTTACATCGGTCGCTTGCTAGCCTAGACCTAAGCAGCATGTGATTTCATCATCATCATCATCATCATTATTATTATTATTATTATTATTATTATTATTATTATCATTTCTGGATCTATGGCTAAACTGTTAGCGTGCTGACCTTTGGGCCAGGGGTCCCGGATTCGCTTCCCGGTCGGGTCGGGGAATTTAACCTTCATTGGTTCATTCCGATGGCTCGGGGGCTGGGTATGTGTGCCGTCTTTATCGTTAGAATTCATCATAGGCAGGGCCCCATCCTCATGGACGTGCAGGTCGCCTACACGGCGTCATCTCGGAAGACCTGCACCAGACCTCTTCGGAGGCCACACGCCATTATTATTATTATTATTATTATTATTATTATTATTATTATTATTATTATTATTATTATTATTATTATTATTATTATCGGTTTTCTGTTGATGTCATTGGTTCTTTCCAAGACGGAAAAGAATACTTCTTAAAACATATTGTTGGCTTTTAGTTATTTTGTGACCTCAAACTCTAGTGCAATGTTGTTGGCGTGTCTAATTCTGAAATAGCAGGTTGGTGAAGGTAAACAGCTTCTGGCAATTTGAGAAATGAACACGGGCCAGAGTTCCGACGTAAGCCGTATTACTCGAGAGTCATTTGAAATTCAGCCGCCACTGTTTCCGTCAAGCACAGAAAGAGTTTCTATTGTAATCCGCCTTCAGATCAACCTCTCTCTCCCTCTATAATCAATAACTCCAGGCACAGCACTCGATCCAGCAAAGAGATGGAAAACCTCGTACTGTTATTCCTGGAATAAATGAAAGTTAAGAGAGCAGTGGTGATAGTTCAAATTTACTACGCAAACTCGCCTTCTGTGGTGTTCTCCAGGTGACTTCTGGTATTTCTCTTATGCATAGTCTTTCCCGCCTAGCAGGATTTTTCCATCTTTTTTCCAGCCGATGGTAAGTTATGCCTAAATTCGGAGCTTGTTCTAGAAATCTGGTCTAATACTCATTCGTGCAGGTAAAGAAGAAACGCTATCACCTGTGTCTACGTCTTAATATATTAGATTTCCACCCTGGAAGACAGGTTCTATTCCCCATCCTACAATGTGACTTGCTTGACTTAATACCTGTTATTTCTGGGTAGAGCATAGGGCACATACAAGAGCTCTCCCTGTGAATCGATTTGCTGTCACTGTCTTCATGTTCTTTCAGGATTTCCCAACTGTCGCCGCCTCTGCCTAATTCCGAAAGCATGTTAGGCCCCTTAAAAGAACAAGCATCATCAGCAGCAAGCAAGCTATTCCAAAAGCCAATTCGAGTCCGTGTTTTCATTCCAAAAGTTGTCATCGAGATATCCATCCGGTTTACTTCTGTATGTGTTTCTGTAATGGCTCATTCTCGGGTGTGCGAATTATTAGCCCTCACCACCCAAAGCCCAGTGGAGGGGCTGCCTCCTACAGCATCTAGGCGTGCTGATTTTCTGTCGGGGTTTCTTCCCTTAGCCTTTGGAGAACCAACTCCATTTACTACAAAGCAGCAGCTTCACAACAGCCTCGTTAGTCGCTAACTTCAGGGTTCCTGTAAGCCCTTCACAGCTAACACAGTGACCCCACTGTACTTCACCCTTGCAGGCACCTCCCTACTTCCAAAGTTGCCCATTTCCCACGACGTGAACGAGGGGTTGGTCTTGCAGGAGACATCCTACAATGTAGTTTTATGAATTTTTTGAGAACGACTGAGAAGATACGTGTGGGCGTGTTTAGCATAATGGTTTAGTTGATGGATTTCCAACCGGACAGCTGAGCTTTGAAACAGGTTGGAATTTTCAACTGAATAATTCCATGGCGTTAGGAAGAGTACCCAGTAGAACTGTGTGCGACGTGCAGACTCGCTCAAAATCCTTTACAAGAGATGCATCTCGCTCAATATTTTCGAGTCTAGACTCGTTCAAAAATTGCTGTTCGAGCAATGAGTGTTTGAAAGAACCAAAGATACTCAACTTCACTGAACAAATGAGTCTACCGAACTGTCCATGTTGTCTGATCACAATGAGCAGAACGAGTTGGGCACATCGAGCAGCACGGAAACTCGAAAGTTCAAGTGCCTCACTCACTGGTACATTGGTGCCACATGCACTGGTTCTCGGCACATCTTTATTGTATTCTTCTTCGCTCCGTCACTACATATGACACTCGAAACGCACACACGTGAAGTAGAAACAAGGCAACAACTCACAGTTGAACAACTGCGTACTGAACCTGTTACCGATTTGAGTTTAGGTTGACACTCACAGCTCACTGTTCAAACACCGCCCACTTTGAGCACGAATAACTCTGGTTCGAGTTTGTCCACACCCGTTCATTTATGAGTCTCTCCTCTGTTCATTCCAGCAGCAGGCTCCTTCCCTGACCAAACTAGCCGAGTAGTTAATACACCTGGCTCAGACGTTGGAAGCGCTGGCGTTCTGAGGCTTCGTTTGCTGATCAAACTAGCCGAGTAGTAGAAGTGGCTCAGACGGTAGAAGCACTGGCCTTCTGAGCCTTCGTTCCCTGACTAAATTAGCCGAGTAGTACAAGTGAATTAGACGGTAGAAGCGCTGGTCTTCTGAGCCTTTGTTCTCTGGGCAAACTAACCGAGTAGTAGAAGTGGCTCAGACGGTAGAAGCGCTGACCTGAGCCTTCGTTCTTTGACCAAACTAGACGGTAGAAGCGCTGACCTTCTGAGCCTTTGTTCCTTGATCAAACTAGCCGACCGCGCTCGATAGCTGCAGTCGCTTAAGTGCCGCCAGTATCCAGTAATCGGGAGATAGTGGGTTCGAGCCCCACTGTCGGCAGCCCTGAAGATGGTTTTCCGTGGTTTCCCATTTTCACACTAGGCAAATGCCGGAGCTGTACCTTAATTAACGCCACGGCCGATTCCTTCCACTTCCTAGCCCATTCCTATCCCATCGTCGCCATAAGACTTATCTGTGTCGGTGCGACGTAAAACAAATAGCAAACTAGCCGAATAGTAGAAGTGTCTTAGACGATAGAAGTGTTGGCCTTCTGAACATTTGTTCTCTGACTAAATTAGCCGAGGAGTACAAGTGGATCAGACGGTAGAAGCGCTGGCCTTCTGAGCCTTCGTTAGCTGACCAAACTAGCCGAGTAGTAGTAGTGGATTAGACGGTAGAAGCGCCGGCCTTCTGTCGTATATATAATAAAGTATGTACTAGTTCAATAATTTGAAATATCGTCAAAATCAGGCTTAATGAAAACTTTAACTCTTAATATTTCCGTTAGTATGATCGATGCAACTAATGAGTAAATGTGGAAATTACAATAAACCACGGATTATTGGATTACATATTTACAAGAAGCTGAAATTTGAAATACTAAGAAATCTCCAGGTAACTATCTGCTGCTCGCAACATGAACAGAAATCTCTCAATTACTTATATTCAATATTTAATTACATGACCTTCTTTCGACAGCATAATACGTATTCTGTTACCAGCGTTGACATTATCTTTTGTAGGTTAACTGCCTATAATCTATTATTTATTGCGACGCGAATTAGGTTATGGAACACATTCCAAATATCATTCGTATCTGAAATTCGTTAATCTTTCTTTTTATTCTTACAGACATTATCTCTTAGATACACCAGGCATTCACGATAGTGTTTTGGTGAATAAGGTAAGTTTTCACCAGATACGAGTATGTATGTACATTAGTACATTGGTACATTAGTAGTTTTTCTTAGTTTGAAATATGCGTTATATTAGTACGTCTTTCATTCTCATTAATATTATTAGCTGCCCCGTGGATCAGTGGTAGAGTCTCGGTTTCTGGATACCAACATCAGTGGGTTCAGAACAGGCATTCAATGTCTCACGATGTGGACATCCAGTATAAGATATCTCTGGCGACATGTCCAGTGTTTACCAGACAAAATTAATTAAAAAGTAGAAACAGGTCGCAGGTCACCCAATTGACTTCTGGTTTCTCTGCCAAATGGTAAAGGAAGGCCGAACTCGAAATTGAAGCACAGCTAGCCTAAATGGCACCAAAACAAATGTAAAATGTACACATCCGGTGAATGCAAAAATATATTACTGTTATTACTCTCTATATATTTTTTCCTATTATTTCAAATTCTGATATTTATTATTGTAGTGTGGTTAAATGTAAGAGAGTACCAAAGAAAGCAAGCAAAGTCATCTCCGTACAGGCCACGAAGGCCCTTGGAGGGTGGAAGGCAAAGGCTTCCACTATCCATAAGCTCGGCACGTGATGGGGTAGAGTGGTTAGCTCTATGCCCGGCCGCATTTGCCTGCAGGAATTAATTTGTTACTCATTTTTTGTGTTAGCTGGGTGAATCTCAGGACCATATGCACCTCCGGAAGTGGGAATATAGTTTCTTAAATTTTTCGACTTCCTGACGGCGAATCGAACCCACGTTCTTCCGGGCGAACCGAACACGTCTTTACCGCCTCGGTTAGTCATCCCCTGTAAGAAAGTACCACGAGACCTACATTTATCGCGACTGTTGACAAGTACGTGTATACACATTTAAAAAAAAACTTTCATCATTGTCATCGTTTAGTGTTTCACATTATTATTGTGCATTACCGTAGTTAAACCTTTTAAGATAAGATCTGTTAAATGAAAAGCAATTTTAATAATTCTATTTCCTTTTATTTATTTATTTATTTATTTATTTATTTATTTATTTATTTATCAATGAGGTGCACGAATGTAGGATCTGATCACATCATATTTAAGCTTTTATTGGACTGTTAGTAGTTTGAAGCTCAACTTGTAGGATTCCAGCAAGAAAATGGCCTAGCAGATACAGTATCTTGGATTCGGGAGTCAAATGGACTGTACGTGATTGACTTATCTAAGGCATTTGATGGGGTATATCATGGGAGACTAATGGCAAAGATGAGTGCAATTGGACTATAACAAAAGAGTGACTGAATGGGTTGCTATATTTCTAGAAAATCGAACTCAGAGAATTGGAGTAGGCGAAGCTTTATCTAACCCTGTAATAATTCAGAGGGGAATTCCTCAAGGAAGTATTATTTGACCTTTATATTTTCTTGTATATATAAATGATATTAGTAAAGGAGTGGAATCATAGGTAAGGCTTTTGCGGATGATGTTACTTTGCATAGAGTAATAAATAAGTTACAAGATTGTAAGCAACTGCAAAATGACCTTGATAATGTTGTGAGATGGACAGCAGGCAATGGTATGATGATAAACGGGGTTAAAATCAGGTTGTGAGTTTCAAAAATAGGAACATTTCTCTCACTTTTAATTGCTGCGTTGATTTGGTGAAAGTTCCTTTTGGGGATCATTGTAAGTATGTGGGTGTTAATATAAGGAAAGATCTTCACTGGGGTAATCAAATAAATGGGATTGTAAATAAAGGATACAGATCTCTGCACATGGTTATGAGGGTGTTTAGGGGTTGTAGTAAGGATGTAAAAGAGAGGGCATATAAGTCTCTGGTAAGACCCCAACTAGAGTATGGTTCCAGTGTATGGGACCCTCACCAGGATTACTTGATTCAAGAACTGAAAAAAATCCAAAGAAAAGCAGCTCGATTTGTTCTGGGTGATTTCCGACAAAAGAGTAGCGTCACAAACATGTTGCAAAGTTTGGGCTGGGAAGACTTGGGAGAAAGGAGGCGATCTGCTCGACTAAGTGGTATGTTCCGAGCTGTCGGTGGGGAGATGTGTAGAATGACATTAGTAGACGATAAGTCTGAGTGGTGTCTTTAAAAGTAGGAAAGATCACAATGTGAAGATAAAGTTGGAATTCAAGAGGACAAATTGGGGCGAATATTCATTTGTAGGAAGGGGAGTTAGGGATTGGAATAACTTACCGAAGGAGATGTTCAATAAATTTCCAATTTCTTTACAATCATTTCAGAAAGGCTGGGAATAATCTGCCACCTAGACGACTGCCCTAAATGCAGATCAGCATTGATTGATTGATTGATTGATTGATTGATTGATTGATTGATTGATTGATTGATTGATTGATTGATTGATTGATTGATTGATTGATTGAATACGTTTCTCGTATTCACAAATGCTTCTAATTTTTGGCATTTAAGAATAATGAACGGGAGTTCTTAGATTCCTCGTTGTATTTCTCACAATAATAGCAGAGCGTAAGAGTTCTTAGAGGAGCATGATAGCCAAATCCCGGCCAATGCATGTGGGTGTTTTGAAATGGGACGTCACATTCTATCGTTCTGATTTCACGATCAGCTAGAGGCACCGCGGCTATGATCACGATATCAACAGTCACCTAAAACTACAAGCTTACTCACTTTGCTAGTTTTCTTGACCAAAATCGCTGTTTTACGCTCCGGGCCTAGCTCTCTGCTGGTACGCACCACTACAGCACTAGGCAGAGACCTAGGGCACGGAGCGTGAAACCGCTCCTCAAAAATATATTACCGGTATATAAGTAACTCAGGGAGATCAGAAGACCGGTTGCAAGCCGCCATCTAAATTGCCAGCAGTCAAATCAAGAGAGTCATGAGATTTCTTAAGAAGACAATGGCAACGTTAGAAGCTCTCTTTCAAAGTGTTGTGTTCTAAAGAAGGACACCAAATAATCGTACACTTAGTGAATTGTAGCTAGATTTGCTACGAAGATTTTATCAAGAAGTTTTTGCATAAAAAGTGAACAGTGACAATGGCAAACTTTATAGCTTTAAGCTACTTTTATTAACAAGATATTTTAGTGATGATTGGTTAATGTGCCATAATCCCTCTCTATCCACGTATTCCCCTCCCCCCTTGTTTCATGACACGTACGTTTTAGTATAATTAAATTAAAAAATAATAATGCTTAATTTTTTAATGTTTGTTTTAACATTAAGATAGTAAGAATGTGTCCTTATTAATGATACAATACGCCTAAATATATGTAGCTGACCGAGCTCGATAGCTGCAGTCACTTAAGTGCGTCTAGTATCCAGTATTCGGGAGATAGTAGGTTCAAACCCCACTGTCGGCAGCCCTGAAGATGGTTTTCCGTGATTTCCTATTTTCACACCAGGCAAATGCTGGGGCTGTACCTTAATTAAGGCCAAGGCCGCTTCTTTCACACTCCTAGCCCTTTCCTGTCCCATCGTCGCCATAAGACCTATCCGTGTCGGTGCGACGTAAAGCAACTAGCATATGTAGCTGAAGATGTCTACAAAGTAGACGGAACGTGCGTGTTCTACAGTTTTTAATTTGCCTTAAGCAAATAAACAGCATCGATCAGGCGGAACTGTTGTGCTTTTCACTTTTAACAGTGTACAACCTCGATACGGAAAATGCGGACGATTGCTTGGAACAGAAAAGTTCTGTCATCTAAGGTTGAGTATGAGAGACCGGCCCCGAGGTGTATAGGGCAACGTGTCTGCCTGTCACGCGATGGCCCCGGTTTCGATTCCCGGCCGGGTCAGGTTTTTTAAATTGTAAATGATTAACATCCCTGGCCTGGGGACTGGGCGTTTTTGTCGACCTTAACATTCAACAATCTACACTTCCGCAATTCCACTTACACGCAGGTTCCTATCATATGGTAAAAGTAGTGGCAAGAGATCTACAGAGGTCGACGCCACGAACAAATATCATTAAAAAAAAAAAAAAAGGTTCAGTAATGCATGAACTACATCAACGAATTTTCGTGCTGTGATACATGTGCTGCGGGTCAGTATTTCTCCCCTCATCAAGGCGCAATGACAATATGCTTTGTCTGGCAGCCAGCCTTTAAGTTAAGGCAGGAGTTTGAATAAAGAATGGCGACGAGTGAGATTGATTTAATTTTAATGTATTTATTCGCAATGCCATTCGTCTCTCAGAGTGTTCTCTCCTACATTGTCTTTCATTTCATCCTAAGTCGGGTGACATTGCCAAGAAAATCCACCTGTCCCCACGTGTATTACATGATGCTTGATGATGCTTGTTGTTTAAAGGGGCCTAACATCGAGGTCATCGGCCCCACGTGTATTACAGTAGTAAAGTAAGGGGTGTGATTATTTACAAAATCCGAGAGAAAGAGTTTTTGAGAAATCGGAATGTCTTCAAACATGCTTCACTCTCGTGTCGTAGGTTTCCCTCTCTCGGTACCAAGATCCTCGATGGGCTGTATGTACTGTACACAGGTCAAGGGTCTGATATCAGCTCATTTTACGTACTCTCCTGCTCTATTAGTGTAATGGATATAAATTGTTGTTAGTGGGTGATTCATTTTAGAGCCAGACTGTACTTCGCTGAGCCTGGACAGAAGTCAAGTTGGAGCAAGGAACTGACCGGCAGACAGTAAGATATTGTGCCAAGAGATGTGGCAAGTAGCCAATGTCGCGGCTACTTCTAGAAACCGCCATGATCTTCTCCCTTGTTGAAAACAATCGTTATTCCTTAAAGCGTGGCTCAAAAAGAATGAATTATATAACTTGTTTTCCCTTCTCTCCACTTCTTGTCACTATCAGTTTAGTTCATTTCATTCCCTTTGTGTTATCAGCTCATAATCCTCGCCACAATCATATATAAATTTCCTCAACTTACCCCTGGTAATGGCACAGTGCTCTTGATAAGCTCTTGTACCCTGAAGCACTGGTGTCCACTGAAGCGTGGCTCCAGGCATGGACGGGAAGAGAGGGACCGCGGGCGACTGAATGCAGAAAGTGTACTTACTGTTGTACTGTAATTTTTGACTTAGAATACATTTTTTATTGTATTTCGTTCGTGCACTATGCCCCGAGCATAATTTCGAGCGCCACGTGGGAATGTATAGTATTAGGCTTCATAGTTACACAATTATAAATTATATCTGCCAGGTTAAGTGGCTCAGACGGTTGAGGCGCTGGTCTTCTTGTTTCGATCCTGCCTCAGTCCGGTTGTATTTGAAGGTGCTAAAATACGTCAGCCTCGTGTTGGTAGATTTACTGGAATGTAAAATAAATCCTTTGAGATAACAATAATTAATGATATTGGCTTTATGTCCCACTAACTACTTTTTTTTTCGGAGACTCCAAGGTACCGGAATTTAGTCCCGCTCGAGTTCTTTTACGTGCCACTATATCTACCGACACGAGGCTGACGTATTTGAGCACTTTCAAATAACACCAGACTGAGCCAGGATCGAACCTGCCAAGTCGGGGCAAGAAGACTAGCGCCTCAACCGTCTCAGCCACTCAGCCCAGCCCTATGAGACAAAATTCCGGCACCTCGGCGTCTACGAAAATCGTAAAATAGTTAGTGGGACTTAGAATAAATAACATTATTATTATTATTATTATTATTATTATTATTATTATTATTATTATTATTATTATTATTATTATTATTATTACTATGTCCGACTTGTTGGCTGAATGGTCAGCGTACTGGCCTTCGGTTCAGAGGATCCCGGGTTTGATTCCCAGCCGGGTAGAGGATTTTGACCTTCATTGTTTAACTTCAATGGCTCGGGGGCTGGGTGTTTGTGCTGTCCCCAACATTCCTGCAACTCACACACCACACACAACACTATCCTCCACCACAATAACACGCAGTTACCTACACATGGCAAATGCCGCCCACCTTCATCGGAGGGTCTGCCTTACAAGGGCTGCATCCGGCTAGACATAGCCACACGAAATTATTTATTATTATTATTATTGTTATTATTATTATTATATTATTATTATTATTATTATTATTATTATTATTATTATTATCATCATCAATTATATCTTGTTTCTTTCTTAATCCGTTTACCCTCCAGGGTTGGTTTTTCCCTCGGACTCAGCGAGGGATCCCATCTCTACCGCCTCAAGGGCAGTGTCCCGGAGCTTGAGACTTTGTGTCGGCGATGCAAGTGGAGAGGAGGACCAATATGTCGCCCAGGCGGCCTCACCTTCTACGCTGTACAGAGGCTTTGTGTGGGGATGAGAAGATCGGAAGAGACAGATAAGGAAAAAGGCAGGAATCTCCCGTGGCATTAAGTTAGATACCATCACGGCATTTGCCTGAAGGAGAAGTGGGAAACTACATCAAGGATGGCTAAGGTGGGACTCGAACCTCCCCTACACTCAGTTGACCTTCAGAGGCTGAGTGGACTCCGTTCCAGTCGTGGTAGCACTTTTCAAATTTCGTCGCAGAGCCGGGAATCCAACCCGGGTCTCCGGGGTATGACAGCTAATCACACTAACCACTACACCACAGACGCGGATAAGTTATATCTAAATGTTAATACGTACACTTTCACGACAACTAAATGACAATATAATAATTTTGGGATATTGGGTGCTAAAGAATGATCCTACCAACGCCACTGATAGGAAAACAGCGTCTCTTCTTAAAGCTAGCTCGATTCCAAGTTTTGTTTCTCATGGTTTGCGACTACAGGCTTCCACAGTTCCCCATCGTTATGGCCTTCCTAAGATCCATAAAGACGAAGTTTCCTTATACCTGTTGTCAACAGTATAGGTTCTCCTACATACAACATGGCCAAATACCTTGGAGAACTTACCAAGCCGTGCATATGTAATGGGGTATCCATCAGGAATTCATCGCTCTTTATTGGCATTTTATCCAATCTGCATGTCTCCCTTGGTGATATTCTAGTCAGTTTTGATATTGTGTCTCTGTTCACTAGGGTTCCAGTCATGGACACCTTGTCTCTATTGGAGAAAATCCTTCCTGGTGACACTGTTAATTTTTTTAACTTTGTCCTCACCACCACATATTTCAGTTTTCATGGTACAATATATGAACAAATGGATGGTGTTGCCATGGGATCGTCATTGGCAACAGTCATCGCTAATTTCTATATGCAACATTTTGAACAGCGTTCTCTTTAATCTTGCACGCTCAAGCCTTCCATCTGGTTGAGATATGTCGATGACACATTTGTTATCTGGCCCCATGCTGAACATGAATCATCCATATACTTGGATCACTTGAACAGCGTACATCCAAACATTAAATTTACCATGGAGACTGAACGTGGAGGATGTTTGCCGTTCTTTGATGTTTTGGTTTCTAGGAAATCAGATGGAAATTTATGTCATTCGGTTTACCGTAACCCCACCCATACTAATAGATACCTTCATGGGTCCTCTCATCACCATCCTTACCAACAGCATACTGTGCTTAACACCTTCACAGCCGAGCATGGGAGGTTTGTGAAGAGAATAAATTAAACGGTGAACTTGAGTTCCTAACTAGAATATTTCTGAGCAATGGCTACTCAAGGAAACGCATTGACGAAATGCTACATCTTAAGCCAAAATATAGATTATCACGTGGTTCTCGCCTTTGAGTCTGGCCTTCTTGCCATAAGTACAATCTATCACGGTTAGGATTGACAGTATTCTTAGGAGACACACTATCAAACCCATTTTAAGCCTAATGTCATCATAGGCAATTGCTTGCGATCTGAAAGAGATCCCATTGGTTTAAACTGTGCTGGAATATATATGAATCCTTGCTCCTGTGAATCGGTTTATGTTGGCCAAACATGCGGGAAAGCAGCAACAAGTGTTAAAGAACATCGTAGGCCAGCCAGAGAAGTCTGCTGTGGAAGAAGATGCCATACATAATGACTATCGAATAATTTTTGATGCCACTTCTGTCATTTATAAAGTGAAACATTTTATACCTAGAATCATTCGTGAGGCGATAAAAATTGCTAAACACCCGAATGATTTTAATAAAGGTGACGGCTAAATACTGAGTAGATCATGGCTACCCCCCAACCCCACACAGTAAATTCGTCAACATCTTTCTCTGTGACTCTGGAGGCCTTGGGATGAACTATATTTGTAACATTGTTTCTATATCTTGAGTCGGGTTACTTGGAGTGACAGTTGCCAGTACTTGACTTAAATTCCTGTTGTTCCTCGTGGAACATAAGGCATCAGCAAAGCCTTCTTCCATCGCTTCCATGTGAACAGATCTTCGCCACGTTTGCTTGGGTCTCCCTCTCTTCCTTCTGCCCTGTGCCTCTCTCCATATTACTTCGTTCCTCTTCCTCAGTGTATGCCCGATCCAATTCCATTTCCGCCGATTTATCTGTATGACCATCTCATTCTCTCCCGTGCTACTCCAGAGTTCATGTTTGTAGATTACATTCTGCCAGTAGATGTTAAGAACCCTTCGCAAACAGCGGTTAACAAAGATCTGCAATTTGGATGTACTTACTCCAGTCACTTTCGGACCCATATAACAGAACAGACTTGGCATTACTTCAGAAGATACAGAGTTTGGTCCTGACAGATATTATGTTGTTCTTCCACACCGGATAGAGCGGAACAAAGGCACCACTTGCTTTCTTGAATGCACTGCAAGACATCTTGTGCAGATCCCCCATCTCTGTCAACTACATTGTCCAAGTGAGTGAAGCTATCTACATCCTCGATAGATTCACCAATTAAGACAAATGGGTCTGATTTGTTGGTGTTAATCCCTAGGGCCTTGGTCTTCTTTGAGTTGATCATTAGTCCCATCTTTTTCCCTTCCTCTACCAAATCTTCGAGCTTTGCTTGCATTTCCAAGTATGCCTCACACAGGAGAAAAAACTCGTCAGCAAATTCCAGGTCTTCAAACCTATTGACTAATTCCCATTGAACACCAAGTTTCACATTTCGAGTCACATTCCGCATTACCGCGTCAATCACAACCAAGAACATAGTTGGCGACAGGATACACCCTTGACGAACTCCTGAACGTACAGATACAGGCTCAGATATACGGCCTCCATATGACTCTATATGTGTAATCACGGTACGTTTACTGAATGAGATTGTCAATGCTGCATGCTTTTTATTGCTCTGAAGACGATCTCGGTCGCAGCATCGAAATGCGTCAGCAGATTATTAATATTACGCGACCTAATATCCCCAAATTATTATAATGCTATATCTAAATGGTTAATGTATGATTAAAAAGATGAACGATGAAAATATTAATTGAAATTAGTTTCAATGGGGAGTTTGAAATGGAAATTGTCGCGATGCAGTAAAAATATTATTTATTATTATTTATTTGGCGTATGATGAATAATGACAACCTATAAACTTTTTACACAACCATTGAAAGATGAGTACAAAGTAAATACAAATTATCATATCGATACAGTCAAAGAAAGCAATTTACAAAGTTTGAAAGAACTAGAAGAAAACACAATATATTTACATCACTATCCACCTATTAACTCTGACAGTTGGTATTGAGTGCGAGTGCGAGTGATGTACATCTCACTAAATGTGAATGTCCAAACCCGCCACCCACTTCACTGCTTCGGGTGTTGCTGAGTTGAGCTCTTTCATGGTGCCAGTGAAAGCACGGAGTGGACATTCCTGCACTACATGTTTCATTGTTTGTCGAACTTCCCCACAATCACAGTATGGAGAAACTGATCAGCCCCAGGTGTGTAAAGTAGATGCTGTTCTACCCACTCCACATCTCATGCGATTTAGTCTACTCCAGGTGCAGCGAGGCACTACAGTATTGGAAGTGATATCGTTTTATATTTGTCTCGTAGAACACTATCGTACTAGCTGCCATTTATCCCGGTAACTTCCATAACTTCGTGACCAGGCCAGTTGGAAATTTTGATAAATTTGCTAAATGTCTAAATATTTTCGGGCTAAAGGAATCGTGGACTACCATAAACGGATTCAGATAGTTACAAGAAGATATGAAAAATCCAGTAAGCCTAAGTAGTCTGGAGTAGAACTTGCCAAGGAGTAGCGGCAGCGCGCAAGTGTCCGTATAGCGGGCCGTACAGCCGAGCGCTCCTACCGCGCTTTTGGAGCCTGCAGACGCTGAGTCGGCTGTAGGTTAAAAAGCAGTCGTTGAGGACCTCTCGCACACTCCTTTTGACCATCTAATTTGATCTACTTCACTTCTGTCAGAAATACGTATTCTATGCCTCAAACCTTGCGGCTGTGCCTCTGACACAGCCCATACGTTTTTAAAACGTTTTAAATAAATTCTTCCAGGAAATAAATTAAAAGTTATTATTCATAATTACTTATGATGTGGATATAATAACATCATTAAAAAAGGCACCTGCTTTAACAAAGCATCCGTCCGGCTCCATGGCTAAATTCTTAGCGTGCTAGCCTTTTGTCCAAAGGGTCCCGAGTTTGATTTCCGGCCAGGTCTGGGATTTAACATTCATTGGTTAATTCCTATGGATCGGCGGCTGGGTGTGTGTACCGTCTTCATCATTATGATTCATCGTAGGTAGGGTCCCATCCTCACAGACGCACAGGTCGTCTATCAGGCTTCAACTCAACAGACCTGCACCAGGCCTCTCCAAAGGCAACAAGCCATTATTATAACAAAGCATCCAATAATGTCATAAACAGTTTATTACTTTCAGCGTAATTGCATCTTACCATTACAAAATAAAAAAGGGCACATTTCTTATAAAGATACACCTTAGTCTGCAACAGGTGTACCCCCTGGGTATATATAATTTGGGTGTGCAATGAGGCATGAGATATCTAGACAGCTACGTGAATGCATCCGAATTAGCTATAGTAATTAAGGCCACGCCCGCTTCTTTCCCACTCCTAGCCCTTTCTTATCCCATCGTCGCCATAAGACCTAGCCGTGTGGGTGCGACGTAAAGTCAATTTAAAAAATAGCTATCGTAACAATTTATCATCTTCTCAACCACTTTTGCACAATCCTTTCATTCGACTGAATTAGTTGTAGTCAACTCCTCTGTAATTTTTTCCGCATCATGTAGAAGTTAAACATCTCTCCACCCTTTTAACGAGAGAAATGTTCTCGGAATTAGCTGTCGACTACGTCCGTATCCATCTGCAAGGTTAAAGGAAGTTACTTCAGCTCAGCAGTCGCAGCAACATGTCCTCAGTCCTTTCCTCGGGCCGTAAACTAGCCTTCGATGAGAGTTGCCCTCTATGGACACAGCTGCCCCAATAGAGTTTCAAAAATATCGAACTTTGCCAGGCTCCATCTTGCGATGTAGGCAGTTTCTCTGCCTTAGCAGCTTGGAGTACAGGCTATGGTCGCAGGCATAAGAGGAAATGTCATGCTTGAAGAGTTCTTCGATATCCACGGACTAGCATATTTCAAATTCATTCCTGAAAGTCTAACTATCGCTAAGGAGACGAATGTCGCCGTTCTATGGCGCTTTTGTGATGCAGTACAGGTGAGTGAATTCCTCGCAAAGCATAACATATATGTTCTTCCACATCCTCCATATTTTCCTGATTTTGCTCCAGCGGATTACTACCTGTTTCCGAAAGTCAAAACAATACTTAAGGAGCGGAGATTCTCGTCGACGGAAGAGATGATGACGAATGCGACACATGTTCTGCGGGAAGTGACTAAAGATGGACAGCAGAACTGTTTCTAAAAGTGGTACAGAATCTGGGAGACGTCTATCGCTGCTCAAGGTTATGCCCTCCGTAATAGAAGTTTCTGCACATATTCGGTTACTCAACTGGTATTTCAATTTATTTGCATCGTGTAAATATGATTCTGGCCGACAACCTTCACTGATGGGTTTACACCCTCTCCCTGTTACATATAAACAGGAGAGAGCGGACGAAGGTATTGCGAAACTACTATTTATTTTTTCCCAATGTGTCACTTACCAGTATTTCTAGTGATGTAGTAACAAGAAACGAAATAGACTCAAGAACACCAGCGCCATATTTTCTACTTACAAGTGTCCCGCATGCACTTATGATGGATGGGATATCTAATAACTGATTTTCACAGGGGGTTTGCCACCTGCGGGTTATTTATGTCAGAATATGAAGAGACAACAACCGGATGGCCGCTCGCTGAATTTTCCTCAGCGCTACCCGTTAAATGCCCTCCTTGCGATAGTAAGCCCCGTCTTCGAACGGTCAGTAGTAGGCTAGTATTAGGCACAGTAGCACTACAATTGCTGTCAACATATACAATGGCTGGTGTGTTCAGCAACGACGAATACACAGACGTACTTTTAATCTGGTCGGAATGCAGCAGAAGCTCGCAGACGGTATGCGCAGGAGTTTCCAAATAGCTGCCTGCCTTCTGTACACGTATTTTTCCGAACAGAGACACAATTAAGAGCTAATGGTCCGTTCAAGGCAGTGGCGGTGGACTCTCAGGAGCATATGAGCACGTGAATACCAGTTCTAATGCATATTCACGCATTCATGGATAATTCAAAATTGTTTCCTTTGTTTCTGCCTGATTTTATTTAATCGGTCGAAAGTATTCGACTTATATCGAAGGTCCGTTACACTGACAGCTGTTTGTTTCGACTGACAATGCAGGGAGCACACTGGAGATCTTGCTACGAGCCTGAAGACTATACGCATGCGCATGGAGATGACGACATGGTTTATGCACAGATTTCTCCATAAGCGAGGAGCACAGTAACGTACGTGTCTTTCCGTCTACAAATACCCTCAAACAAGTGATAGTATTACAGCTGACCACAAGGGTCCGCTACCTCCCCTGTTAGAGTTGGCCACAGCTCTCAGAAGTTACTATTGCATTACATCGCCGGAATATTTCGCCAGTAGGCAATTATGAACGGGGCTTGTAATCACGGGAAAAAGTTTACTTAATATTATGGGTGGGGAATCGTTTCAATTTCAAGAAATTTAAGTACTGGTAAATGTGGAAACTGAAGGCACTATTTTTATGCTTGTTGTCATACTTATGTGAACTTCGTGGTATGTCAATCCAAGAATAGTGTTCGCATCTTTTAATATTCGCTACAATACAGCATTGTAGCAAAGTTGCTGTGCATTTTACTCTTACCGAGCTGAGTATCGAATCTGCCAAATTGGGGACAGAAATCCGTCTGAGCCACTCAGCCCGGCGGTCGTAATTTTAGTTTTGCTGTACACTCACTCATTAGTCTCGGAAAAATGCATCCTTGGTTATAGGGGTTCTACCAAATTATGAGTGGAAAATCAAACGTACAAGGAACTTTTAATGAAGTTATTTAAGTAAGTTATTTTGTACTGGTTTGCATTCTACTCTGGTATATTTGAGACGTGAACACACATTTTGTTGTGAAGCCCCTGAAAATGTTGTCACCAGCCGCCAATGGTTCAAGGTACATAACAAGCAACTTTTGGTGGAGTGGAATGTCTGTAGAAATTAATGAGTTGTTAAACTTTTATTTTCTACACGTTTGACGTGTTTACAAATGCACCATGTTACAAAACATGCGTAATGAAATAACCACTATTTTATTACGTCCGAAATATAGCGCGTTGTAGTGCTCCTTTGTAAACCAGTGATTAGGCATCCCATTTATCATTAATGTACTGTATGCGGGACACTGATAGTGCTGGAGGACCATCTGTATATATCTGCACATTAGTCTTGTTTCTTGACACTGGGTTGGGGATGAGGTTAGATGTATTTATGACATGTTTTTATGGCTGGATGCTCTTCCTGACGCCAACGTCAGTTGAGGAGCTAATGAATATGAAATGGATGATGACAATGCGTCAGGAGGTAGGATGATTCGGCTGTAGCCTACGAATAGGAACTGTCCCTGCATTTGTCTGGAAGTGGAAATGGGAAACCACAGAAAGTCATTCTCAGGACTGTCGACGGCGGGGTTCGAGCCACTCCCAAATGCAGAGCTTGGCTCCATAGCCGTAGCGCGTTATCACACATGGCCACTCCGTTTCGTACGAAATAGACTCGAGTGTTTACTGCATATCATATTAATAAACGTATATTGCTTGATAAAAAAAAGAAGCATATTACTACGAAGAGGTTGAACCATATGTTTTATACAAACGATTAGGTCTTATATTTATTGCTATATGAATGGACACGTGATAGCTGTAACTAGTGAAATACATTTTTCACTCTTATGAAGATCTATTAAAAATACAAAAATAATATGTATGGCCTGCTTTTAATGACCAAACGATGCTGATCACTGCTGAAAAATGTTTTTCGCGAAATTCGCTCATATGAGGTTCTGTTAAAAGGTGTAACTTTTGGACAAATTAGTACAAAAGTGGCCTCACTACAAGCGTTCCTCATCCCGGGTACACACGTTCAGATGCAGAGAGAATGATGGTGGGAGGGGGAGGGTGGATGGACAGTTAAACGACTAGAAATGTAGATACTGCGGAGAGTTGGAAACGTTTTTCCTTGTCCGTGAGTGTCGTTCAGAGTTGATAGCGCTTTCGGAAGTTAATTCAGATGTGAATAATAACAGTGCAGTCCAGTGCCGGAATAAGGTGTTTTGGGGACCCTGGGCTATGTAAAAATGTGGGGCCCCTTCTTCGTAACCAAGGCCCCCCCCCCAGGCAGCTTCGGGGAAGGTACCTCGGTTTTCGGGGTTGGCAGTCATTATTGCTACCACTTCACCAACGAGATCAGCAATTTATTTTTTACGACTTCGAGTATTCCATACAATGTGACTCAAGTTTAAAATACACATTAGGATTTCCTTTCATTGTTCCTAAAACCATCTTCCTAATGCTCATGCTTTCCAATTACGTAAAAACCTTATCTCTCTTAAATCAGCAGCCTTAGATATATTACACTATTCGCTTACCTGTAGAAGATTCCAATTCACCAGTAAGAGTCTCTTCAGTCGTCGATGCACTTGTAGAGTTCCTGTCAAAAAATTGTTGATATTTTCAGCAACTTTTCAATTTCTTTCAAATGTTGTTTTAATTTACGCTCACTTCCTAGACCTTTTCACCCCTTCCCCCTCTGTCCGTACTCGCAAGCTGCCAGATTTAAATTTTCGTCAACAATAACCTTTACAATAATTACAGTGCGTAAGTAGCGAGGATTCGTGTCTCCGGACAGTAATTGATTCTAGCAGTGATGAAATACTAACGCGGACAGCTGATAAGAAGGAAGAAAGGAAGGAAGAGTGCGTGTTCGATATTTTGCGAGCGTAAATATTCATATACATGCACGGAGGTGGAGCACCAGGCCGTTTTATACAATTTTAGGTTCGGCCAAGGGCCGAGGCCCCTTGGCACGCCGAGCTCGGAGCTGCAGCCCCTTTACCCCCCCCCCCCCCCTCCTTAATCCGGCCCTGGTGCAGTCAAAGAACAATATATGAGATCAAGCCAGTGATCCCTCCTGGCCGAATGTAACCAACGTTCCCCCAGAGGCTTCCTACTTGTGCCTTAGCTTCTGCTTTTGTCATGCCACATTTTCTGTCGCGACCTATCTTGAACCTTTTGATTTTTCCGGCTTGGCGATATTAGGGCATCTGAAGCTCATGGGAATCTTCAATTCCTTCCCACCTTTTGATTAATTTCATCCTTCGGTCAGATCGTTAATTAACGGTTTTCCTTCTCATTACAACTGTAGATTTCGTTCTTTCTGATCAGTTGAGGCTAATGACTACGTGATTTTGCACCTTACAAAAACAATCATGACAATAACAATCACTATCGCCAGTTAACTCGTTATCATAACGAAGTAACAATATTTCCACGCCAGCGATGCTCACCCTTCATGGACTTCGTGATAAAAATCTAAATTGGTGATTATCCTCGTTATCATACTGTAAAAAATGAAATTGCGTATGGCTTTTAGTGCCGGGAGTGTCCGAGGACAAGTTCGACTCACCAGATCCAGGTCTTTTGATTTGACACCCGTAGGTGACATGCGCGTTTTGATGAGGATGAAAGGATGTTGAAGACGACACATACACCCCGCCCCCGTGCCAGCGGAATTAAACAGTTATGGTTAAAATTCCCGACCTTGCCGAACCCGGGACCCCTGTGACCAAAGGTCAGCACGCTAACCACTTAGCCATGGAGCCGGGCATCATACTGTAATTCGCACGGTAAAAATGTATGAGACTTTTTCCTTGCTAGCGATTTTAAGGTCGCCCTAACTCAGATTGGGGCGAGGACAGGGTATGAAAGGTTAGGACTGATAAGGAAACGTCCGTGGCCTTAATTACGATACAGGCCCAATATTTGCCGGGTGTGAAAATAGGGAAAGACTGGAAACCATGGTGGGGTTCGAATCCGCTCTCTCTGGAATGTAAGCTTACACCTAAGCGGCCCGTACCATGCAGACAATTCGCTCGGTGTCGTACGTCTCCTCGTCCACTTGATCCGCAGCCGGGAGCCTTTGAGTTGTAGCGAAACACTTGCCTTTGTCAGGTCGGTAGATGCAGAGTGGGTCTCGGCCCATAAGTGACCGCAGCTGGTCCGTGGTCCAACAGCTCTGCACTCTGACCGGCCCAGCGAGCAGAGGAGAGGTGGCCACGGCTCTACCGTGGCTCTGCGCCTCTGCATTCGGGAGACGGAACACGGCTAGCCCCAACCGTCGGCTGTCCTGAGAATGGTTTTCCGTGATTTTCCATTCTCCTGCACTAAGACGAATGTCGGGACAATTCCTAGTATATGCCACGGCGGCCAACCCCCTCACCTTCTCCGAGCATCTCCTTCACCGTAACAAATCTCCCGGCCTGAGAGATGGCGTCACCGTCTAAGAGGCCCGCCTCCCCCTTCAGGAAAACATTTTAGTAGTAGTAGTAGTAGTAGTAGTAGTAGTAGTAGTAGTAGTAGTAGTAGTAGTAGTAGTTGCCTTTCTCCCTTAACACACTTGGACCTTGACAGTCGCTTCCCGCGTATTTATGTTATACACACTCCATAACTGACGTAAACACAGTTGCGTAAAACACACAAGCACAGAAGAGAATTGAAATATGCGCGTACTGCTTAAGACACTACAATACCCTGAAGAGGTTGTGGAGGAAGATCAAAACTAATTGTCAGCAATGCTTGTTTTGAAGAAGGTCATCTGCATCACTTACAGGTCATGCCTGCAAGGTTAGAGGATGTGTATTACATTGTTTCAAAGAACTTCTGATCGCTTTGATACCAACTTTTTATATGGCCCTTCCCTTCTTTACCTGAATTCGTTGAACTTTTAAAATACTTCCTTAATCTGTTGTTCACGAGGGATTAATAAACTCGTTATCTTGTCCCTTGCAAAGCAATCACAACCACCAGGTCTCTGTTTTCATCGCAGCAGGAAGCAATTAATGCTTCAGAGGTTATCGATTCAATATTTCATAGCCCTACCCATTTTCCCTAGATGCTCTTATTGTTCCGTGAGCTTCACATCCTTCGCTGTACATTTCAGGGGAAACAATACAAGCACAATATCAAGGCTGTTAATTTCTATGCAACAGAAATTTTAATGAAATTAATTCTCTATAATCCTAAGACTGGACTTTAGAAAGTGTATATTGGTATTCGTAGCGTGCCTGATTACTGAACGATGCCATCTCTCGCTTCTCATCAAGACAGTTGTGGTTCGAATCCCAACCAATGAAGTCTCGTCGCCGTTATTTCGAATTCCAGGCAAAAATAGGTCCTGCGGTTAATGCTCACATGATTAGCGGTCAAGCTTGTATTAAGGCTGTATAGTCACATTGGGTTTAACATGCTATGTGCATCTCTTCAATATGAAACAGAAAACATAGTCATAAAATCGTCTTTCTGCTCTGTACTTTTTTTAATATTAACCTCATTTTCATTTGTACACTAGAAAAGAAAAACAATGGCTTATGCCGTCTTTAGTTCAATTTTTTGTCTCTTTGTCTGTTTGTCCCTGACATCAACATGGGAAAATGGACATGTGATGTCATCAAAATGTGTATTTAAATTTAGGATATGGGCGAGCTAGATCTTAGCTGGAAGGAGGGGGGGGGGGTAAACATAAAACTCGATATATCTCTTACGGTTGGTTTTACAGAAACATTGCTCATAACAAAATTTACTTAGAATCTCATTTACAAACTTTTTGGTCTATATATTTTTCCAATTCAGCTAAAATATCAGTGGTGGTCATATGGAAGTTTGAGCCGATATAACTCTATGGGGAGTTGATAAACGTTTAAAGAAAATTTTAAAGGCTTTGTGCGTGTGTCTGTACTTTTTGAATATTTACCTTAAATGTCTATTTGTTCTCTATACTGGAATGTAGAAGGTGAGATTGACTGAGAGGAAGGGATGAACATAAGGAGAACTAATGCATCCGTTTATATTATCACTACATTGAATCAGGTATCGAATCTCACAAAAATTGGACAAATATGCATTTCCGAAAGATGTTTAATAGTTACAGTGGAATCAGTATATCGAGAAGCGGTTAGGGGTCATCAGATACAAATATTACCAGGCACTTGGAAGACAACGTGAGTTAACTTTTGTAGCCATCGTTAGTGCTAGATCCATAGATAAGTAGATACGTATCGTATAGAATATTTTTGAGATCTGATTTGTGTGTGAACTTAATGGAGATAGAATTTCCTGCGAATACTATGTATTGCATATCTGCCAATGCTTTGTAGATGAATGTAACCTATTCATTGCTTTGTGACGTCACTATTGCTCGAAGAGGTTGTTGATATAATTATATGAATATACCCGAGCTCTACAGAATGCACAGGCTAAGTGATGGGTACAAGAGATAGTTTCAGATAAAATCGTCTTTCATTTACCCAGGAGATCACTAGTAATCAGTTCTGTGCCCTAGTTTGACAGAGAGAGTTGACTACACAGTAGGTGTTATGTTGCTGCAAACTTGCATTCTGTAGAGGTGGATTCGAAACTCTCTTCGACAGCCCTGAAGATGGCTTTGCGTGATTCCTCTTTCAATTTCCTATTATGTACCTTACCTTCCCGTTCCTATCTCCTATCTCAAAATTGTCGAAGATCTATCTTATTATTGAGAGGATGAACAGCTGGCGAATGAACACTTGTTATAAATCCCTGATACGACTTTAATATTCTACTTTTTTGGTCAGCTTTGTTTCCAAGAATCCTGTTATGTAAAGAAATTTCGCTTTTATTGTAACTGACAACCTGACTTATGGACTTTGAAACAGATCAGCTTGAGGCGCACTGTTCTTCTCGACCGAACTTAGGACATAGGACAAGCTATTATAAGCACTGCAAGGCCACCCACGCGGACGACAGCCAAGAGTCTGCGACAGTCATCATTCTTACGAGATGAAGACACAATCACGAATTGGCTCAGCATACCCTCCCTCAACAGCTTTGATAACTTCATTCCAGGGCGAAGGGGTGTACAAAATGGGTGTCCCTGGGCCTTCCGTTGTTTCAAGTCCTATTCTTCTTCTTATTATTGTTATTATTACCAGCAAATTTGATTAATTTTTATCAATACCTATACTCCTAGATCGTGTCTGTTTGCCTTCAGTTCAGAGGAAATACTCGGGCTACGGCTTGGAAACCTTTGGAAATTGTTGCTTTTTTAAAAAACATCTCGACTAATTTTCTCTCATTCGAACACCAGTTACCATACTTCAGAATCAGTTCTTTTTTCTTCGATCACGGCCTTGTGATTTAACACAAACGCACCAATAAATTTGCATTCCGGATTGATACACCACCATCTATTTCGGCCATGTTGGTAGTTTATAAGCAACTGATCCAGGCATGGAAAGGGTTACATCAATATTTAACAATATTTGACCTGTACTTCTATTTGTTTATTCATTAATTTATTCTTTCACACTCCTATTTCATATTCGACATAGGTTTGTTTCTCTTTATTTCTTTGTTTCTTAATCCATTTTCCGTCCAGGATTGGTTTTTCCGTCGGACCCAGCGAGGGATCCCTCCTATTCAGAAGGTGCTATTTCCACTTAATATTTTTTTATTTCGTCCATATTTAGCTAGGTTTTAGGCCAAATTTGCTTGCATATTTTGTACTTCTTTAGGTCAAACTTCTGAACCGTAGTCATCACGCATATCACCTCACCACGACTTCCGTCAGACCCCAACTAGAGTATGGGTCCAGTGTACGGGACTCTCGCTAGGATTCCTTGATTCAAGAACTGGAAAAAATCCAAAGAAAAGCAGCTCTATTTCTTCAGGGTGATTTCCGACAAAATAGTGGCGTTACGAAAATGTTGCAAAGTTGGGGCTGGGAAGACTTGGGAGAAAGGAGACGAGCAGCTCGACTAAGCGGAATATTCCGAGCAGTTAGTGAAGAGGTATGGCAGGGAATGTCATTAGTAGACAAATAAGTTTGAGTAGTGTTTTTGAAAGTAGGAAATATCACAATAGGAAGATAAAGTTAGAATTCAAGAGGACAAACTGGGGCAAATATTTGTTTACAGGAAGGAGTAAGGAATTGGAATAGTTTGCTAAGGGAGGTGTTCGATAAATTTACAAATTCTTTGAAATTGTTTAGGAAAAGACTAGGTCAGCAACTGATAGGGAAGCACCCACCTGGACGACTGTTCTAAATACAGATCAGTGGTGATTGATTGATTGATTGATTGATTGATTGATTGATTGATTGATTGATTGATTGATTGATTGATTGATTGATTGATTGATTGATTGATTGATTGATTGATTGATTGATTGATTGATTGATTGATTGATTGATTGATTGATTGATTGACAAAGGAAGGTAAAACAATGTCCAAGTGAACATGATCTGCTACGCGTGAGGGAGACGGCCGCGACTCTGTGAGCTGCCTGTACTGTCAACTGAAGTACGCTGTTGCCCAACAACGTCTTCAGTGCCAAACATTTATTCTCTTGTTATTCCCTCAGCAGTGAATACCATTCCGAAATTAAAGCTAAAATTAAAGTAGCTCTAGGCTGAAAATAGCGGTAAATAAGTGTTCATTGTCGGCACACGTCTCCATCACACGCTATATTGCATATACACAAGTCCTCTCTAAACCAACTTTATTTCAAGTTCCGTTCAAAAGATATTTCATCTTATTTTGATTTAGGAACTGCATTCATTCCTCTAGTTAACTCAGCTCCATGGCAGAATGGTTAGTGTCGAGGTCTTTGTTTCAGAGGGTCCGGAGCACTATTCCAGGCTGTGTTAGGGATTTTAGCCGCATGTTGGCAAGATGTAGTGTTTACAGTGCGCTATGTCTTCTGGTATGGGCTAGAATAAAATTGTTACTTTCATTGACCTGTCTCAGTCTCATCCTTGGCTTTGACAATATGAAAGTGGCTGAGGTATGAGTGATGCTAGTAATACCATTCCTTATGCAGCCAGTCCCTGCTATGAATGGTGTGAAAATGTCGCTCATAGGGTCGGTTGGTGCGCGCATTTCAGTGGGCTTGGCAGACTGATATGCAATAACAACTTCTGGCTCTGTGAGGAAAGCAACGGGAAACTACATCACTCCTCATTTCCCTAGTAAGCCTCTTCAGTGACACCTAAGCCATATATGACAGCTAATGGTGAACCTGTTGAGGATCCAACCAGCCTTCAGGCTGAATACCCAACATACACATACATGGTTAATTCATCTAATTCGGGGACTGGGCGTTTTTGAATGTCCAAATACACACTTCTTCACATGTACACAATACTCCACAGAAACACGCAATAGTAAATACATCCCACCACGTTGGATTGGTATCCGGCTGTAAAATAGGACCAAGTCCACAAGTACGATGCAGTTCGCACCTGCGACCTCCACTAGGATGTGGATACAGTGGAAGAAGACGGTACACTCCTCTCAACAATAGTTCGGTTCTTAATGCCCTTCAAGTGATAACATGTTTGGAACATTCTTACTTCGTGTGCGAAGGCTGTACCCAGGAGTTTTTTTCGGTGGCGATTGGGATTTGAGGGGAGGGGCTTCCGAAAACAAAAACTATAGTAACGAATATGTTTTTACTTTCAAACAGATTTTACAGAAATAAAAGTTTGAAAGAGTTTTACAGCAGTACCTTTTACGACTCAAGGGGTGAAGTAGAAAGGTAAATGTATAGTGGTCTGGTGGGCAGACCACGCGTTACCACGTGCGTGCAGATTTCTGCCATTTGTTTTAAAATATGTTTCTATATCTTTATTGAAATGTATTTTTATTGTGCAAAATGTATTAAGAACATAAAAAATCCATCCATATTTCTCACCAAAATTAAAATTTCCATTCATGTTTTCAGCAAATCTGTTAACTATATGCATAGAGAAATATTTAAAGATGGCTTATATTTTATAGGTTAAATTCAATTGTTTAAATATTTCTAATTTATTGTAGGCTATTCGAAAACCAGTATATCGTCGTTGCCGGGGCGAAACCTCCTATGTGTTAACATTTCTGGAGATATACTGACCCGCAGCACATACATTATGAAGAGCGAGAATGCCTTGACAATTGTCACGCAATATTGCGCCTTAGATGACAGAACCTTACCGGCCAAAGTTCTAAGCTAAAATATTTCACATAGGAGGTTTTGTCCCGGCAACGACGATATGCTGTTTGAATTTGTCAACTTCACTTTTATCTCAGGAGGGGGGGGGGGGTTAAACCCCCTAACCTCCCCCCTGAGTGCGGACTTGAGTGTAAATATATTAAATTGGCCTACGTACTGAATAAGACCTCCAGAAGTTGACACAAAGCTATCTCCCAGCTTTTGCTAAGTAAAGGGATATTTTAGAGAGATCCTCATGAAACGAAGCAAATTAAAGAAAAGCATGACCAGGTTCAAACGGGAAGTGAGAGGTCGAGAAAAGGTTGATAATCAGGAGCATTAGGGACAAAGGTCACTGATGTGTATAAATTCCCAGGCCGACACAAACTTGCGGGTAGTTGGCCTCCCCTGGGAGCAATTCATTTGCCCCTGTCGTGATTACTAACCCGCAATACGCATCCTCGCGTTACTCATCTTGCTTTCATCACTTACTGCCCACCTTCACCTGGGACGTCACCAAGTCAATACCTTCAGTACAGGGAAAATGATATACCCTAAGTTTACGACATTTTGTTCGTAAATGTGCTATACATTCGACAGAAATACTCAAAAATAAATTATGGAAAGAAATGTAGAAAACATACACACCTATGGTTGACCCAACATGATGTAATAAATTCACAAAGCCCATACTCTTAAATTAAATAGTATAGTATTCTTTGAAAACAATTGTGTATCAAGTAAAGGAACAATTAAATGTCACCATTTCGCACCTGACGATGGAGCAAAGTCTCTGAAACTCGCTGTGGACTAAACACTTAATAAAAATTGTGACTGGTAACTGTTTTTTTTTTACAAGCTGCTTTATGTCGCACCGACACAGATAGGTCTTATGGCGACAATGCGAGAGTAAAGGGCTAGGAGTGGGAAGGAAGCGGCCGTGTCCTTAATTGAGGTACAGCCTGATGTGAACATGGGAAACCGCGGGAAACCATCTTCAGGGTTGCCGACAGTGGGATTCGAACCCACTGGTTCCCGAATGTAAACTCACAGATGCCGCTCCCCTAACCACCGTGGCCAACTCGCTCGGTTAACTGTTTTAATTATTCATAAAGAATTAATTCACAGCCACAGATAAAGCCCACATCAAAACATAATTATGATTCATGCTTTTGTAGAGCTAACCCCTGTAAAGCCCGAAATCTAATTGTTGATACGCACTGTTGATGCGATAAGGGGCTGTCTCGTAGAGGTAGTAAAGGCGTGTTCGGTTCACTCGGAAGGAAGTGGGTTCGATTCCCCGTCAGGAAATAGAAAATTTAAGAAACGAAATTTTCACATGGTCCTGAGATTCACTCAGCCTACACGAAAAACGAGTATCAGGTTGATTCCTGGGGGCAAAGGCGGTCGGGCGTAGAGTTAACCACTCTACCCCATCAAGTGCCGAAGTTACGGATAGTGGAAGCCTTTACCTTCCACCCCTCCCACGGCCTTCATGGCCTGTATGGAGATGACTTTGCTTTTATACGTGTGATAAATCTAATTCTCTCTTCGCGAACTTAGACTTTCCAATAGGAATTACTAGGCGGAAATAATTCCAGAGATTTATCCTCCGTATAGAGCTATCAGATTGTGCTTCTACTAATCGGCTTACCTTTCCGGTAATCGTCATCGTCAGCGGATAACTGCTATGCACTCGGATAAGCCGTCGGCTCACCATTGACCTCGCAGTCTTACTATTTATTATGTATTTGTTCTCGAAATATTCAACGTAGTATATTGTAATTCATAATTTCATCGTCGATTTCACCGTCGAATAAGCTCACCGTGCATTGCAATTATATGTAATTTAATCGTTTGTAACAGTAGTTAATTAGTACGTCATAGTCATGTCCATCTGCCTCCATGTTAGTTCAGCCTATCTATTTATATGTATACCTGTCATTGTGCCATGTGCACCTACCAATTCAGTTCTATGTTTCTAAGTGTATTTACGGCGTAAGTCTTGCATTAGATTCTACCATGATACAAAATATAAAAGTATAAAGAAGGTAGAGGTCAACCTCCCCAGTTGTATCTCCCCTACCCAAAGTCGCACACTACAGGACCCTGCTCTTGAGGCGGTAGAGAAGGGATCCCTCGCTGGGTCCGACGGAAAAACCAACCCTGGACGGAAAATGAATTAAGAAAGAAAGAAAGAAAGAAAGAAAGAAAGAAAGAAAAGAAAGAAAGAAAGAAAGAAAGAAAGAAAGAAAGAAAGAAAGTAAAACAAACTTATGTCGAATATACGAGTATATCAGTGTGAAAAAATAAATGAGTGAATAACAAATAAAAGTACAGGTCAAATAATGTTAAATGTTGATCTAATCTTTTCCATGCCTGGCATGTATAAATAAAAATATATCTTTATCGGGCGAGTTGGCTGTGTTGTTAGGGGCGCGCAGCTGTGAGCTTGCATCCGGGAGATAGTGGGTTCAAATCCCATTATCGGCAGCCCGCAAAATGGTTTTCCGTGGTTTCCCATTTTCACACCAGGCAAATACTGTGGCTGTACCTTAATTAAGCCCACGGCCGATTCGTTTCCATTCCTAGGCCTGTCCTATTCCATCGTCGCCGTAAGACCTATCTGAGTCGGTGCGACGTAAAGCAAATTGAGAAAAGAATATATCCTTGTGTCACGTCCCCCTTAGCCAACCTACCCCCTAATATTGTACAATATCCTTCCATCCATCTCAGCTGTCCTTCTCTCCTCCTTTACTACGCCACTCCTCTGCCCATAGAGCCCACTCTACCCCTTCAGAGTGGGAAATGAAAGCATCCAAAGGAAAATATATTCACCTGCATACATCAGCGTCAGTTGATAGGGCCTGACACGTCCCAGTCTGATGAGTCTGGTGTCAGGCCTAATAAAAACGCGGGTTTTATAGGACGAACGCCTGAAAAGCCTTATATCTAATTAATGGTTATGTTTCAGAAAACATGTATATATCACCATACTAAATTTTAATTACGTTTTACAACGTCACACCTTCATGTGGCTGTAGCGTCATCAGTGCACAATAGGTTCAGTTTAGGTTTAAGACCGAATATCCTTCCTGTTGCCTCGTCAAAGTGAAAATCGCATCCAAAGTTGCCGGTATTCGAACTCGGGACACTAACGCACAGCTACAACACTAATACCAGCGTGCCTCAGTAATGTACATCACATTAGAAGATAAATAACGGTGTCACGTATTAGTACGCTAGCTTATATAACAAAGCAATCAGAATTTTCTCTTCGATTCTTTTCAGAAAGAGGACAGACCATCTACAGCTGTTCTCATTTTGCGTATTCTTAAAACATTTCAAATAATAAATCCCTGAAATCATACGCTAGTTGCTACCGATTAATATCGTAACCACGTTGAAGCATCAGATCCCATGGGATATTTTAAGTTAAGTAACGTCGGGTATGGTCACCACTTGGATGAGTAGACCGTCCACGTTTGAGTAAGGCCTTGGTTATTATTATTATTATTATTATTATTATTATTATTATTATTATTATTAGTGTACCCAACCGAGAGAACATGGGAACATATAAACTCGTTACAAACTGCCAATTACATTATCATTACAAACTTTTCACGGCCCTCGATAAACGTACACGCGTGTGTGCGTGCGTGTGAAAATAACTGGAAAATCGACGTCCTTCTTCCAAAGAAATTATGATCACCATCCGCTCACAAAATACCATAATTTAAGATGCCGCACCTCACGTCATCGTGACCCAAGCTGTGCGGTATGCCTCCATTAATCCTGATGGGAACTAGCCCCTGCAACTAGGCTTTCTAGTGGAACAGAAAGATTGACGGCCGTTTCTCTATTACTGTAGACAGTGCTTAATGCACAGTGTCATATCCTCCCCAATAATCATCATCATCATCATCATCATCATCTGTTTACCCTCCAGGTTCGGTTTTTCCCTCGGACTTAGCGAGGGATCCCACCTCTACCGCCTCAAGGGCAGTGTCCTGGAGCTTCAGACTCTTGGTCGGGGGATACAACTGCGGAGTATGACCAGTACCTCGCCCAGGCGGCCTCACCTGCTATGCTGAACAGGGGCCTTGTGGAGGGATGGGAAGATTGGAAGGGATAGGCAAGGAAGAGGGAAGGAAGCGGCCGTGGCCTTAAGTTAGGTACCATCCCGGCATTCGCCTGGAGGAGAAGTGGGAAACCACGGAAAACCACTTCCAGGATGGCTGAGGTGGGAATCGAACCCACCTCTACTCAGTTGACCTCCCGAGGCTGAGTGGACCCCGTTCCAGCCCTCGTACCACTTTTCAAATTTCGTGGCAGAGCCGGGAATCGAACCCGGGCCTCCGGGGGTGGCAGCTAATCACGCTAACCACTACACCACAGAGGCGGACCTCCCCAATAATGCTATGAATTAAAGCCTCCTGTTACAAAATATTCAATATCCACTGTTCAGGAATGTTACAATAGTAACGCTATATTTGCTAACTCGCCTAACAATCCCAACCTCTTTCATACGTTTAATTTCTCAATGATTCTACTTCTACAAAACTATTGTTATCGGTATCACCCCCTCTCTTTCTTCTTCTTCCTCCTCTTCTTCTTCTTCTTCTTATTATTATTATTATTATTATTATTTTATCCATTAGTCTCTTCATTTCTTCACATGAACTTGTTCCTACATCTTCTCCGATCTGCCTAGAGTATCGCAGTCTAGGCCTTCCTGCTCCTATCTTGCCTTGAATATTAACTACAAAACTACAGTACCGGTAGAGATGGTTAATGAATTAGTCTCTTTATGTCGACTGCCAACGGCCGTAGCCGTGTTGAAACACCGTATCCCGTGAGATCTCCGAAGTTAAGCAACATTGGGCGTGGTCAGGAGTTGGATGGGTTGCCACGCGCTGTTGGTGGGGGTAAGGGAATGGAGGAGCGGAAAGGAACTGGCCACCCTACTGCACGTAAACTCCGGCTCAGGAATACCTCTGCGGAGGTTCGGACCTGCCTTCGGGCAGAATACACCCTTACCTTACCTTTACGTCGACTGAACTTTTGCCATCTGAAGTGATTTTACTTCAAAACTAGGTAAAGTTATTTACATGTCTGAGTGGTATGTGATTAAGTCTGATGTCGACCGCAATATGTTGGCGGTTGCATACCATAGGCCTAATTTCAATCTTTTTTGTATTAATTTTCATGTTATACTTCATTATCGAGAGCTTTCTTTTATTCTTTTCTAACGGTTTTTGTAGTTTATCCTTAATGATAGCTATGTCATCTGCAAATCTTATCATTTTTACTATCACTCCATTCATCTTTATCCCTTCCATATCCTCTTTACATTCCTCTATGCCTTTCTCAATATACAAGTTGAACAATACTCGTGATAAATTACACCCCTATCGTACTCCTTTCTGTATGTAAGCCTCTTGTACTTCACCATTTATGTTTAATATGCCTATTTTGTTTTTTTATACCGTCCATATACTATTCGTATGCCTCTGAAATCTAGACCAACGCTAGCCATAATATTCATTAATCCTCTCTTACAATATTATATACTATATTTACTTCCTTCGAATGCGTTGGCCTTCATTACTGCCTACATTCATACTAGATTTTCTATAGTATAATGTATTCATGTCCGCCTCTGTGGTGTAGTGGTTAGCGTGATTAGCTGCCACCCCCGGAGGTCCGGGTTCGATTCCCGGCTCTGCCACGAAATTTGAAAAGTGGTTTGAGGGCTGGAACGGGGTCCACTCAGCCTCGGGAGGTCAACTGAGTAGAGGTGGGTTCGATTCCCACCTCAGCCATCCTGGAAGTGGTTTTCCGTGGTTTCCCACTTCTCCTCCAGGCGAATGCCGGGATGGTACCTAACATAAGGCCACGGCCGCTTCCTTCCCTCTTCCTTGCCTATCCCTTCCAATCTTCCCATCCCTCCACAAGGCCCCTGTTCAGCATAGCAGGTGAGGCCGCCTGGGCGAGGTACTGGTCCTTCTCCCCAGTTGTATCCCCGACCAAGAGTCTGAAGCTCCAGGACACTGCCCTTGAGGCGGTAGAGGTGGGATCCCTCGCTGTGTCCGAGGGAAAAGCCGACCCTGGAGGGTAAACAGATGATGATGATGATGATGATAATGTATTCATCCTTTCTTTTTGTGCGTGTGTGTGTGTTTCTCCGCAACCTCTATTCTAGGCGAATATTGGAATAATTGCTAATCGAACGGCCACAGTGTAGAATCTTGCACCAAAATAGGCATAATTATTAATATTTGAACTTACACACTATATCAAAATCTCTTGCTTCAATCAAATGGGGCACAGGAAGTTTTGTTGCAGAGCCACTTGCAGTACATGTTCTCCCCCTTCCACCTATCCGGCTTGTCATTCTTATTTTGTGACTCGTAATTTCGGATCGACGACGGGTCAATAGGCTACCCCATTTGAGCGAAGCGAAGCTTTTACATTCCCTTGTTTCATTTTACTGCCATTTTAACGTTGCTTTAAATTTTCCAATACCTGCTGTAAGGATTTAAATTTGCTCACATTATGACAACAGTAGCAGTAACCATGTGTTGAGACTACAAAGAATACGGTGCCTATGCATGAATGTAGGTATATGAAGAGCTTGTGTTTTGATTAAAAGTAATTTTCAAAATTGAAATTCATAACAGGAAATAAAACCTGAGAAAGAACCCAATCAATTCATCAAAACGAAATTAGAACCAAAAGAAGATGAGAAATGAGTTAATATTGCTTATATTCACAAAATATAAGCAATAACTCCAAAACAGAGTTATATATTTTCAACTGAAGGATGAGCAAAGTAATCAAGGAAGACAGCAGAAACAATACAATGACGTTCTAAAGTCTAATGTAAAGAAATGTCAGATTAGATTCAGCTACTGGAAAAATACAGCGTCTGGTCGGTCAATGTGGCAACGTGTTATCCACAGGGCCCCACATCATTTCCTACAACAGCGAAGAATGCACAAGCTACTAATATCAAAGTTCTAAAAAACAGGTTTTAAATTTCCGTAGAAATGTGCTGCTTTTTTTTTAAATCACCCAGCTCCTTGGCTGAATGGTTAGCGTACTGGCTTTCGATTCAGAGGGGTCCGGTTTGGATTCCCGGCCGGGCCAGGAACTTTCACAGGACATGGTTAATTTCTCCGTCTTGGGAACTGAGTTTTTTGTTTGTCTTACTACGCTTATCTTCATTCACATAGAACATATCACTCTAGTAACCATCACAGAAACATGCAATAGTTAATACATCCCTGAGCAAAGAGTTGACTTCAGGAAAGGGATCCAGCCGTAAAACTCCACCAAATCCACACAAGTGCCGACCCTAGTAAATAGAGAAGAGTCTACGAGGAAGAAGAATAAGAAGATGATGCGTTTTTGTTATTGGGACAATACGCATTTATTAATAACAAACATTCGTATCTATTTCGCTTCGTGCTATTACATAACAAGAAATGTTGCGAAGTATAAATTATATGGAAAATATAAACAGCATATCCCTAATTTCATAGTCCCAAGTTTACCATTTATGTGTAGCAGGACTAATGCCTAACTTTCAAAATAAGGCAGTCCGGTGTACAGTATTTGAAAGTGTTCAAATACGCTGGTCTCATTTCGGTAGATACACAGGAACTTAAAAGAACACCTGCGGGACGAAAATTTAGGCAGCTCGGCGTCTTCGAAAACTGTTGAAGCAGCTTTGTTGTTGTGATGAAAAATCAAACATTTCATCTTCTTGCCTAGCTTTTTCCAAGTTACTTGCGATTGGTACTTCGTGTGGATTTGTCCCAGTTTTACGGGAAGATGCTCTTCCTGACTCCAGCTCTGTGTGGAGGAATGTGTTCTTATTGCATTGTCGTGGCTGGAGTGTGGTGTGAAGAGAAATGAAGAGGAACACTAAGAGGAACTAACCATACACCGTTGAAAATCCTGACCCGGATGAGAATTGAACGCAAGGCGCTGTTCATTCAGCCAAGGGGCCAAACATGTGAAACCCATTATTATTATTATTATTATTATTATTATTATTATTATTATTATTATTATTATTATTATTATTATTATTATTAAACGGAGATCCCATCTTCAGCCGGGCTGAGTGGCTCAGACGGTTGAGGCGCTGGCCTTCTGACACCAGCTTGGCAGGTTCGATCCTGACTCACTTATATCTGAAAGTCTCCCGTCTGATTGAGATTTGGTACGACGACTTCAGTAGGAATGCTTTATTCAGCCATATAAAAATTAAATGCCCAGTAGTATATTTAGCGCCTGTTTCGGGGTGTCAAAATTTGCTCATTTAAGTACCACATAGGCAAGAGTGAGCGGCGGGAAGCAGGTAGAAGCGGGGCCGGCTAGTTCATGTGTCATTCACTCTCTTTCTTTCAACACACACACATTACTTCCTCACCTCTACCTGCTTCCCGCCGCTCACTCCTGTCTACGCGGTGCTTATATGAGTAAACTTTGATACCGCAAAGCCGTGCTAAATATACGGCTGGACATCTAATTTTGATGAAAATCCACAGCATGTTTCCAGTTATTCGACCGGTTCAGGAATGGGATGAATGAAGCCCCCATCTAGTGGCGAGGAGAATAATTGTGCCGGCTGCCAAAGCCTGTCGCACTCCTCTGGGGCAATAATTAATGACTGGCAGATGAAATGAAATGAAATGATATTGGAGTGTGTTGCTGGAATGAAAGATGACAAGGAAAACCGGAGTACCCGGAGAAAAACCTGTCCCGCCTCCGCTTTGTCCAGCACAAATCTCACGTGGAGTGACTGGGATTTGAACCACGGAACCCAGCGGTGAGAAGCCGGAGCGCTGCCGCCTAAGCCACGGAGGCTCTAATTTTGATATTGTTAAATAAAGCATTCCTACTGAAGTCGTTGTACCCAATTTCAATCAGATCGGAGACTTACAGTTGGAAGCAGTGTTGGCAGCCCTGAAGATAGTTTTCCGTGGTTTCCCATTCTCACACCAGGCAAATGCTGGGGCTGTACCTTAATTAAGGCCACGGCCATTTCCTTCCCATTCCTAGGCCTTTCCTGTCCCATCATCGCTGTAAGACCTATCTGTGTCGGTGCGACGTAAAGCCAATTCTAAAAAAAATATCTCTACAGTTGGAAGGGTTTCTTTGTCAGTTCTGTGGTATTTGAAGGTGCTCAAATAGGTCAGACTCGTATCAGCAGATTTATTGGCACGTAAAAGAACTGTTGCGAGACTAAATTCCGGCACCTCGACGTCTCCGAAAACCGTAAAAGTAGTTAGTGGGACGTAAACCCAGTAACAAAATTATTTATTATTCCCATCTTAATATTTACAAGACGAGGAAAACAGAAGTATTATCTTTATCTCCGAGGGTACCTGTCTTTCAAATATGGCGAATAAATATTGTAAACCTAGCCCTTCTTACCGAAAACTTGTCTGCTATTGTTCGAAGTGATAGGAGACACATTTTTTTAAATCGAGCGGGAACTATGAACATCATTAAACACGTTACAAATTGACATATTTACGGTCCCAATACACTGTCAGTATTATCTGCAATGCCAGCGTCACTAATTGCAGACAGCGGACATGCTGGAAATGAAGTTCTAATTGGCTAACTTGCGTATCGATCTTCACCGTTATTCATGCGAAGGTCAGGTCTCCCGTCACTCTTCAGCTATGTAGAATGCACAGCATCTCATACTATTAAAGAGTCGTGCGCTATTTCTGTAGATCAACATTAGCCTGTAGAACTTGTTCAGATTACCACTGCAAAATAGAACCGATGGGAGACGCACAAAGCTAATAACTCCGTTAAGATGCATGACTTCTACAATATTCATTAATAAAAAAGACTCAAATTTCAGATTTGAATAATAGAGGAGTATCCACAAATTCTAGAAGGAAACAGTAGCAAACAGTTTGTTTCAAGACAGTGTAGGACTGACAAGTAGCAGAGTGAAATAAGATTGACATATTCCTAAGTATAAATCAACATATATGCAATTGTAATCTTGATTCCCATCAGTAATAATAATGATATTGTTCTTCACCTCCCACTAACTACTTGACATACTTTCAGTATTAATCTTACTTGATCTTGATGCATTTGAGAGGCCATAAGTGAAGTGAATATCATCATTTATTTCGCTGAATTCAATTTTGTTGCCGCAAATAGCCATTAAACAACCACATGAACAAAAGACAGTCGAACAGAGAAAAAACAATTATATTGGTTGGTCTAAATAAGACAGTTGGTACAACATGAAAGCAACTTAATTTATCACCAGGATCAATGTAAGGATAAACGTCATGATAACTCATAAACGAAGCATTTTCACAACTATCTTCATATGAAAGTCTTTAGTATGTTGTTCTTAGCAATATGTTCATAAATTGCTGGACACCAATTTCTATACACCTTTTATATGTAAACAAGATCTGAATATTGTGCGTTAGCTGCTAACGTGGTAATATGATTAAAAGATTATGTACAGTATGAAAACAAGTAATTAATAACAAAGAAAAATAAACAAAACTTGTCGACGCGTGATCATATATCAATTTAAAATGAATCAGCGATTTACTTTTATTATTTATTCATTCATTCATTCATTCATTCATTCATTCCAAGGCACCCGACCACAGGCTCATAAAGGTGCAGTAGAGTTTATATATTTATATTACTATATTTCATTAGTAGCAGTTTGAGAGTAGGTGCATTTAACAATATGAAATGAAATGGAGTATGGCCTTTTTTTGTGTGTGTCGGGAGTGTCCAACGATATGACTCCCGTGGTCGACCTGCGCTAGGATGAAATGATGATGAAGACGACACATACACCCAGCCCCGTGCTAGCGTAATTAACCAATGATGGTTAAAATTCCTGACCCTGCCGGGACTCGGACCCGGGACCCCTGTGACCAAAGGCCAACACACTAACCATGGAGCCATGGAGCCGTACTAAAAATATGGATTTCCATCCCAAAACTAAACAAACTATTAATAAAATAAACAAAATCTTGAAATAAATTACATTAAGCAGTTAAGAAAATAGTCAAAATTATTATACACTACAATAGTAAGAGGATATAAAATAGAACATAGTTTAATTAGTAAGCTGGAAAGAAGACGCTAATGTATTTAAACAAGAACTCCCATACAGCTGCTTTGAAAGCGTTTCCGCTTTGTATAGTCCTGATATTCTTAGGCATTTTCTTCCATTCATGTGATGCGAAAACTCTGAACGAGTTGGTAAACGTAGTAGTTTTGTGGCTTGGTAATGTTCTTATCCGAGACATGGGATGCAGTCTTCAACCCCTCCCCCCCCCCCCCCCCTATGTTTGCGTCAAGAAGGCGCTCTGGTATTACTAGGATCAAAACTCTCACAATTTTTAGACGTGACTCGGTTCTGGACCATAGCCAACACCGCTAAATCTCAAGAGACGGAAATGCATAACAGTGTGTAATGCATACAGTACAACTTAAAAGTCGTTGCCATCCATACAGTCTTAAGATACTGTCTTGGTCGGTTTCTTGGCAAGATCTTATCTTATTAATGCCAAGCATATCCATGCCGCAACTATAACTTATCACAGTTGCATTCAAGATTTTTTACGGAGGATATGAAAAAAAAAAGGAAGTGGTTAATATAGAATCTCTTGATGTAGATCTCATGAGACAACGCTGATGAGAGCGAGTTTCCCGGAAAATCGCAAATTCAAATCTGTATCCTCATACAACTTATTAACCCTCCCAGGTTCCTCAACAAATAAGCGTGAGTGGTGACCATAGGGCTAATAGCTGAGTATATCATTGCTTTTGCTTATATCCGCCTGACTCAACACTTTCATATTTGCAATTCTCCCTCCCTTGGCCGTATCTTGTTTTCTTTCGAACGTGACGGTTTTAATGTTGGGAGGCGTAGGGAATTTTCCTATCATTCATAGTTCTACCGATGCCTTTGTTCTTCGAAGAACTGAATTATGGAAACGGCAATTATGGCGTCCTTAACGATGTTATGCCTTCGCAGTATGATAGTGGGAAATCCATTCCACATTAAATTGATAATGCTCTTTTTAAAACGAACCTAAAAGTATGTCTTCTTTTACCGCTTTTCCTACACCTTGTGGAGTCGCAGGTGCGAACTGTGGCACATGTGAATTTGGACCTGTTTTACGGTTGGATGCCCTTCCTAAGGCCAACATTATGTGGAGGGATGTAGTCACTATTGCGTGTTTCTGAGGTGGTTGGTAGTGGGGTGTGTTGGCTGAATATGAAGAGGAGAGTGTAGGGATAAACACAAACAACTAGTCCCCGAGCCAGAAGAATTAACCAAACTTGATTAAAATCCCCAACCCAGCCAGAAATCGAACCCACGACACTCTGAACAGAAGGCCTCAACGCTGGCCATTCAGCCAAGGGCTCGAACGAACCTAAAAATATGTAATTTTGTTAAATAATACTTTGTGCTATGATACATACATTTAAAAAAGTTTCGTATCATCCCTGTGTATTATTTAACTCCGTAGCTATATTGATCTGTCCTATGCAGAACGGAAAGATGACCCTTAGGAAGTTTGTAAACATACCCACAACTACACTTAACCCCACCCCCCCCACACACACACACGCATAGCCAGAACGCCAATATCAACTTGGAGGCAGTATTTCAGTTGAAGTTGTAGAACTCGTGTGGAAGCATTAGAGATGTATTTTAAGCAATGTAATGAACGTCTAGGATGGCACGACGTACAATGTCGACATGTGAACATGTACACATGATCACATGGATAGTCAACAAGGCCAGTTGCTCGACGTGTGGGCCGTAATCACGACAAAGTCATGTGGTTCGCACATAGAAGCTGTACAAGAACTGTTGATGACTTGCCTCGTACAGGTCTTCCAAGGGCTTCGACTGCAGTCGATGACCCTTACCTTCGAATTTAAGCTCAGAGGAAACCTGAACCAATGCCACCATGATGAATAATGACCTTCGGGAAGCCAAGACTAGCAGGCAGGTTCAGTATGCATTCCAGAAACTCTCTTTGCAGGAAAAATATGCGCGAATTGTGTTACGTTTTTGTAATGTGTAATACCATGACAGACTGCATCATTATTGAATTACGTTGTGCAAGTAAACATACTTTCGTTTTGTAAAACCATAACGCGACAACCAAGCCTTTCCACACCAATGTTGAGATAAACTTTCCTCTTCTCATCCTTCTTCAACGGTTTCTTGGCAAGATCTTATCTTATTAATGCCAAGCCTATCCATGCCTCAACTATAACTTATCACATTTTCATTCAAGATTCTTCACGGAGGATATAAAAAAGGAAGTGGTTAATACAGAATCTTTTCATGTAGATCCCATGAGATAACGCTGATGAGTTTCCCGGAAAATCGCAAATTCAAATCTGTACCCTAATCCAACTTATTAACCCTCCCAGGTTCCTCAACAAATAAGCGTGGGGTGACGACCATAGGGCTAATAGCTGAGTATATAATTGCTTTTGCTTATATCCGCTTGACTCAACACTTTCATATTTCCAATTCTCCCTCCTTTGGTCATATCTTGTTCTCTTTCGAACGTGGCGGTTTTAGTTTTGGGAGGCGTAGGAAATTGTCCTGTCATTCATAGTTTGGAATTGTCAGTACATTAGCAAACACAACAAACATGAACACTTACTGGAAACTAAATTCAAGCCGCCATGACAGATTCCAGAAACTCTTTGGAATCCATACCTGAAATTGCATATTTCTGGTCAAGTAGTAATGTAGGAAATTAACCACCTAATATTTTCTAAGAACGCCTTAAGTATGCCTGTTTGACGATAGATAAATAGATCATGGATGCAAATGCAATAATCAAAAATTTTCATTATTAGGCCTATTCTTCGTTTATGAAAAAATTGGATATCTATTCCAAAAGGTACCAAATCCACTATGACTTATCTCTAGTACTCTAATACCTGTATTTTTCTTTCCTCCCTAAAAGTAATGTGACTGAATTCAATATTCATTTTTGAATTTTGTACCAAATATATCTGTTTTTTTTTTTTTAGAAAATAAAAGTTGGAATCCAAATATACCATGCAGCCTGTCACCAGGTTTCATAATTATTATTTTTTGACTGTATCTGTAAGTTATAAAAGAAAATTCGTTGTGCTGACTGCATGTTGTAGCTGAATGTCGCTTTGGCCAGGTCCCAGCACAGTGCTAGAAATACCGGGAGCTGACCGCAGCTATTTCTACGATATGAGGGGAGTCCAAACAACCCGTATTATTACGTACATTACCGATTATATTCTTAAAACAAGTATCCATACCCTTCATAGCGGCATTATGTGAACTCTTCTTACAAAAATTATCCCCGAGGTGAATCCTAGCATGTGTTCTGATGAGAGTGCAGCGTTACAAAGGGTACAGCTCGTATATCGTCGGCACCATGTTAAACTACCAAGTGTACTAAAATGCATATTTCATTTTTGGCATTTTCCGGTGCTACTGTGGGCCACGCGACTCACGGCAAATTGTCGAAACTGTAGCTGTTTGCACATTAACGAATATGATGTTTTTCTTCAAGTAGTCATGGGAAATTAGCCAATATGCCACATTCGTAACTTTGCGTTACTAATTGGAATTCTGGGTTTTTTTGTTTTTTTTATTTTTATTTTTTTTTGCTAGTTGCTTTACGTCGCACCGACACAGATAGGTCTTATGGCGACGATGGGACAGGGAAGGGCTAGGAGTGGGAAGGAAGCGACCGTGGCCTTAATTAAGGTACAGTCCCAGCATTTGCCTGGTGTGGAAATGGGAAACCACGGAAAACCATTTTCAGGGCTGCCGACAGTGGGGTTCGAACCTACTATCTCCCGAATACTGGATACTGGCCACACTTAAGCGACTGCAGCTATCGAGCTCGGTAATTCTGTTATTTACTTTTGATGAGCGACAAAGTAACGAATTTGCCGTTGTTGTTTCGCTTCTGATTACAACGGTCTTGCTGAAAACTAACTCACAGCTACATTCGATACTTTGTGATAATAAGGGTAGTTAACCATCCTGGGATCCTCAATGTAAACTAGCGAACGTATCAACGAATTCCTGAGTGAGCGAGTTGGCCGTGCGGTTAGGGTCACGCAGCAGTGAGCTTGCAGTCGGGAGATAGTGGGTTCGAACCCAACTGTCTACCAGCCCCTGAAGATGGTTTTGCGTGGTTTCCCACCAATCCGAATGCTGGTGCTGTACCTTAACCAAGGCCACGGCCGCTTCATCGTCATAAGACATATCTATATCGGTGCGATGTAAAGCAAATTGAAAAGAAAAAATCTGGAAATTATACCTGTCAGTGAGTTTTGTTTTTGAAATCTCTACTTTGAACGCTAAGTGGAATACCTTGGAAATGTTAATTAATTTACATTGAAGAAAACAAACGGATGAATTCTTTGTTGTTCAAATTGGAGATTTGAACATTTGAATCTACCCACATCGGACAAATTATGTTGGAGGTCTATTTAAATATAGAAAAGGGTGACTATATATTCAGTATTTCTTGAAATATCTGATACAGTATATTAGTCCTCAGAACAACATAGTAGTACAAATAACTGCTTGTCCTACATGTTATAGTGCTGTAATCAAAAAGCGTAGCAAAGTTTAGAGAACGGGTAAATTCTGAAGTATTTTCCAAAATGACGCCAGAAAATTAAAACTTCCAAAAGTAAAATTACATAGCTAAAACTGAAACTATCCCACACTATCCAATGAAATGAAATGTCGTATGGCTTTTAGTGCCGGGATATCCCAGGCCGAGTTCGGCTCGCCATGTGCAGGTCTTTTTATTTGATTCCCGTAGGCGACCTGCGCGTCGTGATGAGGATGGAATGGTGATGAAGACAGCAGAAACACCCAGCCCCCGGTCCATTTGAATCAACCAATGAAGGTTAAAATCCCCGACCCGGCCGGGAATCGAACTCGGGACCCTCTGAACCGAAGGCCAGTACACTGACCATTCAGCCAACGAGTGGGACACACTGTCCAGTAGGAAACAACCTTGAAAGTAAAAGGGAAGATGACTAGACAACAATCGGATTAGGATATATTAGGATTTATTTCCATTTTACCCATCTAAATATAATTGATAGTAATGGGAGTGGTAACTTTTGTTTCAAGGGAAAAACTACAGAATTATCACTGTAAAGAAACTCAACAAACTTAGACAATGCTATGTGAGAAAATGATTCATGCTACCTGTTTAACGACGCACTAGCATAGAATGGGTTTCAGCAATGCTGAGGGAGAAAAACGGTAAGAATAAAATAAAATAAAATACAATAAAATAAAATAAATAAATAAATAAATAAATAAATAAATAAATAAATAAATAAATAAATAAATAAATAAATCGTGTCAATGGGAATGGTTGGATAGAGCTTATATTCTCATTGTTTCTTTGTGCCCTCTTGTGCTCCTATTTACTAAGGGCAGTAACAGTGAATTGAAGAGTAGTGCTTGTTTTTTTACTACTATATACCTGCAGCGTTAAAAGGAGAATAACATGCCGAATGTGATAAATTTGAAATTTAGGAAGCGAAAATAGCATATTCGTGAGTTTGCCGCTTCATCTCTGGCAGCTAAATGAAAATATGCATGCAGTATAAAGTAACAAATATGCCAGACTTTATTCTAATGTACAGTAGTTAAACTACTGCTACTAGGACGATTGTAACGTCGAACACTTAAAGCCAAGAGGTGTCGAAATAAATTGAACGGAAGGCACTGCCGAGAAGAGTAGATTTATAATATCACACAGAAACTGTTTCTTTCCTGAACAGCAGGTAATTTCGCATCCGTTAGTTTAACCAATGATATGTTGATGTAGTGTGGCATAGTTAGAAATGTATTTTTCCAGGAAGTTGTGAGTACTCTCCTCCTTGAAGTGAATACATTTGAATTCATTCATTCTAGTAATCTGTGCAAACTTTCAGCCTTGTCAGACCTCTGAAGCTATTTTGAACCAAGACATCCTACTACCAATTCTAATCACGTCCGTGTCCTTGGCTGAATGATAAGCATAGAGGCCTTGGGTTTCATGAACGCCTAGCGTTGCATACGTGCAACGGCGTGCCGGTCCTCTTTTCTTTCAATGTATGAAGTTGTTTTCCAGTAAAAGAATGAAAATTGCGCACTTATTCGGTAAAGGGAAGTGTTGTGCTTTGTTACAGGTCGGTTAATCAATAGTCACCGCTCGGTTGTTGACGGGGTGTATGTTTAAAGTTCGCCGTGTGTTCCACCTATCACAATGGCATACCGTAAGAGATAAGATTCGCCATATAATTTTATGATTTAGAAATAATTAACCTCTTTTAGGAAATCCAGGAAGTAAATTCATCGGAGTTTGAATGTAGCACGATTCCTTTTACAATTAATAACTCGTGGGCGAGTGAGATCCATATATTCCCGGCGTTGCATATTCGCAACGCTAGGCGGATCCGTTGTCAAATCACTTCTTCATGTACCAATTTGTTACTGAAGGGTTTGTTATTGACGTAACAACCCTTCGTTGCTGTGCGTGCAATTCAAACTCATATACCAGTTTTGTGATGCATATAATCTGGTCAAGAGGTTTTCCAGGGCAGATAAGAAAGTCATCATGGTAGAACGCCCTGCACTATTAGGAATTATGTATGGGAGGAACAGATCTCATGGACGAGAGCGTCAACAGATTCTACGTGGCAGTTAGGAGCAAAAAATGGTGGTGGGCAATTTTTTCCTGGATTTTAGACGTCAGCCTGCAAAATGCTTGGTACCTTAGCAACATGTCATGGCCTAAAATGACGCAGCTTCAGTTCAAGCGGGAAGTGGCGCAATACGACGTCAAATCCTACGGCAAGGAGCCCAGGGGAGCGGGGCGCCCATCGCTCTCGCGCGCGGGGGAAGGTCGCGTACGTGAAGTTGTACGGTACGACGGGCGAGACCACCTTGTTATGTACATCCCAGACAATAAAAGAAGACGGTGTATATGAGAAATGCTCTAGCATAGTCCGTACAGGGTGTGTAACGTGTGACGGTGGGCTCTGCATAAGTTGCTTCATTCCGTTCCACATAAAGGGACATACAGATCACTGAGTCTTCAGAGAAACCCACAGCAAATGATCACACCAGTAAACTGAAGAATTCTGAATACACTGTCAATTTTCACTATCATTTTCCAATAAATATATTTATTTTCATTACCATATGTATATATAATAGGTACTGTGAATAATGTCTTACTGTATATAATATATTTTTATTTATCTCTTAGCAAATAATCAACTCAGCAATAACTTATATCTTCTTCTCCACGCTCACTGTCCTCTTATTTTCATTATTTTCTCGAAGAAAACAACATATGTGTTGGTACCATGCAGACTGCTACTTAAGCGCCTAGCGTTGCATATATGCAACACCCTATATTTCCGAAACTGAACACGTTTGCTTCAAAATAATGGATATTCCTTGAATAATACCCTATCCTAAGAATGTTTATTAAGAAAAATTGAACATTTCAAAAAATAAAAAATTCGGGCGTTCAAGGGTTAACCGTTTCGGATTACTCTTGGTGTTTACGTTTGCTTTAAACGTAAGTTCATTTTATCGTGTCCTGTAGAAACAATATTTAAATGTTTATCATGCTGGCCTTTGGTGCAAGAAATTTCGGGTTCATTGGTTAATTCTTCTGGCTCGGGGACATGGGGTTTGTGCCGTCTTCAGCATTATAATTCATCTTAGAAAAATCCCGATTCTCACAAACGAGCAGATCGTCTATCGGGCGCCAACTAGAAAGGCCTCCACCAGGTCTCTGCGGAGGCCACACGTCATTGTACAATATAATGCTTGAATCAATATGATTTTTATCAACATATGTGTGAAAAATATAGATAGAGGCCGGCAAACCCATTTTTTTTAAACAAAAGATCTCAAATTGTTGGCTGTTCGTCAACGTAAATTCTTTTCATTGTCTACCCTTGTCTGCTTAATCCCTCAGTATGGTGAGTTATTTTCTCGTAGTTCTGTACCATACACCTTCTCGAGAGCTACGGAACATTTCTCTACAAATATTTCTAAATTTCTTGGCGCTTAATGTAAATTTAGTCCTGACATACCCTTCGTTATCCCATACAGCACCGTTTTTATCTGTCTTATCCTACCAATGATATGTATGATTTGTTGTACCTATAAACGCTTTGTTTCATATACTGATCAAAGCAATACCATTTCATTCCTGCCCTGACACTACTACACTTAAAATTTTCCATTCGAATTTCATCCACACATACTTATGATGTTTATTCGTCATTCTCCACTTTCTCAAGCGTGATGTCGCGCTAAGCAGGCTGTACTCAAGTTAGTGAATTCGATCAGGGTTCAGTCCGGGAGTATTTGAAGGTGTCGAAATACCCCAGCCTCCTGTCGGTATATTTAAAGGCACGTGAAAGATCTCTTTCGGAACGATATCCCGGCACCTCAGCGTTTCCGAGAACTATATAAACAATTGTTATTATTATTATAATAATAAATGTAAGCGTGTGCATATTAATGCATTTTTTACAATTCCCAAAATAAATAACCTGCACTGCAACGATATTAGTTACTTCTACGAGTATATTCATATTGGAATTCCATTCATAACCGATAATAATAATAATAATAATAATAATAATAATAATAAATAGAGGATTGTAGCGACGTTTAGTAAATTCGCAGAGGCTTGCAGACTGGACGCTGAAAGGCATAACGGTCTATAATGATCATGTATGTATATATGTATGTATAATAATAATAATAATAATAATAATAATAATAATAATAATAATAATAATAATAATAATAATAATAGTGTGTGGCCTCCGCGGAGGCCTGGTGCAGGTCTTTCGAGTTCACTCCCTATAGGAGATCTGCGCGTCTGCGACTGTGAATATGGGTCCCTGTCTGTGATGAAATCGAATGTCGAAGAGGACACACACACCCAGACCCCGAGCCATTGGAATTAATCAATGAAGGTTAAAATACCCGATCCGGCCGGCAATCGAACCCCGGCCCCCTCGGCCCAAGGCCAGCACGCTAACCATTTAGCCATGAAGCCGAACATCATAACCGAATAAATTGGTTATGTGGTACGGGTCTTGTAGCTGCTGGTTTTGTATTCAGAAGATAGTGAGTTCGAAGATTTCAAGATGATTTTCCGTGGTTCTCTCTTCTCTACCTTACCTTAATTAAAAGCCACAGTTACTTCTTTCCCAGTCCTAGATCTTTCCTAACCCGACGTTGCCGAAAACCTAGTACAATGGTTAACAGGTAACAAAGAAACACAATTCAGGCATTAAAACGTGACTTCTTAAGCCCGATATTAGTTGAAAGGTCATCAAAAAATTCTAAAAGTATCCGTTGATTACTTTCCATACTCGTACATAGAACAAAAGAGATGAGATGTGATATTTTATTGGTAAATTACCCGAATGAAGTATGTTTTTCATTCCCCATTACATCTACTCACTTGTACCTTATTCCACTGCTTCCCGCATAATTGCTTCGCGCACTCTGCCAAACTTTCAGAGCTTTGGAATCTACGAGCGAGCCAGGAAGTTAACAAAATAGAAGGACAGAAATTAAACCATAAAATAGTAGCCCTTTCAGGCATAACGACCTGTAGCGTATCTCTAAATGTTGCCACTATCTGTCATTTAATTTACTTTCACTCACAATACATTAGATACATATCGGCCACCTTTACTATTTTCATAACGGGATAATTTTATCTGCATTGCTGGATTCAGGTTTTCCGTTACATTTTTATATGTAGCAGTATTTAGTCATAATTCCAAAGCAGGTAGTACATTGAAAAATTAAATGTTATTTTTGTGGGTAGTAAAACAACTACCTGTTGTAGAAACACATACGTAATAAAGTTAAGCTAATTCCTTTTCCATCCAGAATTGAATTGTTGCTGTGGGGGTGGGAGAGCTTTTAAACAACGAAATTTTGTTTGGAAAGCTGACTGGAAGAGAAATCTGTAGATTAGATAGAGAGCAGTGTGCACTGAATGTTATTGCCGCTGCTGCCACCTACCAGTACGCGGATATAACGAGAAAAATGACTCTAATGTACCGGTACCGTATTTCGAAGCACTGAGTCGAGTCAGTAACGTGAATGGAATCAAATGAGTCGAATAAGAAAAATTAATCGGATGTATCATCAATCACCACTATTCCAGATCCAACGACCACGAACTGCTACTTATAGACGTGATATTGTACAAAATGTGCTAAAAGCTTAAGTGCTGCTGTTAACGCGAGCAATTCTGTGTCGAAACACCTAACATGCGACCCCAAAGTCGTAAAGAGAGAATACACGAAGGTGCTCAAATACGTCAGCCTCGTGTCGGTATATTTACCGGCACGTAAAAGAACTCCTGCGGGACAAAATTCAGGCACATCGTCGTCTCCGAAAACCGTAAAAGTAGTTAGTGGGACAGAACGTCTATAACAGTATTATTATCTTTGACAGCCACTGTGGGTTGCTTTACGAGCACTGATCTCTATACCTGGATGGCTGGTAGCTTGGGTAGCAGTAAGCCGAATAGAAGATGACTGGCGTAGTAAGATGGCAGTGAGCGCATGGTGCAATAGACCACGAGAAGCGCGCTTGCTTTGTTTATGCTTAGTTCAGGGACGCCAGGCCTCTTGATTGTAGTTCCACGAGTGTTCTGTGCTGTGTTATTTCAAAGTAAATAGTAGTGTATGTTACGAATTTAGGTTCGTTGCCTTGTAGTATACTTGTGGATTACAAGATTCAATTTAAATATGTATGTGTTTATCTGAAATATGAATGAAGAAACATTCTACGGGGTATTAACATACCGCAGAGTTCAGCTTATGGATGTACAAACAAAACCGATCAGCAGAAGGAGAAATCATTTCATCGGGGAGTTTTATACTGTACATAAGAATCTTGTCCGCCTCTGTGGTGTAGTGGTTAGCGTGATTAGCTGCCACCCCCGGAGGTCCGGGTTCGATTCCCGGCTCTGCCACGAAATTTGAAAAGTGGTACGAGGGCTGGAACGGGGTCCACTCAGCCTCGGGAGGTCAACTGAGTAGAGGTGGGTTCGATTCCCACCTCAGCCATCCTGGGAGTGGTTTTCCGTGGTTTCCCACTTCTCCTCCAGGCAAATGCCGGGATGGTACCTAAATTAAGGCCACGGCCGCTTCCTTCCCTCTTCCTTGTCTATCCCTTCCAATCTTCCCCATCCCCCGCAAGGCCCCTGTTCAGCATAGCAGGTGAGGCCGCCTGGGCGAGGTACTGGTCATTCTCCCCAGTTGTATCCCTCGAGCAAGAGTCTAAAGCTCCAGGACACTGCCCTTGAGGCGGTGGAGGTGATATCCCTCGCTGAGTCCGACGGAAAAACCGAACCTGGAGGGTAAACAGATGATGATGATGATGACATAAGAATCTTCCTAGGGTAGTGTTTTGAGTTTTAGGTTTATTGTATCTTTTTTTCGCATATTCCGGGAGCAAAATGGCAATTAATTTTTGCAGGTTTCCTTTCTCGAGACCCGAACTTCTAAGATCATGGATTAGGAGTATCAGGCGGGAGAATTGGGAGCCTTCTAAAACAGCTGTTCTCTGCTCGGATCACTTAGAGGAAGACTGTTTTGATAGAAATGGACAAACTGTACACCTTAGAAGTGATGTACAGCTGTTTTCAATTTTACTGAACATTAACTGCAAGTAAAGATTTACTTATATTTTTTTAATTTCTCATAATTAAACTGACGGTTTCGATTAAATAATTGACGTGACCTTATAACAATCTTAGAAAATGAAGTCTGGAGGAATTCTAGACCTTATTTACATCAGTAATAATTATGGGTTTCAGACACTGGAGTGGTGGGAGAAGGGAAAGTGTGGTGGGTGTTTGGGGCTATCCCATTATACTATTCGTGGTATTTGGGACTCTTTTAACTGGCGTTACATATTTCTGATGATGACTATCAATATCGCTTTGCTAGCTGAATTTAATTAAAGAGGTCTGTAATAGTAAATTAAGCTGCAGGTAATGAGATATATTGACAAGTTTTGAATATTTGCTGGTTTTATAAATGTGTACATTTGCTTCAATGATATTTTAATTTGATAATATGCGCGTTATTTCATGGAAACAGGAAACAGAAATTCATTATCAAGCACCGATTACGATATGTCGAATCCAGGCTTGTATAGTGAGCTACGTTTACAGGTACATCATTTTAAGAATGCATAATTTCGTGGCATACATGTATACAATTTACAGCACTGTTTCCAGAAACTGGTTTTCACTCGTATTGTGTTACCGATCGCTAATTGCATGTATTCAGCACCTAAGTTAATATTTGTCGGCCGTTATTATACACTCATGTTTATTGCTATCCCGGAGATGTACTGACCTCGGAATGACGTGTCAGTGATCCCAATGTCCTTATGCTTTGAGTGAACATGTCTCTATATTTTTAATTACTCCAATGCGCCATTGATTGCGACTTAAAATTGACTATATTATCATTGCTTCCCCATAAGGAGAGCTGTAGGTTGGGTACGCCAACATGGCGAACCGCGCGCTCAACTTAGCGTACTTTCTCCTGCAACGGAGACCTGCCATCAGCGATCCATGTATAGAGATCAGTGTTTACGAGTCCTTGAAGCCCATGATAAACGTAGCTAGTGATGAATCAGCTTAAGCCTAGGACATCCAATATACAGAACCTACTGTAGGATGGACAAGTACAGTTCTGTCACCTCCTCCGAGCCTTACGAGAATATTCTGATTTTTAAACACACAATATGAAATTTGGTTGAAATCTTCTGAATTATCTCCGTCTTCGTCGACCAGGCGGAAATGCCATTAACGTTCGCACGTCAACTCAATATGCTGTACTTGTTTTTACTTCCCTTACCTACTCTCAATATTAGGACGAGCTAAGTTGCCGATATATTCCATGGCTCCCTCCCATGAAAGCACTGTTTTCTTGTGTATAAATATAGGATTTGGGAGATAAGTACGAATTTCTGCTGGCTATTGGTAGAGCCCTGAATACACATGACGTTAAAATAATGTCCTATTTAAAAAATAAGAAATAAAGATGAAAATATTATGTTTGTTGATCAGGTAGTATTTATTGATGAACGGCTTACGGCTTTGCTTACATCACAATATTTCCCGGTGTGAAAACATTCGCTTCTTGTACGTTTTCGTACAATTTGCACATGCATACCACATGCAGTGCAGTGATGAGAATTGCTTCTTACACAATATGCATGCAGAATACTGTATTGAAGTCGTAGTCAAGTGACTGGTTCAGTAAAAATACTAGGTAAACAACTGTTAGGGAATCTGCCACCAGGATGACAGTCTTAAATGCATTTAAGTGATTGATTGATTGATTGATTGATTGATTGATTGATTGATTGATTGATTGATTGATTGATTGATTGATTGGTTGATTGATTGATTGATTGATTGATTGATTGATTGATTGATTGATTGATTGATTGATTGATTGATTGATTGATTGATTGATTGATTGATTGATTGATTGATTGATTGATTGATTGATTGATTGATTGATTGATTGATTGATTGATATACGCCACTTTTAAATACCAACTGACTGCGCCTGAATATCAACACGAGACCCCTCTCGTCAATCTGGAACTCTCAAAGAGGAATGTGAGATCTACGTCTTACTAGGATGTCAAACTTGGCGAGGAATTTCTATGCCTGATGGAGAACGTTCATAACAAAGCTGGAATACGAAGAAAAAATCTAGACTGATGAGTGAACGTTATGTTATGTTGTTTCTCAAGCTTGAGAGTTTACTAATTAATTTTGAGTTAGGCCTACTTTGACAGAATTATAACATCTTCTGTTTAAAAAATCCTAAATTCGCCAGCTCGGTCTTCTGAAATTATACTTTTGGACCTGGCAACACTGGACTAGTGAATGGCTGAGGCTCATAGGGTGGCGTTGATGATGTACCACACTTGATAATGACAACCTGAAATATATCCTATTGTTGTTGCTTCATGTAAGGGGTAAGGCAAGGGTCAAAAGTCGATCACTAGCCTTGCGCAGTTTTATTATGAAAAGAGTTCTTTGATGCGCTAGCAAATCTACTCTCACATTTAAGCACTCTTACATGAAGGGGAAAAAAAACCGTTTGCGCCAGGGTTCGGTTCCACAACGTTGAGAAAATAAGACAAGCGCCTAATCAACCACTGTAAACACTGAATCCTCAGGATTGAAATAAGGTTGTATACCAGCATTTTCATTTATTACAGGTGGGTCGAAATTTGGAAATCGTGATTAGTGTGTTGGTGGTCCGCATTCCACGTAAGAAAAAACAGTAGGCCTTTGTGATTAGTGATCACAAACATTAACTGCTACAAGGAACTCCAAGCTTGCTTTTTTTAACTAACACTCTTTTTGCGTTGTATTTCGTAGAACGCAACAAGACCAATCATAATTAACACCTTCAAAAGATAAGCTGTTCGAGCTCGCTAGAATCCCCTTTTACGGTTTCTCCGGAGTTTTAAGGCTGGGCCACCAGGACTAGCATCAAATGAATTTTCATGTGGATATTTCGCCCTAAAGCTCTCTGGACAAAAATGTCAGCAGTTAAACTACTTCATCAAAAGTCGGGCTCAGATGGTAGAGCTCTCGCATTCTGAGCGTGAGTTGGCGGGTTCGACTCAGTCCGGTGGTATTTGTAGGTGCTCAGGGAGCTCCATTTATCCTTCTTTCGGCACGCTGACCGGCTCATAGAACAACTCCCACGCAACAAAACTGCAACTCGTCGGCGTCGGCGAAAATCACTCTTGTTGGACATAAAATCAATAACATGGAATAAATAAATAAATAAAAATATAAATAAATAAATAAATAAATAAATAAATAAATAAATAAATAAATAAATAAATAAATAAATAAATAAATAAATAAATAAATCCAGGACATAAGAGTCCTGATGGGCGTTGGCGTACCAAGTGGCTGCTGCTCAGGCTGAAGGCATCCAGATTACAAGGTGACGCGTGGTTAGCGCGACGAATCCTCTCGGACGTTATTTTTGAGTTTCAAAACCGGGACTGCTCACCATCAGATAGCTTCTCAATATTGTTCTCGCGAAGGCTGAGTGGATCTCGTACCAGCCTTCCAAAGCAGTTAAAAATCCTTTGACATTGCTGGGAATCGAAACCAGAGCCTCCAGGCAAGACGCAGGTTCACTACCCCTATAGCGCGTGACAGCAAATAAAATGTTAAAATCCTTCAAAATAATATGAAATTATCCCCGTATTCACATTATTATGAGATATCATTTCTGCTACTGGTTAAATATCGCACTAACACATCGAAGGTCTTGAGCGACGCAAGGATGGGGAAGGTCTAGGACTGGAAAGGTAGCGGCCGTGACCTTAATTCAGATCACCAGTATTTGCCTAGTGTGAAAATGGGAAAACACGGAAAAATATCTTCAGGGGAACCAATGATGGCCTTCAAACCCATCATCTTCCGCATGCAAGCTCACAGCTATATCACCCAGACCGCGTAACCAAATCGTCCGGTCCAAAGACAAATCATACAAAGACAAATCATACAGATGAAATGAAATGCCATACGGCTTTTAGTGCCGGGATGTGTCCGAGGACTTCGGCTCGCCAGGTAGGCGACCTGCGGGTCGTGATGAGAATGAAATGAAATGATGATGAAGACGACACATACACCCCGTCCCCGTGCCAGGGGAATTAACCAATTATGGTTAACATTCCCGATCCTGCCGGGAATCGAACCCGGGACCCCTGCGACCCAAGGCCAGCACGCTAACCAGTTAGCCATGGAGCCGGACATCACACAGATGTTTACCCGCAACTCTGCCTGCACATCATTATAGTACCGTCGGCGTCTGGTGGCGTGGCGGTAGCGAGCGTGTGGCACTATCAAGGCTGCCAGACTACCGGGATTGTTAAATATAACACATACCACTCCAGCTGATGTCACAAGAATAGCACCGTTCACTGTCTTCTGTCAGTGATTTGCATCGAACAATGAATTTTACTTAACAAGTTGGTGTAATATTGCATGGGTTGGACTCTATAATTCTGCTGTGTAACCATGGGCTATGCGTATAATTCCCACCACTAAGTAATTATTGTGTGTAGAATGATACACAATAGCGGACGGTTTCCTTTCAAACAATAATCACCACCACCACTCATACACAGTTCTCCAGACAGACTCACGGCCATCGCCATGCTAAAGATAGACTTTTTTCAGGCTTGTAGACCGTAGTCGAATTTGGGTTCCTAGCTCCCAACATTTCGTCGGAGACTGAGCCCGAATTTATCAAACGTTCGCTCTCTCCGTATACCTACAGGATTATTCACCTAAGATGTTACACGGAAATAAAGTCTAAACCATTAAAGATATCGATATTCTGTTTTCATATTCGTAAATGATACCCAGGGGCTTGTAAGATAATGTGACACAAGAAGAGCTATTAATGAACTTGCCAGGCTGTGACACTCAGAGACACTGTGACACTGGCTTTCTGGGCCCAAGTTGCTGGAGTCGATTCCGGCTTAGTTCGGTGTTACATGAAGGTGCTCAAATACGCACTCATGTCGGTAGACCTACCAACACGTACAATAGTACCCAAGGGACGGAATTCCGGCACCTCGGCATCTCTGAAAACCGTAAACGTATTTTGTTGAACGTAAAAGCAATAACATTACTTCATTGCTAGTAGTTTAACGTCATACCAAGTGAGTTTTTTCCTACGATGGAATTAGAAAGGTGTATACCGAGCTCGATAGCTGAAGTCGCCTAAGTGCGGCCAGTATCCAGTATTCAGGAGATAGTGGGTTCGAACCCCACTGTCAGCAGCTCGCCAGGTGCAGGTCTTTTGATTTGGCTCCCGTAGGCGACCTGCGCCTAAAGATGGTTTTCTGTGATTTCCCATTTTCACACCAGGCAAATGCTGGGGCTGTACCTTAATTAAGGCCACGGCCGCTTCCTTCCCACTCCTAGCCTCTCCCTGCCTCATCGTGGCCATAAGACCTATCTGTGTCGGTGCGACGTAAAGCAAATAACAAAAAAAAAAAAAAAAAAAAAAAAAAAAAAAGAAAAAAGAAAGGTGTATAGGTTTGGGAAGTAAGCTACTGACACCGTAATTAAGGTACAGCCCGAGCATTTTCCTGGTACGAACATTGGAAACCACGGAGAACCATCTTCAGATCTCCAGGACTGCCGACAATGGGATTCCAACCCACCATCTCCCAAATGCAATCTAGCAGCTAAACAGCCCGAGCAGCGCAGTCAACTCACTCGGTAATTACTAAGAGCGTCCGGGTCCCTGGCTGAATGATCATCTACTGATCTTAGTCTCTCTACCGAGCTCGATAGCTGCAGTCGCTTAAGTGCGGCCAATATCTGGTATTTGGGAGATAGTGGGTTCGAACCCCACTGTCGGCAGCCCTGAAGATGGTTTTCCGTGGTTTCCCATTTTCACACCAGGCAAATGGGGCTGTACCTTAATTAAGGCCACGGCCACTTCCTTCCCACTTCTAACTCTTTCCAGTCCTATCTGTGTCGGTGCGACGTAAAGCTACTTGTAATTAAAAAAATTAAAAAATGATCTTAGTCACAGAGGACCTCGGGTTCGATATCTAAGTATGAGGATTTTAACTGCGTATGGTTGATTTCTCTGGTTCGGGAACTGGATATTTGTCTTCATATCAATACACTTCTCTTCATACACACACCACACTACAAACCACCTTATCGTCGCCAAAAGACCTATCTGTGTTGGTGCGACGTAAAGCAAATAACAACAACAACAACAACAACAAAACACCTCACGAACACGTAAATAGTGAAGACATCCCTCCACATAGGTTTGGTGTCAGGAAAGGCATCCGGCCGTAAAACTGGTCCAAACACACATCAAGTAACGTCCCCAATTAATTGTGAAAAAGTCGAGGATGAAGAAGAAGAAAGAAAAAGAAGTTATTCAATCAATAAAAACCTATTTCATTTAAAACTATATTTCTTGAAGATGAGTCAGCCTGGAAATAAGTTTTCAAGAGAGAGAGAGAAAATCCACTAAGGATAGCTGACCTAATGTACTAAAGAAACCACAAAGGTTCAGACTACTGATAATCCATAAAGACAATAAGAGAAGAAAATACATTTAATTAATTTTCATTGAAATGTTCATTATTCTCGGGTAGCTACCCCCCGAAGAATTCTATTTATTCAAATTACTTTTAAGTTATAGGCCTATAGATGAATTGGCACAATGTGGAGTGGATCTCTCAAAATCGCAGTTGACATTTCTTGTAGAACAGTAGTTAGGGAAACGAGCTCGATAGCTGCAGTCGCTTAAGTGCGGCCAGTGTCCAGTAATCCCGAGATAATGGGTTCGAACCCCACTGTCGGCAGCCCTGAAGATGGTTTTCCGTGATTTCCCATTTTCACACTAGGCAAATGCTGGGGCTGTACCTTAATTAAGGCCAGGGCCCCTTCCTTCGCATTCCTAGGCCTTTCCCATCCCATCGGTGCGATGTAAAACAAATAGCAAAAGAAAAAAAGTAGTTAGGGAGACGAAAAAGTTTGAAAATATTCACAGAGAAATTTGTGATTGTTCCTTGCGCGCCGAACAACATACCAATAACTCTCCAGTTATTAATTTTATACTTGTGTTCCAAGTCACGAAAGCTAGGCTCATAGTGCCTTTTCTTTTCTGTATCAACCTCTTTGGACTGCATCTCGCTCAAATCTGACTGTACCGGGCGAGTTGGCCGTGCGCGTAGAGGCGTGCGGCTGTGAACTTGCATCCGGGATATAGTAGGTTCGAATCCCACTATCGGCAGCCCTGAAGATGGTTTTCCGTAGTTTCCCATTTTCACACCAGGCAAATGCTGGGGCTGTACCTTAATTAAGGCCACGGCCGATTCCTTTCAACTCCTAGGCCTTTCCTATCCCATCGTCGCCATAAGACCTATCTGTGTCGGTGCGACGTAAAGCCGCTAGCAAAAATAAAAATCTGACTGTTGGATTGATAATGACGCCTTTGTTGGATTTTCTATCAGTGAAATGCAAGCTTCAGTTGACATTCAGGTTACCTCTTCATATACTTCGAATTGTTTTGTATTTCTGAAGCAGCCAGCTTCCTGTTGTTCGTTAAGAACTGAATGAAGCTTTACCCTTCAAATAGGTACTAAACCTAGACTGAGTAAAGAAAATCCCGGAAGAAAACCTCACTCATGATAACTGTGCTAATCAAGGAATTGACCACATGCATGTTATAAAGAAAATTCCAAAAATAATCAAACTGACATACTTTGTAAAATTAATCCTGCTTTTGGCTGCATTAGACAAGTAAGGAGTTCGCGCAGAACTACGAAATGGCCAATGAATGCCGCGGGGAGATTGTACGCTGCAGGGCTAATATGGATGTGCCTCGTGTAAGGTCGCTAATAAATATGAGCAGAAGGGAATTGCTCTGTCTGAACTGAACAACATCGTAACGTAAACATGATACAGACTATTTATCCCTGGTCAGTACTTCAATTCCGCATATAACTGATATCTAGAGCTCCTCAAAATCAGAATGTTATTATTAAAGGAAGCGAGATACTGTCGTCAATTCTGCATTTATTGAATTTGTGAACTCGTTTAATTTTAATTTATTGAACAAATAATTTTATTTAAAAATCACTTTAAAATTCTTTAAGGACGTACACTATGCTGCATAGGTTAGAGTTTAGGACATGAGGGGACTGTTATAGTGGCCACAGCACTGCAGGGCGCCATCGACGACTCCAGCAGTAGAGGTAGACTGGAATACATCGACAAGATGACGCTGGATCTGATGTAGGTTCTAGGCTGTCACTCTTACTTGGGAAATGAAGAGACTGCCGGGGGGGTCAACAGCAGAGGAAGAAGACATTAACTGTTGCACGCCAATCTTCGGATTGAAGACTAGGAAGAGGAATGTGCTGAGTCACGTTTCTCTTTTTGCTTGCCTTAGAAAACATCTCAAAATACACATTTCTCAACTTTTTATACTCTTCTAGCTGCCTTATTATGCACACGCCTCATGTGCTCAAACATATGGAATCAAATCTCGGCAGTAAGTCGACATTTAAAGATACTGCGGGATGTTCTGGTTCTGTTTGTCTTCTTCCTGACCTTTACCCCAATTTAATGGAGTCGGCAATTGATGTGGATTTGACCCCGTTTTAGGCCCAGCTGCTCTTTCTGACACCAACCCTCTGTGGAGCGGTTTATTCAGTATTGCGTGTTTTTCCTGGGGGTTAGAAGTTCCATATGTTGTAAGTAGATGAAGGAAAGTGTATTAACACGAACACAAACACTCAGCCCCGAGCCAGAAAAAAACCATACCGAATTGAAATCCTCGTCCCGGTCGGACATCGATACTGGGGCCCTCTGAATTGAAGGCCACTACACTGACCTTTCAGCCAAGGAGCCAACGTTTTGCTTCTCTCCGTATTGCAGTAAAAATAATTAATTCCAAATTTATTTGTTATCATTTCCTTCACAATTCTACTCCTTTACGATCTTAGTCTTCTTCTACTGTGTACCACACAATTATCATCGCTTCTTACTTCATCTTCTTCTTTGCTGCAGAATAAATCACAATTTTAAACGCAGACGGAAAATAGTTGTGCCTGGTGTACACTCGGAACTTGCAATTCCGTCATCAGTTGTCCTGAGAAAATGTAGCGCTTCGAATATTAAGGATCATTAAATCGTGTTCTTGGAAATAATATGATCTGTTAGGTAGGATCAATAAAAAAATCATGCGACAGCTTGTACGTGATAGATTTCCCATAAAAAGAACAAGAGTTGGCCAAGGGAGGTCAGACAGTATAGATAAAAGTGAGGAGCCTGGCACAAGTAAGTGGAAGCAATGGCAGAACTCAGCTAAGCCTCGTGGTCGCCAACCCACGTTCTCAAGTTGAGAGCCTCTAGGGCTCCTTTTAGTCCCCTCTTACGACAGGCAGGGGATACCATGGGTGTATTCTTCATCTGCGTCCCCCACCCATAGAAGGTTTTCCCATTTTCACACCAGGCCTTAATTAAGGCCACTGGCGCTTCCTTCCAACTCCTAGGCCTTTCCTATCCCATCGTCGCCAAAAGACCTACCTCTATATGTGTCGGTGCGACGTAAAGCCAATTGCAAAAATAAAAAATAAAATTTCACTCCCAAAATCTTCAATACTTCAATGCAAGTTGACAGTTACGTGACCAAACCGCGTAGCCAGTCGAACAATGTAGCTGTGAACAGTGCTGCTTCCTTCTGTTACTATTACTATTTGAGCAGCAACAATAACAAGCTACTCTATGACAACAATCTTTTCTATAAAATGATGCCACTGACACGCAAGTTCTAACGCCGACCACGGCCAGTTCAGAGCAGAAAAGCCAGATATAAATATTATATTAAGTTGCTGTTATTTTCCAGGTTTCTTCACGTTCAGTTCTGCATACTTGATAACATTTAAGGCTCGACTTATGCATATGAATAAAACATTAGGCTACATTTCTTTGTATCTCCACACTTTCTCCATTTGTTTTGCAGTGTTTTCTGTTATTTAGGGCTTGATAAATATTTATTATGAAGCCAGTTGAATTACTACTTCATCCAAATATGGAGTTTTGTAAGGTTATGAAGCTATTATATACAGTGTGGGTAGCAGACATACGGTTTGGTGTCTCCGAAACTCAGACATAATTCTGTGATGTATCGGTACTGCAGATATTCGACAAAATTTGGGGAATAATCCTTTTCTACGGCAGTCTCTTAAAGGCATAACCGGTTTTGTTTCATTTATTTTACATCGCTCTGACATACAAGTCTTCTGGCGACGATGGGATAGGACAGGGCTAGGACTGTGAAGGAAGGAAGGAAGGAAGGAAGGAAGGAAGCAAGGAAGGAAGGAAGGAAGGAAGGAAGGAAGGAAGCAGAACAACACTTGCCTGGTGTGAAAATAGGGAGCCACGGAAAACCACCTTCAGGGTTACTGACAATAAGCTTGGAACCCATTATCTCCCGAATGCAAGCTGATAGTTACGTGACCCAAACCGCGTAGCCAACTCACTTGATGACGTAACTTATGGCTGGCAGCGTAGTCCTAACAGTGCCCTACATAATAATAATAATAATAATAATAATAATAATAATAATAATAATAATAATAATAATAATAATAATAAACTTTATGCGTCTGAAACACTGATCATTGGCGGCAAGGCACAAATGAAAAGCATTGAGAAACAAGAGAGAAAAATTCTCAGAAAAATCCTAGGACCAAAGTTCGAAATTGGAATTTGGATGAAAAAGAAACCACACGAAACTTTTCAATTCACAGAAAAAAATCACAGATACCATCAGAAAGAGACGACTAAAATTCTACGGACACCTACACAGAATGGATAACAACAGGCTGACAAAGAAAATTCTAAATCTAGCTCTAACCCTGAAAATCCGCAACAATTGGTTAGCAGAAATTCATGAAGATCTACAAGAAATGGGTATTGAGGACGAAACCATTCAAGATAGAATGAAATTTAGAAGCTTAGTAAACAAGCATACATTTGCAGAGAAACCAACAAGAAAAAAATACAGGCTGGACAGAAACACGCAGAAAGGAACACAGTGAAAAAATGAAGAGATATTGGGAAGAAAAGAAGAAGAAACATTGTGCAAAATAAGTTCAAACGCGCTCCACAGTTGGGCACAACGAATTGGTAGGAATCTAATTTTACTATTCAGTTTATTTACTTTGTTTGATTTATTCTTTAAATAATAATAATAATACCGAGCAAGTAGCTGTGCGGTTTGGGTACATAGCTATCAGCTTGCATTCGGGAGATAGTGAGTTCGAACCCCACTGTCGGCAGCCCTGAAGATGATTTTCCGTGGTTTCCCATTTCACACGAAGGCATGAACCTTAAGACCACGGTCGTTTCATTTCCACTCCCAGCCCATTCCTGCCCCATCGTCGCCGTAAGACCTACATGTGTCGGTGCTAAGTAAAGCAGATTGTAAAATAAAGAATAAGAAGAACAATAGTACGGCCTCAGCTACTGTGTGGAGAAATTTTCATTTGACGTCATGTAGTCTGTATGACTGAGTTTAAGTTAATTTTGTCGGGTAAACACGAAATGTACCACCAAAGATCTTTTACATTCCGACATTCGTACGTACGGCATGGACTTTGTTCCACCTGTCAAAAGTCCCTCTACTTCTGCCGGTTTTGAAACCACGATTTAGGGATCCGAACGCCGACGCACTACCAATGATCCACAGAGGGACTTCATACAGGGAGAGGCTGTTGTTTTCTTGTTCCAGTGACTTATACTGCAATATTTTGAATTCGTTACTTTTGGAAACTTTTCAGTTTTATCGAACACATTCTTCTATAAATGAGGAGTGGGGGGGGGGGTATCGTAAGGCGTGATTAGCTCAGTACCTTACCTTCTAGCATCCCACCCGGAAGACTGAAATTTGAAACCCGGTCGATTTCGGGTTGAAATTTTAATCTCGAAATTCTCGTGGCGTCAAAAAAGGCATGCAGCCTTAAATTGAGACGAAAACCAGAATGAGCCTGGGTGGCTTCAGTGACCCCAGAAATAACTGGGATAACCTGAAGAAAGATGTTTTTGTTAGGCCTAAATCCTTCTATATAAATGTCCTCCTTGCCATGTGTCAAACAGAGGAACTCGTGCATATCGTGCTCAGCTTACAAGTCGAAGTCGAAATTTAGTTTAGGTTAGGGTAGGGTTAATACTAAATGATAAATGGTGAAGTAGTAAGATTTGAGGGAAACTGTATACTCTTAATTTATCTGTACATTATAGATGACAATTCACGAGTCATGTTTCGTCTCAGCATGAACTGGATTGTGGAATCACGTGGAAAATTGGAAATGAAAATCCACAGCATGTTTCCAGTCATTCGACCGCATCAGGCATGGAATGAATGAAGCCCCCATCTAGCGGCGAGGATAGGCATTGTGCTGGCTTCCGAAGCCTGTCCCACTCCTCTTGGACGATGATTAATGAAATGATATTAATTGTTGCTGGATTGAAAGATGGCAGGAAAATCCGGAGTAAATGGAGAAAAACCTGTCGCACCTCCACTTTGTCCACATGGAGTGACCGGGATTTGAACCAAGGAACCCAACGGTGAGAAGCCGGCCCGCTGCCGTCTGAGCCACGGAGGTTCTGTGGAGATACTTGGACCAATTTTGTATTTATTTATCTCAGAGTTATTGCATTCAATAATCTTATTTTAATGAACGTTCGGCTTTATTTGTACCAAATTAAATAGACTCATTGTGTGGTTTACAATTCGGTTCCAATCACTCATTTACCGTAAGTTTAGGGTTGCTTTAAGATTTTGAAACGTACGGGACAGACGCAACTCGCTTTGCACAAGAGCTAGGTCCCTTTGTGCAGATTAGCGGTGACAAATTCTGTTTCACTCCTTCAGGGGTACACCTTCGAGATCGACATGGAAAGACGCGACGTCAGGACGATGTCCTCACATTTTACCATAGCGATAGAGGTAACAAGTTTGAAATTTCAACATTTCTGTATTTCGTAAATTAACAGGGATTCAAAACTCGTTCAGCAAGAATGTTCTAAAAGAAGTAAATAAATGTGTGAGGATCTATTATTATTATTATTATTATTATTATTATTATTATTATTATTATTATTATTATCATCTGTTTACCCTCCAGGTTCGGTTTTTCCCTCGGACTTAGCGAGGGATCCCACCTCTACCGCCTCAAGGGCAGTGTCCTGGAGCTTCAGACTCTTGGTCGGGGGATACAACTGGGGAGTATGACCAGTACCTCGCCCAGGCGGCCTCACCTGCTATGCTGAACAGGGGCCTTGTGGAGGGATGGGAAGATTGGAAGGGATAGGCAAGGAAGAGGGAAGGAAGCGGCCGTGGCCTTAAGTAGTTAGGTACCATCCCGGCATTCGCCTGGAGGAGAAGTGGGAAACCACGGAAAACCACTTCGAGGATGGCTGAGGTGGGAATCGAACCCACCTCTACTCAGTTGACCTCCCGAGGCTGAGTGGACCCCGTTCCAGCCCTCGTACCACTTTTCAAATTTCGTGGCAGAGCCGGGAATCGAACCCGGGCCTCTGGGGGTGGCAGCTAATCACACTAACCACTACACCACAGAGGCGGACTTTATTATTATTATTATTATTATTATTATTATTATTATTATTATTATTATTATTATTATTATTATTATTATTATTATTATTATTTAGCTTGAGTTCTCTGCCCACCTCTTTCAAACTGCAGACACTAGCAGATAAATCAGAGAATTAGAGTGGGCGAAGCTTGATGTGACCCAGTAATAATTAAGAGGGGAATTACCCTAGACAGTATTATTGGAATTTTATGTTTACTTATAGCTATATATAAATTGTAAGAGTAAAGAAGTGAAATCAGAGATATGGCTTTTTGCGGGTGATGTTATTCTGTATAGAGTAATAAATAACTTACAAGATTGTAAACAACTGCAAAATGACCTCGATAATATTGTGATATGGACACTAGGCAATGGTACGATCATAATCGGGGTTGTGACTTTCGCTATCTGCTTTACGTCGCACCGACACAGATAGGTCTTATGGCGACGATGGGACAGGAAAGGCCTAGCAATGGGAAGGAAGCTGCCGTGCCTTAATTAAGGTACAGCCCCAGCATTTGCCTGGTGTGAAAATGGGAAACCACGGAAAAACATCTTCAGGGCTGCCGACAGTGGGGTTCGAACCCACTATCTTCCAGATGCAAGCTCACAGCGGCGCGCTTCTAACCGCACGGCCAACTCACCCGGTAGTTTGTGACTTTCACAAATAGGAAAAGTCCTCTCAGTTTTAATTACTGCGCTGATGGGGTGAAAGTTCCTTATAGGGATCATTTAAGTACCTAGGTGTTAAGGAAAGATCTTCATCGGGGTAATCACATAAATGGGATTGTAAATAAAGGGTACAGATCTCTGCTCATGGTTATGAGGGTATTTAGGGGTTGTAGTAAGGATGTAGGAGCCTCCGTGGCTCAGACGGCAGCGCGTCGGCCTCTCACCGCTGGGTTCCGTGGTTCAAATCCCGGTCACACCATGTGAGATTTGTGCTTGTCAAAGCGGAGGCGGGACAGGTTTTTCTCCGGGTACTCCGGTTTTTCCTGTCATCTCTCATTCCAGCAACACTCTCCATTCTCATTTCATAGCATCTATCAGTCATTAATAAATCACTTTGGGAGTGGCGACCCCATCGTACTAATAGCCTATATCTGCTTCATTCATTACATCCCTGACCCGGTCAATGACTGGAAAACAGGTTGTAGGTTTTCATTTTCATTTTTAGTAAGGATGTAAAGGAGAGGGCATATAAGTCTCTGGTAAGATCCCAACTAGAGTATGGTCCAGTGTATGGGACCCTCACCAGGATTACTTGATTCAAGAACTGGAAAAATCCAAAGAAAATCAGCTCGATTTGTTCTGGGTGATTTCCGGCAGAGTAGCGCTACAAAAAGGTTGCAAAGTTTGGGCTGGGAGAACTTGGGATAAAGGAGACGAGCTGCCCGGCTAAGTGGTATATTCCGAGCTCTCAGTGGAGAGATGGCGTGGAATGACATTAATAGACGAATAAGACTACTCAGTGTCTTTAAAAGTAGGAAAGATCACAATATTAAAATAAAGTTGGAATTCAAGAGGTCAAATTGGGAAAAATATTCGTTTATATTAGGGGAGTTAGGAATGGGAATAACTTACCGAAGGAGATGTTCAATAAATTTCCGACTTCTTCGCAATCATTTAAGAAAAGGCTAGGAGAACAACAGATAGGGAATCTGACACCAGAGTGACTGCCCTAAATGCAGATCAGTAGTGAGTGATTGATTGAATCACATATTTCATTCCTTAATGCAAAAACACGCAATATATATATATATAATAGTTCGCCATGGTACTATTAATGTTAGGAGATCCCATGTGTCCAGTTTTCATCATTGGCCATGGCAGCATGGTAAATAATAATATTAACAACAACAACAACAACAACAACAACAATAATAATAATAATAATAATAATAATAATAATAATAATAATAATAATAATAATAATAATAATAATATGGGTTTTATGCTGTCCTAACAACTTTTACAGTTCTCGACGCCGAAGTGCGGGAGCTTTCTTCCACAGAAGTCCTTATACGTGCCGGTAATTATGCCGACACGAGGCTGGCGCATTTGAGCACCTTTAAATAACACCGGACTGAGCCAGAATCGAACCCTCCAACTCGGGCTTCTACCGCCCGAGCCACTCAGCCCAGCAAAAACAAAAAGCATGATTTTCTTGTACGTAGTTTTCTGTGACGATCGTTTAACTGGATTAGTGAAGACAACAAACATGAAACAAGAATCATCTTATTTATACAATGTCTAGTACCGGTGAACTATTCCACCTGATATGACCGACCAGTTTTAAAGAATATCTACTTTAATAATTAAACTCGGTTTAATCTGGAAATACTATCTCGGGAGTGTACGAAACAGCAAACTGGAAAAGAAACACACTTTTTGGAGAAAATATTACATTTTTATTCCATTTTAGCCGGCTGAAACTAGGAATTATAGGGATTATTAAACAAAGCAATGTGTACAAGCCCCATTGTCTTATCAGCTAATTCTTTCCCGTTTTCCTTTAATTATTAACAAAATTATTAGCAGAAATACGCACAAAATATCGTTCATCCCGTCTAACCGATTTGTATAGCGCCACAGGAAGTAGTGGAGACTTTGCATGTGCTGTGAGGAAGGGTAACAGGAGCATATTCCTTTGCTAAGGTCATGGGCCGACCCCGTGGTGTAGGGTTAGCGTGCCTGCCTCTCGCCCGGAGGCCCCGGGTTCGGTTCCCGGCCAGGTCAGGGATTTTTCTCTCGACCTGAGCGCTGGTTCGAGGTCCACTCAGCCTACGTGATTAGAATTGAGGCCGAGAGGATGCGTCGTGCTGATCACACGGCCCCTCGTAATCTGCAGGCCTTCGGGCTGAACAGCGCCCTTTCAAGGGCGTTAAGTGCCGTGGGGTTTGGTTTGTTAAGGTCATGGACACTGAGGTCTGAATCACTCGCTTACAACGCGCATTCGTCCGTCTGGCAGTCTCTGTAGTGTCTGTTCATTTCTTAGTGTGTAGTCAAATACTAATTGATTTTAATTGTAGAATCACGCCGTACTTCTTTTAATTACAATAAATGTGTAAAGTTTCGCGGAAGTTTTATTGCATAGTATTGAATCAAAATCTCAAAACACTTTTATTACCGCACTTAAATTGGTAAACCGTCAACCCTTTCCTCTCTCTCGAAATTCGCTCAGAGAGCATTAAAAACTTGACAATTTTGTAGCTTTTTCTGCAGTTTTGAATAATAATAACAACAATGTTTTCGACTTTACGTCTAACTAACTACTGTTAGGTACGCCGAGGTGCCGGAATTTAGTCCCGCAGGAGTTATTTTACGTGTTGTTGTGAACGTGCCACTAAATCTACTGACACGATGCTGGCGTATATGAGCACCTTCTAATACCAACGGACTGACCCAGGATCGAATCTGCCAAGTTAGGTTCAGAAAGCCAGCACCTCAACCGTCTGAGACACTCAGCCCGGCTTCAGTTTTGATGTATAACACCCCCCACCCCCACCCCACCTTGCCCGCTATATCCCACAAGCCCGGGTACTGTTTGTTGTCTGTATGTTTTTTGCCCCCGCAGTTTTAATTCCCAATCGCCGCTACTGGCTCCACAAGCAGGATTTTGAAGCTCGAACGTTTATCTGTCAGTGGCTGTTAGGAACTCTGGAAAATGCTCCAGCATTCCTGTCGAAAATCCTGTTCTCAGACGAATCGCGATTCCACAACAGTGGTAGCGTCAACTGCTACAACATGCACTATAAGAGGGCTGACAATCCCCAATGGACGCGACAGACAGCCTATCAAACGCAACGGACAGTGTGGAATCTTGGATGACTGCCTTATTGGACCGTATTTCTATGAGGGCCATTTAACAGGCCAAAGCTACGTGCACTTTCTACGCCGTGAACTCCTATTTCTGCTGAGGGATGTGCCATTTAGAGACAGGACATAGCTCCACCACATTGGACGTTAGCCGTCTGTAATCATCTCAATGAGGCACATACAGAAAAATGGGTAGGAAGACCTGGACCTGTCTCTTGCCCGCCAGGTCACACGATTTAACGCCATTATACTTCTTCCTGCAGGGGCATTTGAATCCGACAGTTTACAGTTTACACCCATGAGCTAGAAAATGCCAAGCGCCTTCGACAACTCATCGCCTAAAACTGCTGATCAATAACGCCGACTATGCTACAACACATTAGAATGTCCATTCAGCGGCGTGCCCAGATGTGCACAAACTAAGCAGGTCATCACTTCGAACACTTGCTAACATAACTAACGATTGTTAGCGCAGTTTGGTTCCCCCATCCCTACCTGTCCCGTCTTCGTCCCTGATGACATGTCGGTTCTTATTAAGTCCACGCAATTTTTTATTCACTAATAACGTGCATAAAAGAGGATATTTCACGTATATTAGGGATAGTAAAATCTGAATAAATAAAGAGTATCCAAGCCCCGGGCTGGAACCTGTCACATTTAAAATCAGCGCGCCGTAGTGTTCAGTTTGCTCTTATCATCTACGCCATACTGCACCGCGTCAAAATGCATGTCGATTACAACTCATGTGATGGAGTTAACATGGTCGCAATGTCCACATCGTGTTTCAGAGACGTTTCAATTACATATCAGTTCATTTAGGGAGCGCACTCGTGATTTCTATTATTTAATAATAATATGGCATAACAACTTTCTATTTTTGTTCTGGCCGTAAATGCAAAGATACCCGTTTGAGTGGGTTTGTTGTACGTACCGGAGGGACAGGTGTTTTCAGGACGTACAGTATATAAAACTGCGGTTTGCATAAAACAATATTAGTAGGAGCAGCTGATTCACCTGGCGTAAGAAAATGGTAGTAGCAGTAGTAGTACCAAAACAAGCAGTATTAAAAATTGTTAAGCACATACTGCACATTCACGGCGCACAACTTGGAATTCATTTGCATTTGCAGTAGGCGCCGACCATCGTGAAGTGTTGCTTTAATGGCTTTCGAAATTAAAGAACACTGTTTCTTTATTTCTTTCTTTCTTTCTTTCTTTCTTAATCTGTTTGCCCTCCAGGGTTGGTTTTTCCCTCGGACTCAGCGAGGAATCCCACCTCTACCGTCCCAAGGGCAGTGTCCTGGAGCGTGAGACATTGGGTCGGGGGATACAAATGGGGAGAATGACCAGTACCTCGCCCAGGCATCTTCGCCTGCTACGCTGAACAGGGGCCTTGTGGGGGATGGGAAAATTGGAAGGGATAAACAAGGAAGAGGGAAGGAAGCGGCCGTGGCCTTAAGTTAGGTACCATCCCGGCATTTGCTTGGAGGAGAAGTGGGGAAACCAGGGAAAACCACTTCCAGGATGGCTGAGGTGGGAATCGAACACACCTCTACTCAGTTGACCTCCCGAGGCTGAGTGGACCCTGTTCCAGCCCTCGTACCACTTTTCAAATTTCGTGGCTGTGCCGGGAATCGAACCCGGGCCTCCGGGGGTGGCAGCTAATCACACTAACCACTACACCACAGAGGCGGACAAGAACACTATTTACTGTGTAAAATTATTCCCCGTACTTGACGTGCAAATGGCACAGTTTCATATACATTTCAAGCAATGTTGCATGACAACTTTCACGAAGTGCCACCCAATGACGGTTATGTTGCAAGTTGTAGTCAAGCTTCGCCGTACACTCAACGATAGCACTTCATAGGTCAACGAGCTACCGTGACGAACAATGGACTACTTGACTCTTTAGCCATGTACGCTTAGGGGGCAGACAATGAGGGTACCGAAGTTGATGAATCGTATTCCAAGTCTTGTCTAATTGGCAGCGTCTACTGTAAGTAAGCTTACTTGTCTACGGATTTTTCCACTCTTACAGTACCTTATGTACTGTATTTTTCTATCCCTAGATCGATCCTGATGGCATGGTTCTTATACTCAAGATCACATATTCCATCCCGTTTGAGATCAGAAGATTTCTTTAAGAGGAAAATCCATACTTTTTCCCATCATTCGTGTCAGCGCCTTGAAGAATTTTAAAATTCTGACACGCCGACGTCTCTCATTCTATAGCAATTGAAAGGATGTTAAACAATTATTATTATTATTATTATTATTATTATTATTATTATTATTATTATTATTATTATTATTATTATTATAACTTCCTCTGTGGATCAGTGGTAGAGTATCGACCTCTGAATCCCAAGATCGCAGGTTCAAACCCAGCAGAGGTAGCCAGATTTTCGAAGGACGAGAAAGAAATTCGATTCGATACTCCATGTCGTACGATGCCGGCATATAAACGACCTCTGGTAAGAGATTTCGTGTTTACCGGACAAAACTCAGCCATAGATCACCCAAGAGAGACATGGTTTACTCTGCTATCTGGTAGAGTGAAACAATATTGAAATTGGCACGCAGGCAGCTTGGGCGGCATCAAATCAAAATACCTGCACATAGTAGTTGAGGCTATATTATTATTATTATTATTATTATTATTATTATTATTATTATTATTATTATTATTATTATTTTTGCTAGGGGCTTTACGTCGCACCGACACAGATAGGTCTTATGGCGACGAAGTTTATTATTATTATTATTATTATTATTATTATTATTATTATTATTATTACGCCTTTGCTGGCGGGATGTAGTGTTTACAGTGCACTGTGTCTTCTGGTATGGGCTAGAATAAATTTGTTACTTTCATTGACCTGTCTTAGTCTCATCCTTGGCTTTGACAATATGAAAGTAACCGAGGTACGAGCGATTCTAGTAGTACCGTCCGTTATGCAGCCAGTCCCTGATATGAATCGTGTGAAAATATTGCTCATAGGGTCGATTGGTGCGTGATTTTTAGTGGACTTGGCAGACTTATATGCAGCAGCAACAACTTCTGGCTCAGTGAGGAAAGCAACGGGAAACTACATCACTCCTCATTTCCGTGGTATGCCTCTTCAGTGACACCTAAGCTATTTATGACAGCTGTTGGTGGACCTGTAGAGGAACCCTTCGGGCTGAATACCCTACAAACATACACATTACTATTATTATTATTATTATTATTATTATTATTATTATTATTATTATTATTATTATTATTATTATTATTATTATTATTATTATTATTCACGTTTCCTCTTTAATTATTTAATTCTTACTTGCTCGTAATTAAACAGTAATCTGACGTTCAATGGTTGAATTCTAATGGCGATTTTAAAATAAGCTATATTTATACACATAAAATAAGAGTTTTATCTGTACTTATATTTCTCGGAATTAAAAAAAAGCGCATTCCTGCATCGGTCGCGTCCACTGTAAGAAGGAAATGTGATTTGTAATTTTCCGTCATCTATGTCTGTCTGTCTGTCTGTCTGTCTGTCTGTCTGTCTGTCTGTCTGTCTGTCTGAACGTGCATCACGAGAAAATGGCTGAACAGAATTTAATGAAATTAGGTATGTTGAGTCGGGCATAAGGCACTGCACTTTAGGCTATAAATAATTTTATTCACGTTGGATGAAATGGTAGTTTAGAGGAAAGCCTAAAATTTAAATTAATTTAAATATTTATGTTAATAGTAGCCTTATCGATAAATACTACATAACCAAAGTTATAGAGAATACAATATCTGATCGTTTATGTCTTACACAGTTTTACCGTACCGACTGTCTGGCTCAATGGCTAAATGGTTAGCGTGCTGACCTTTGGCCACAGGGGTCCCGGGTTCGATTCCCGGTAGGGTCGGGAATTTTAACCATCATTGGTTAATTTCGCTGGCACGAGGGCTGGGTATATGTGTCATCTTCATCATCTTTTCATCTTCATAACGAAGCGCAGGTCGCCTAGGGAGTCAAATCAAAAGACCTGCACCTGGCGAGCCGAACTTGTCCTCGGACACTCCCGGCACTAAAAGCCATACGCCATTTCATTTACCGTACCGACTATAACAGAATGTTCATAAATTTAGACGCCGAACATCGCTAACGTTGAAATGTTGTTCAGTTGTGTTAAATGGCGATTGTGGTGGTTTTTGTCGTGATTGTCTTGAAGTGAAAAACCACGTGTCATCAGCCCAATTCGACACGGAAAATTGCGAAGATGATTATCAAAATGAGAAAAAAATCATGAAGGAACGATCGCTTGAAGAATAAAATAGGGACCGACGACCTACATGTTAGGCCCCTTTAAACAACAATCATCATCATCATCATCAAGAATAAGACAAGAGGAAGTCATGAAAGGAGGAAGGACTCCCTTTACATTGGATGTACTAATATCACGGAGTCGGAAGAAAACTAAATGTAAAGGCCTACAATATCGGAAGCCCACAAAATTGATCAACAATAACATAACGTTGACTATTGTTTGTTGTGAAATACTTTGTCTCTTCTGCTGTCATTCATCTCCGATGGGTGGGATTACTGCTGCGTTCCGAGTAGAACAGCCTACCTAAATATTAGCTGGAAGTATCTGGAGAGTTATTGTCATTCACTTCTCCTGAAGCTCTCAAAGTACAACATTGTCAAAACGAAAAATAGCCCCTGTAAACTCCCCGTCCCCTTTAGTTCATACAAATAATTTGCAGTTTAGTTTATTCCGCTTGTTATCTGGAAGTTAAATATTGAATTTCACAGATTCATGTGCCGCCGTTTCCCCGTGATTGTGTTGCGCAGAGCAGTTGAAACTACGGCACATAAAAAACCTCAGCACTGAAGTGTAAGGTAAATCGCCGGAGAAAATAATATTTTTTATGGGCTCGAAGGGTGAGGGATGCATTTAATTGCATTTAATAATTTTCCCCAGACGGGCTGAGTGGCTCAGACTGTTGAGGCACTGGCCTTCTGACCCCAACTTGGCAGGTTTGATCCTGGCTCAGTCCAGTGGTATTTGAAGGTGCTCAATACTTCAGCCTCGTGTCGGTAGATTTACTGGCACGTAAAAGAACTCCCCATGACTCATCAGTGTAAAAGATGTTCCTTCCCTCGTCTCGATATTTCTTAATTGTTGACAGATACTTGTGACGTCAAGAATAATGTCCTGTCTTTCCGTCAAACAAGCTGAATTCTCTTTCTTATCGAACTGGAAACCCATGTCTCTCAACAAACGATACAAAGATTTTTTTGAACTCAGGGAGGTCTTTATCATTATTCACAGACTGTAGGACTTGCTGCAAGGTTTGAGATTGGTTTTTAAGGTAAAACTCGTGCACCTTACACCACTGCGAACAAAATCATTGAACTTTACTGACCTACTGTCTTTCCGTGGTGCTTTACGTTCTCTTGTTTTAATCGGAGAAGCCAAAGGTCCTGTAGTGGCTGCTGATCGCACTTTATAAACCGCCTCTCAGAAATGCCTGTTGCTTCAGCAGTTCCTTTAACCACCCAGCTGAGACTTTTATCTGGATTCTTTCGAGAAACATAATTAAGTACGTTAAGCACAGTTTGCTTTTGTTTCTTCCTAAGTATCTCTCCCTGCTTATTTTTATGGAAGTTCTCACCCATAACGCAAATAAATCACTGTTAATGTTAAAGAAATCACACACGTAGGCTAATCACATAACACTCACTCAACACAAGACAAGTACGCACTGATTTGCAGCCTAAAAACACACATTGTACATGACTTCACTAGAGAAGTAAGCTGCCCGCGGTTCACAGATGTTTGTACCAGAGCACCATAGAAGGCAAATGAAGGAAGGCAACGAAGCGATGGCTGTTCCCGCCATTGTACTTCCTCCCTACGAATGTATTTATGAAAAATAAAATGTTATATAGTTATTTTAATATCTCACGGGCAGAAAGGCCTCGTCCTTTTAACTATCTTTCATAACACATTACAAAGTACAATATAATATCCCTTATCACGAGGAATTATGGTTGTCTCAGAGGGGGTATGTTCACTTGTTGTAGGTCTGTAAGAGCAATACTGTTTTCTTAACATGGAATGAGCCATAGGTCGGAAAGAAGGAAAAACATGGTGGCAAAAGATCTTAGAGGTCGATGCTAATTAGGAACTAACTCTTAGAGGCCCCAAGAAGAAGAAGAAGCTGGAGAGTTAAATAGCTTTCTTTTTTAACATGCCATTCTTCTGGTTCATTCATATTCTGGTGATACATGACACACTGGTTCATCATAGTACTCCAGCTATTCGATCCCTGCTCTGTGGCGCTGAGGGTAATAGAGAGTGTACACACTTAACCGAAAATGGCAGAGCAGCGAGAGCAGTGTTGCCCGCTGTCAGAATGCCAGCGTAGTATTTAGTACAAGGTGAGAAACTGTGCCGTTTTTCATTTCATTTAATGAATCATTTCATATGATGACATTGATTTTGATGTGACATTCCACTCGGTTAATCTGTATTCTGACAAGAATATTGACTTCATTATAATGACCTATAACGAGTTTTTAATATTTATCTGTGTCTGTTACAGCCTCACGGGAAATTAGATGGATTTTAATGAAACTTGCCATTTTAGTTTAGAATAAGGTCGAGGAGGATCTTAACTATAAGTTGCCCAAAAAATTCACCAGGAGGGGTGTTTTATAATGGGCCTAAAGCATAAAACTGGATATATCTCCCTTGCGTTTGCTTTTACACAAAAATATCTCATGGAGAATTATTGTTCTGTGATTTTTTTTCCGTAACAGTGAAAAATAAGGAGAAAGTCAGTGACAGTCATGTGGAAGTTTAATTCCAAGAGCTGGTAATAACTAACTCTGTAGACTGTATAGATAGTTGCTATGGCGAGCGTCCTGGCAACGTTTTAAAGGCTTTGAATATTAACCAGATACTTGGTTTCAGTGGCGGCGATAAGGACCCCGCAGACCCCGTGGGGCAGGGGACCCTTGACTTGTGAGGGGCCCATGACTGTGCTATATCCACTTTTTTAAAGCGTAGGCGATGCTTGTTTGCCTGTTTCATTCTGCCCATACACTCCACTACTAGCTAGTTTCACCCAGTCCACCACTTGTAGACTACTATGTGAATCTCATCTCAACACTCAGCTCCCGAGTTCATACCCGAAACAGGACTAAATGGTAAAAAGGATATTATCAGCTTCAGCCCACATATGTCAGAGTGTTTGTGTGCTGTCTGGGTCTACCAATGGACTCGGGAGATAGCGGGCTCAAATCTCTAGTTGGCTGTCCTGCAAATGCCTTTCTCATTTCCATTACCAGGGAAGTAAGTTATTGGAATGGGGGACGGTACTCTTACGAGAGCCGCAGACATTTTCTTTCCGAATTCTTAACAAAATCTGGGCTAAAAGAAAAACTACGAATAAGAGAATCGGTGCATTAAAAAAGGGTCATACAAATTTATTATTATTATTATTATTATTATTATTATTACTATTATTATTATCATCATCAACATTGCGTCGTTGTTGTTCACTATAATAGACAACATATTACTATGAAACAAACTTGCAACTTTCTTTTATCAGGAAATGAAGGGCCCCTTTTTCAATTATTGCAGTGGGGAGGGAGGGGGCGAGCTTCTTAGCGCCGCTACTGCTTGGCTTCTTTTCACGCCGGACAGAAGAGATCAAACCACGATCAGAAATAATGAAAGAAAACTGTAAAGGGCCAGAGAACAAGGAAACGGGTGCGTCACTATAAGCCACTGACAGGGAAAGGCATGTCCACTTACAGTATGTGCCTCAGAACCTGAGGAACAATATGCGGAGTGGAGAAAATTGTCATCATGCACATGTAAAGTGATTGTCTGTGACAATGACGGGTACTACAGCTACTTACTCATATAATTTATATTGGAATATAGAAAATCGAGTGAAAATTCTATCAGTCACTACTGATCTCCGTTTAGGACAGTCGCCCAGGCGGCGACTTTTCTTAAATTATCGCAAATAAATTGGAACAATTTTGAACATCTCTCCTGGTAAGTTATTCCAATCCCTAACTCCCCTTCCTATAAACAAATATTTTCCCCAATTTATCCTCTTGAATTCCATCTTTATCTTCATATTGTGATCTTTCCTACTTTTAAAGACATCACTCAAACATATTCGTCTACTGATGTCATACCACGCCATCTCTCCACTGACAGCTCGGAACATACCACTTAGTCGAGCAGCTCGTCTCCTTTCTCCCAATTCTTCCCAGCAGAAACTTTGCAACATTTTTGTAACGCTACTCTTTTGTCGGAAAACATCCAGAACAAATAAGGCTGCTTTTCTTTGGATTTTTTCCAGTTCTTGAATCAAGTAATCCTGGTGAGAGTCCCATACACTGGAACCATACTCCAGTTGTGGTCTTACCAGACTTATATGCCCTCCCCTTTACATTCTTACTACAACCCCTAAATACCCTCATAACCATGTGCAGAGATCTGTACCCTTTATTAATAATCATATTTCTGTGATCACCCCAATGAAGATCTCTCCTTATATTAACACCTAGGTACTTACAATGATCCCCAGAAGGAACTTTCACCCCATCAACGCAGTAATTAAAACTGATAGGATTTTTCCTATTTGTGAACCTCACAACCTGACTTTTAACCCCGTTTATAATCTATTATCTATATTATCTATTTTAAACATAGGTAACCTCTCCCGTTCTACTAAATGAAACAGCTCAGCTTCAACAGAAATATGATTTTTATTATCCAGTAGGCTCACGCATTAAACGCCCGCATGTGAAACCTCATTGTTCTCAATTTGCTCTTTGTTCGTATTCTCCGTCGATGCACACTTTTAGAACATAAAGAGAGGGAGACAAAGGCTGTGATTTTAATTTGCGACAAAGATAAAGTCCATATAAACGTGATGTGCAGTCTGTGAGATAGAATAGTAAATGCACAGATGTTCAAAAATATTCCTAAACAGGTCCACAACGGGGCTGTTATCACCAAACACACTTCATACCTTGAATCATTTGTATGCATTGAAGAGAATTGCTCAACAAGCAATACTGATTTTAAATGCTAAGCTTCTGAGCTCATTATTACGTGCGGAAGAGTGGCTTTATGTCGCACCGACACAGATAGGTCTTATGGCGACGATGGGATAGGAAAGGCCTAGAGTTGGAAGGAAGCGTCCGTGGCCTTAACTAAGGTACAGCCCCAGCATTTGCTTGGTGTGAAAATGGGAAACCACGAAAAACCATCTTCAGGCTGCCGACAGTAGGATTCGAACCCATTATCTCCCGGATGCAAGCTCACAGCCGCGCGCACCTAACCGCACGGCCAACTCACCCGGTACGGAAGAGTTTAACGAGTGATGCCCTATGCTCAGATAGGCTATTTTTATTTTCGCATATATTTTACTCTTCTACCTAATAAATCATTTCCTACCGAGCGAGTTAGCCGCGCGGTTAGGGTCGCGCAGCTGTGAGCTTGCATTTGGGAGACAATGGTTTCGAACCCCACTGCCGGCATTCCTTAAGATAGGTTTTCCCGTGATTTCCCATTTTCACACCAGGCAGATGTTGTGGCAGTATCTTAATTAAGACCACAGCCGCTTCCTTCCCACTCCTAGACCTTTCCTATCCCATCGTCGCCGTAAAACCTACCTGTGTCGGTGCGACGCAAAGCAAATTATACTTTTAAAAAATAAGTAATATCTTGGTTTTACCACTGCAGAAATGAATATTTATTCCCACCCCATCCCGTTATTTTGGGATTATCATCTGAAATTACAGTGATGCAAATAGATTAAAAAGAGAACAAAACTATTTAAAAAGGAAGACAATGCCAGAAAAATACGACACAAACATCCTCCATTAAGGATCTGAATTTAGACACATATTCTAATTTTCACATAACATATTAACATATTATACAGTAAATTATTTCTTTCTTTCTTTCTTTCTTTCTTTCTTTCTTTCTTAATCTGCTTACCCTCCAGGGTCGGATTTTCCCTCGGACTCAGCAAGGGATCCCGCCTCTACCGCCTCAAGGGCAGTGTCCTGGAGCTTCAGACTTCGGGTTGGGGGATACAACTGGAGAGGATGACCAGTACCTCGCCCAAGCGGCCTCACCTGCTATGCTGAACAGGGGCCGTGGCCTTAAGTTAGGTACCATCCCGGCATTTGCCTGGAGGAGAAGTGGGAAACCGCGGAAAACCACTTCCAGAATGACTGAAGTGGGAATCGAACCCACCTCTACTCAGTTGGCCTCCCGAGGCTGAGTGGATCCCGTTCCAGCCCTCGTACCACTTTTCAAATTTCGTGGCAGAGCCGGGAATCGAACCCGGGCCTCCGGGAGTGGCAGCTAATCACACTAACCACTACACCACAGAGGCGGACCAGTAAATTCTTACAAAATTTACTAATGTACACGCCTTGCTGCTACTTTTCTGAAGATACAGTTGCCTTCAGGACAGGGTGCGAAATCAGAAATAAATGGTAGTGGGGGGGGGGGGGGGGAAGGGACATAGGGCTTAACTACTAGTGTTTATTTCGGGCAGTATTTCGCGGGAGTGGGGTATAATTTCTCCTGTAATTTAATTACTCCCTCCCCCTAGACAAATGTAAATTGTAGATCTTTTTGTTTGAATTTTGTTGTTACGAAAGGCCAGACGAGGCGCGATTTGTCCTGGTTTATTGCTTTATTAGTGGAACCATCCTCTATCAGGGCAAAGTTTTGACTGAAAAAAATTGTCGGTTTGTACACTGCTTAAGTGAATATTGTCCTATTGGCCACTTATCGGAAACACACCCTCTCCAAGGAGTGGTGTAAGCTCGAGCTACTTAGAGAAATGATAAAGGAGGAGAGCTTCAAGAAATTTATATTTTTTCCCGGGTTTCAGATGGACTTGTCAGAGTGAAACATGCAGGTCCAGATTGCCACTGCACCGGGCGAGTTGGCCGTGAGCGTAGAGGCGCGCGTCTGTGAGCTTGCATCCGGGAGATAGTAGGTTCGAATCCCACTATCGGCAGCCCTGAAAATGGTTTTCCGTGGTTTCCCATTTTCACACCAGGCAAATGCTGGGGCTGTACCTTAATTAAGGCCACGGCCGCTTCCTTCCAACTCCTAGGCCTTCCCTGTCCTATCGTCGCCATAAGACCTATATGTGTCGGTGCGACGTAAAGCAACTAGCAAAGATTGCCACTGCTGCATTGTTTTATTGCTGAAGGTCTGGCAGTCACTTGTATTATTGCTGATGTTTTCATAAAAATATGTACAGTATAAATCATTAATTTCAGTCATAAATTATATGTGTTCTACATTTTCCTCGTGATTTTATAATGAAAGAATCCCCCCGAGAAATTTTAGTGGGGGGGGGGCTTTGAGAAAAAAACGTTGGTGGGGGAAATCCCTCCCCCCCCCCCTTGCGATTTCGCACCCTGCTTCAGGAGTTTTGGCGTGTCTAACATATACAGTACCGGTACTTATAAAAAGGTACACAACATGTAAGATTCCATTAGATTATATTGAACCATTAAGAAGATTTTCACAGATTCTACTTTGAAACGGTTCCTATTACCAGTCCTTTGTGCTGAGATCAATGAAGATAGTCTTTCTACATTTATTGTGCCCTGGTATAGAAAAAAGTATTCTGCAAGTTATAATAATTCTGAACTACAATCAACGGACCTACGTGAATTTAAATATTTTGCCCATTTCTGACTACAAGGTAACTTGTTAAATTCAGTCATTATTGCTCTCATTCAGGAATTGTTTGAACTTGCTTCCTTCAAATCCCGGTTATCTCCTGTCGCTTGTCACGTTGCCAGTTGACGGGGTATTGCTGAGAGATAAGCATGCAGTATACAGAGTGGTAAATAGCGTCTATTATCGTAAAATGAGGCATGCATAGACATATCCATCGATTAAACAGATAGGACAGTCTTGAAACACCACAATAATTAATGTACTGTTTTGAATAATTGATTTAAACGAGAAAATTCCGAATTAAGTCACTTCAGATCGCATTTAGAAACACATGATCATAGCCAGCTCATACCGCACCTAAGAAGCTGTAGGCCCTACTAGCGTCCGTAGTGTTAGAACATATCAAACAGCATAAATCATCACACTACTGGCACTACTCTAAGAATGTTGAAGGTACCCAATTAAAACTGTTGAACGTAAATGTTTTATGTCCTCATAAAGTGGGAACATTCGGGAAATATTTGTCATTAGTTGGGAAGTGGGAAACTAAATCTAAACATCGGGAAATCCCGTCCGAATCAGGAAATCTGGCAACTCTATCTACGCTTGTAATACTGCATAGCCTACTGGACCTAAGTTACTGTACGTAACGGCGAGTATAATAATGCCGAGATCAAGGCGAGGAGAACCGAAATGACAATGTATCTCAAAACACAATTGTATGAAAAAGCACATATCGTTCAAAACTACCTCCACAATGTATTTACAATTATGCAGTTCACCTATTAATTCATTTACACGTCTGATGGGGTTGACGTCGGGAAGGGCATCCAGTCGTAAAACTAGCTACGAAGGTTCACCTCACTTCATACCCGACCCCATAGAGAAACGGGACACGGGTTGGATACAAATACCCATTAATTCATTTACAAACATCACTCAATCACCCAGTGGCGTATACTGAGGGCTACCGAGGCTACCATTGAAGCCCAAACCTTAAGTGAGAACGATGAAAATCTAAAGCACATTATAATGTAAGCATTTGACACATTGTTCCATTTACAGAACTTGAAAGCAATGAGAAAAAAACGCCGCACGTATTTCTGAGAACAAGGCTTCGGAGACTGGTATTGCAGCCCAGACTCTCGCCCCTCTTCCCTCGACTCAACGCATGCGGCTTGCTCCTGTATGCCTGATAGGCGCGGGGACCGGGTAGTATAGGTGTGCTAGGCTTCGGTCCGTCAGATCGCCACTGCTATCAACCATGCGTTACTCATCGTATATACCTCCTCACCTAATACTTCTGACTTAATTATATAGATAAGAGTGCTGGTATTTCACTCCCGTTTACTTCTACATCCTTATAGGAAGACACTGCAGGGCTGCTGCTATAGGAGTAATATAGTTTTATTCTTATAGGTATCTGCTAAAATGAAATGCAATCTTTCAGGTTTAGTGTTCCTTTTTGTTGGTTTGAATCGAACCCATGGTCATGGGTCGGACACCACCACTGAACGATGGGCACGGCCGCTGTGAAATTCAACATTTTTATTTAACGGTATTATTATTATTATTATTATTATTATTATTATTATTATTATTATTAATGGTGCGTGGCATCTGTATAGGCTTGTTGGTGACCTAATGAGGATAAAGTGAATGGCGAAGATGTCATAAATCCGCAGTCCCCAAGTCAGGGGAATTAACAGTACCGGTACCGGTATATGAGGGGGGTTGATTCTGAAAATTGAACCGGGGCCATCGGACCAAAGACAAGCATTCTATCCACTTAGCCACAAAGCCGGACTTCAATTTGCTAAACCTTAGGATACCATCTCGACTGATCAGGTGTTGAGCGGTAGCCTATTGGCAGTGGCAGAGGCCAGGGCAGTAGCTTGTGAAGTACCGTAGCCTTGAAACACAGCAGGCTTTTCCGTTGGCTATCGGCTGCAGCTCAAAACGCTTAAGGCTTGACGTTCACTAAACCAATCATCGAAAAGGGGTAGGCCTATCGGTAACCTAAGTCTAGTGGTAGCCCTCGTCTTGATCCCAGCATACGTCACTGTAATCACACTAATCATCATCAATCACCACCGCTCTGCATTTAGGGCTGTCGCCATATTCCCCAACCAGTTTACCTAATCTTTTATTAAATGATTTCAAAAGAAGTTTGAAATGTATCGAATATTGCCGTTGGTAAATTATTATAATAAGTGTTCATAACTGTAGGTAGATTTGTAGGTTATGAAATAAGAGCGAAGCCGGACTTTAAAGAGTTGGCAACCTTGTAAGTGAGCTTGGAGCTTGCTTCTTATTCATATTTATTTGATCTTCCTCGAGTGCTTGATTTATATCACAGTGCGCATAGTGTGATGTTAACGAGAATTTTAAGAATGAACCAGTGAGTGAAGTAATATTTGGAAATTTATAGTTTATAACACAACGGAATGCCATTTTATCGCTATGTTGTGTAAATTTGTAGGAACGGATAAGTTTTTTTTTATTGTTTCCTGTCTTTCAGAAAAATTTAAATTTTTGTAGCCATGGTACACAAGTAGGCCCTATTTCTCAACAGCTGCGGATTTCTTTCTGGCGTGATTTCGGAACAGAGTCAATTACAATTACGGTACCCTAATAATGCAGTGCTCATTAACATTTGCACGGTACATAAATATCTAAGAATATGTGTTTATTGCCACCCATATAACAAATGAACAGCCGTAGATATTTTACATTTTTGACCGAATAAATAAAGAACGAAGAGAGTAAGTAGCCTGCTGTATGGTACCGTACTGGCTGTGTTGATTGGGCTCATTTATAAAACTATGTACTGGACTACTGGTGCCATCCGTCAGGTTTTCAATGCTATTTCATTGTGGAAGCCGGGTATTCCCCTTCCTCTTTATCGCACGGAAGGTAGGATTACCGTATCTTGATTCTTGGCTATTTTGCCAACAAGAGCAAGGTGCTCACCAATCGAACTTAGTGTAAAATAAGATGCAAGCCATACACCTGTAGCCTACGGTAGCGTGAATGACTGTTGCAATTTGAAAACTCTATTAGTATCGAGTTTCATAATAATAATAATAATAATAATAATAATAATAATAATAATAATAATAATAATAATAATAATAATTCAAGTCTTGCATTCTTTCCATAAAAGATTGATCATTTCTTGCCATACCGTATATACAGACCTAAAATATGGTACTGCACCTAGTTCATAGGCTTACTGGTATTGTTGTGTATCAAGTACCGGTACTGTACCGGTATCAACATAGTGGTGAAGCAGTCATTTTCCGTACTGGTTACATATTTAAGCCTACTAGACCCAAAAATCTAAATGTCAACATAAATATATCAGCCTTAGTTAATAAAAACGTTTGTTAGTAAACAAATGTTTAATGTGGGCGTAATAAGTTGAAGCGACAAGAAAATATAATTTGTGTATGCCTGTCTCTTTTTTATTTTGTAAAAGTGTATTTGCGATAGAAGTGTTGATATATTGTATTAATTTGCAGGAGGATATGGTGTGCCTGTCGTGCACTGCCACCGGAGAGAGAGTCTGCCTTGCTGCCGAAGGTTTCGGCAACCGCCATTGCTACCTGGAAACTATTGCTGATAAGGTAAGGTTAAATATTAGGTACCAGTATTTACCTCTTGCATGTTAGCTATGTTTAAGCTGTTCATTTTTAGTATTCAACACTTTACTGTTACCAGTACCATATGTTTGTCATGTTGGGTGTCATAACAACACATTGTACCACAATCATACAGTATAGCAAGGCAAGTGTGAAACATTTTTATTTTTTTGGACATAGGTACCGGTACTGATACATTGTAAAACACAATATTTTCATGTAAGGTAATACAATAGTTAAGAACACGCACCACATTGCAGTGGCTTGCTTCTGTATCCTGTGAATCACTTAATTTGCGAGGAAAAACAACTTGGTGTGACAAATACAACACACCTGGATGAAGGTCAGAGAAATAGAATGAATCACAACAAGCACAGGAACTGGTTATGTTACTTGATGTTTACCAACATTCACTGTGTGTCACAGGCACTGACACCAGTGCCATGGTTGTTTGTCTGACAGACTCACAGTTGTACCGTAGTGTAGCAGATATACTTCCTATACCCCAGTCACATTTTCAGTACAACTTTCCCTCATGTTCTCATGTTCTAACCATATATAGTGACATCATGATGCAAAAGTATGTTGATGGTTCTCCTGCAGGATTCTCTATCCTGAGCAAGGTGGATTACACCTTACAGGCTTATGAGTTGGTCAGGTTTTTCCATTGCCACTGATCTCCTGGTGGAATGTATGAAGTATTTCATAAACTGTTGGCTCACAAGGGTCGGCAGGCTTGTTTTCACGCCAAGTTATCTTGGGATTGACTCGTTGGTGCAGTATGCTGTCCATAGTATTTGTAACAGTCACCTATATCAACAGTTCCTAAGTATCGATCCTCGTCGCCATCTTCACAGCCCAAGTTTCTGACGCATAGGTGCAATGGGTGGAGATGAGAGTTCACACCAATCTTCGTTTCATCTTAATGATGATGTAGGTGTTGTTCCAGATGCATGTCAGCTTTGCTGTTGAATTTCTCGCCATTACGATGCGCCTGTGGATTTCAGGCCACAATCACCAGTGTTTAGTGACAATGGAACCAAAGTATTCAAAGCTGTTATTGGTCTCATAGCCAGCAACTCCTGTGAAATCTGGCTAGTTGTTTTTGGGGTGGCCTATGATCATCAGTTAGGTCTTTGAATCATTAATTTTGATTCCATACACTCTGCTCTGATCTTCTTTACAGCTGTGAAATGACGGCTTGGGCGACATTATTCTCCTGGCGCTGACTGTGGCCGGCCCATAATCTGCCAATGATCCGACCACGCATAATCTTATCCAGAAGTGTTCTCTGTACCATCCTGCTTCTTTACAACTTGAATTGTGTGTGCCGAATGCATACAACATGCAGTCAGAACCACTGTACTTAAAGCAAGCAATCAGTCAGTCAATCAATCAATCAATCAATCAATCAATCAATCAATCAATCAATCAATCAATCAATACTGATCTGCATTTAGGGCAGTCACCCAGGTGGTAGATTCCCTATCTGTTGTTTTCCGAGCCTTTTCTTAATTGATTTCAAAGAAATTGGAAATTTATTGAACATCTCCCTTGGTAAGTTATTCCAACCCCCATACTCCCCTTCCTATAAATGAATATTTGTCCTGATTTGTCCTCTTGAATTCCAACTTTATCTTCATATTGTGATCTTTCCTACTTTTAAAGACACCACTCAAACTTTTTCGTCTACTAATGTCATTCCACGCCATCGCTCCGCTGACAGCTCGGAACATACCCCTTATTACATGTGATAAAATTCATTTTTGGGTCTGTATTGAAAGTATTTGTATTAAATAACACTAGAATGTTTATATTGTTCTCCCACATATTCAATACAATACAATCTTAAAAGTTAGGACTTTGTCCTTATCAAAATGTTAACATAAAATTAATACATTAGATGGTACATGTTTCGCCTATCAAGAGTAGGAGGCATCATCGAACATTTTTTACCTTAGGAATAGATCAGGTACCTGATTGGGAATGCCTTTGAATACTGTTAAAAACTATGTCTTGTAAAATGGATTGGAGATTGTTAAACAACTAATACAAAATAAAATGTGGTATACTATTACTTAACAATATTGTGTTAATATTTGAGTCTAAAAACATGACAGTCTTTTGAAGATTACAATACTGATATTAAAAGATATTACAATAAAGATAAAAATCATTTTTATAAAGATAAGTAATAGTATACCACATTTTATTTTGTATTAGTTGTTTAACAATCTCCAATCCGTTTTACAAGACATAGTTTTTAACAGTATTCATAAGTCATTCCCAATCAGGTACCTGATCTATTCCTAAGGTAAAAAATGGCTGGTGATGCCTACTATTGATAGGCGACGAAACATGTACCATCCAATTTTTTAAATTTTATTTTAACATTTTGATAAGGACAAAGTCCTAACTTTTAAGATTGTATTGTATTGAATAGGTGGGAGAACAATACATACCACTTAATCAAGCAGCTCGTCTTCTTTCTCCCAATTCTTTCCAGCCCAAACTTTGCAACATTTTTGTAATGCTACTCTTTTGTCGGAAATCACCCAGAACAAATCGAACTGCTTTTCTTTGGATTTTTTCCAGTTCTTGAATCAAGTAATCCTGATGAGGGTCCCATACACTGGAACCATACTCTTGTTGGGGTCTTACCAGAGACTTATGTGCCCTCTCCTTTACATCCTTACTACAAACCCTAAACACCCTCATAACCATGTGCAGAGATCTGTACCCTTTATTTACAGTCCCATTTATATGATTACCCCAATGAAGATCTTTCCTTATATTAACACCTAGATACTTACAATGATCCCCAAAGGGAACTTTCACCCCATCAATGCAGTAATTAAAACTTGAAAGGACTTTTCCTATTTGTGAAACTCACAACCTGACTTTTAACCCCGTTTATCAACATACCATTGCCTGCTGTCCATCTCACAACATTATCGAAATCACGTTGCAGTTGCTCTCAATCTTGTAACTTATTTATTACTCTATACAGAATAACATCATCCGCAAAAAGCCTTACCTCTGATTCCACTTCTTTACTCATATCATTTATATATATATAAGAAAACATAAAGGTCCAATAATACTGCCTTGAGGAATCCCCCTTTTAATTATTACAGGGTCAAATAAAGCTTCGCCTACTCTAAGCGCTCATTTTTGCCAGTAGTCTCCCATGATCCACCCTATCAAATGCTTTAGACAGGTCAATCGCGATACAGTCCGTTTGACCTCCTGAATCCTCTGCCCACACGGATGTCTGCCATGCAACATAAATTTAGAACTAACTGAAAAAAAGAAAGGGAGTGCGTCCAGTATGCATTCCTCAGGAATGGAAAAGTGTTATTGAGACTGCTTGTCCAAGCAATCTATTTGTGGTGAATAAGATGGATAGGGAACATTTTCCGGATTTTTCTATTCTTGAACAAAATGTGTAGAAAGACGCGAATTGTAAAATCACCCGCACTATGGTTACAGGTATCTTCAGATGACCCTACTGTTGTTCATTTGAGGAGAGAGCATAACATACTAGAACGCTGGAGTATGTTCGGTACTACTAAGCGCCAAAGAGGGAAAGAGAACAGGCATGAACCACATAGCATCGTTCCAGTTGAAGAACTCCACCCAGTGTATAGCGACGTGATAGCCATGAGTGACTGTCTGGAACCGCAGTACAGGGAATTTGATCGCAATTTGAATGTCTAGGAACACTAATCCATTTCATGTGACTTCAAGACGAAACAGACTATCTAGTTATAATTTCATTTCACATCATTGTAGAAAGAATATTCACCTTATACAGTATTTTGAAATGTAACACGTGCATTGCAGCAGCACTGACTTTCTGGTTTTGTTCAAAGAGAGTACATCGGATATGCAATCTCCCCTTCCTCTTATTCTTCTTCCTCTTCTGATTCTTCTTCTTCAACTTAGTCCACTGGATCATTTGTTCAGTTGAGTATCTCTTCAAAATGCTCCTTCCATCTAGCCAATTGTTCATATTCTCCAGTAAGCATAGTTCCTCTTCTACAAATGGGATGTTTCTGCCTATGACTCCTGTTAGATAATATCTTCGTGATCCAGTACAGTTCTTTCACATCACGTTTACTTGTGGATGTTTTGGCTTTGCTTGCATGTTCTTCGATCTGCCGATGTTGGTCATTGCGAGCACTCCTCTTTACTTGTCTGTCTACGTTGTTGTATTGCTTCTCGAGCTCTCTTTCGATGTGCCTTGTCCTACAGTTAAGAATAAGTTGCTTTGTCTCCCTCTGCTGGTTGATCTCCCATGTCTAGTCTGACATCCAGTCTTACTTAAGCAACTCCCTAGGTCCTAAGGACTCTTTTCAGGTCTCTATTAAATGTTTTTTAATGACTTATCATATTTTCTCTACTCCTTCAGTAACTTCTAGATCTAAAACTTCAAAATGGTTCTTCAACTTCTATCAAATCCTTCTTCAGCTTTCGCCTCTGAAAAATTCTTGTGTTTGCTTATATCTTGAATTAAAATCAAGCCATCATCAAGTGATGATCAGACCCAACATCTGCTCCTGTCTTATTCCACACATCGTAAAGCATGTGCTTCCATTTACGATTTACTGCCACATGATCAATTTGATCCTCTGTGCGGTGGACAGGTGTACCCATGTGAATTTGTGGCACTCCATATGAGGGAAAAGCGTCCCTCCAATAACTATATCATGTTTAGTACACAAGTTAATGAATAATTCACCATTTAAGAATCTAATATTTGGGTTGTACCATATTGACCACACAGTAAAGAAAAATATATAATTATTCCACCTTGGTCAATACAACAAAATATGTCTTAAAGGAAACTTTAAATAAATTCACATAAATGGTACATGTTTTGGCCCGATTGGGGCTTCTTCAATCTTGAAAACAAAAATATAATCTAAAAACATAACACTAAAATTCCTGCAAAAGATCAATCTTGAAATAGAAGAGTACAGTATATACAAGCACTCAATTCTAGAAGTCTTGATGTAAAAAAATTGTGAACAAGATTAATAGGTATCAATTTGTTAGAATCGAAAATGATCATCATGTAGAAAAGTCTTGAGAAATCAACAGTTAGAAAAAATAAAAATATGTTGTCAATACAGAAAACAAAAGAAATATAGCAAAACATAAAACTGATGGACTGCCAAGCAGATCAGCTGTTAATTATGGCAATGGAGGGGGAAGAGTAAATTGTTGGTGGAAGAAACTTAAATTTTTTTGGGAAGGATGGGATGAGTTGTAACTTTATGTTTTATCAACAAGGATTTTTAATGTCTCGAAAAGAACTAGTTTGATTAGAAATTTCATTTAAATTGAAAGTAGAGTTAATCCTTAGACTTAACATTTTTGTTTCAAAGTTGAAGAAGGCCCAATGGGACTGAAATATGTACCATTTACGTGAATTTATTTAAAATTTCCTTTAAGACATATTTTGTTGTATTGTCCAAGGTGGAACAATTATATATTTTTCTTTAATTCGTCAGTCTCCATCTGCTCACCAAGCTCCTGCTTTCCCATGATGTGTTGTGTTGTCTTGTATTGTGCTGTGTTGTGATGTGATGTGATGTGATGTGATGTGATGTGTTCCAATTTTCTTTTTCCACTTTTGCGCTGAAATCACCCCAAACATTCCAGCATCCAAATTGCATTATCCCTTTTGTTCTAAAGATCGTCAGCTTTTTGTCCGTTGGGTTATTTTTCATCTCTGTTTCTTTAATAAGTTTATTTAAGAGCTTGCGAGTTATTGGCCCACAAACTCCGATTGCTTTGGTTGGACTGCCACCTTAAGGCTAAGGCACTGGCCCTTACACAGATGTTTGTGTATAGAGTATACTGAAGAAAGAGCATTTCCTCTCCTGTTTTTAATAGTGTATGATTCAGTTATACCGCTAGTATTCGTTCAAGGTTATAAACTTCATAGATGGTTCGGTATTCAGTTAAGATTACACATAAAATGAATACAAAATTTAATCCACCTTCTCAATACTTAACAATCATGCGATGTTTACAAAAACATTACAATATACTATTACAAGGTACTAGTTTCAGTCCAATAAGGGCCATCATCAGCCTAGCCAAGATACATATGTATATACCATAGTCCTAAAACAGAGTTATGCGGTGAGATGAAAGATGAAAGAATGGACTGGGGATGTAGTGGAATGATATACATGTAAAATGGTGAATATATGAACTGTTGTAGATGTAGCAATGTTATGTTGATCAGTGACAAATAAAATCTTTTGATATATGTCTCATAAAATTACAATATTAATCAACAATTATCTCAAAATTGAATAAAATAAGCTCTATTTGACGAATAGTCTAAGGTTGTACATTTACAAAACTGCATTATGCTGGATTTTAAACAATGTCCAATGTTTCTATTGAGTTCTAGAAGATATGAATTAGGAATACTCCTTTGTAACACAGCAAGATTTCAATATATCACAAGATATGTCCAACAGTTTTATCAACATTTAACCTCTGTTGTGGATTTATTGGACATCATGCAAAATAATTCCCTCTGTGTCAGTGTTGAACTTCATATCTTCTAGAACTCAATAGGCTGAATGCTGATTGTATCTAACAGTATTTTTGAGTTCTTTGTGCTGTTAGATGAAATTAGCATTCAAACTTCGGAGAACACGCATATGACAGCTCCCATCATTTCATAGACATCAACAACTTTAAAATTTTGCACCTTGAAAATAATAGCAAATTGTTGAACATAAAGGAGGCAAAAGAAAGCTGATCAAACCAGCCTCAATGATCACTTCCCTCGAACTCAGCGAGGGATCCCACCTCTACCGCCTCAAGGGCAGTGTCCTGGAGCTTCAGACTCTGGGTCAGAGGTTACAACTGGGGAGGATGACCAGTACTTTGCCCAGGCGGCCTCACCTGCTATGCTGAACAGGGGCCTGGTGAGGGGATGGAAAGTTTGGAAGGGATAGACAAGGAAGAGGGAAGGAAGCGGCCGTGGCCTTAAGTTAGGTACCATCCCGGGATTTGCCTGGAGGAGAAGTGGGAAACCATGGAAAACCACTTGGAGGATGGCTGAGGAGGAAATCGAAACCCCCTCTACTCAGTTGACCTCCCGAGACTGAGTGGACCCCTTTCCAGCCCTCGTACTACTTTTCAAATTTCGTGGCAGAGCCGCAAATCGAACCCGGGCCTCCAGGGGTGGCAGCTAATCACACTAACCTCTACACCATAGAGGCGGACTATTATTTTATCTATTATATTAAGTATGATTACTGAAGGTTTCACCACAATTAGGATATCGAACCTACGACATATTTCATATTTTGACAGACTGGAAAAACTTGTAGCTTCCTTAAAATAAAAATGTGGGTAACTGTCAAATACCATAATCTAGAATATCTAGAATCGATTGATGATTTGTTTATTAATTTACTGTATCAGGTTGAGATGCTCTGTAAACATTTGTGACTATCCCCCTTATGTGTTGTGGCCAAGTTCAAACTCATAAAGAAAAAGTAGCCATGATTGCTCAGTTCCAACCTGAATCTATCTGATCACACTGCAAAATATAACTGAAATGATTCCATGCAAACGTGCAGAGATATTTAAACTATACTTCCCAATACAATTGGACTATCTAATATTGTTGCTGAACATGAAAATGACTTCATCCGGAAGTATAACATTTCATGAGTATTAAACTGATAAAATATAATTCTCATTACTACTTAGAATATTTCTCATAGCCTGTATATTAACATTTCTCTAATCATCTTGTGATCACTTAACATACGGTACCATACTCATACAAAATTATATTTGTCCATAATATTGTATCATTCACTGTTACAGAATATTCCACCAGACCTGTCACAATGCGTGTTTGTGATAGAGCAGGCCTTGTCAGTCCGAGCTTTGCAGGAGTTGGTGACTGCTGCTGGCAACGAAACAGTAAGTGTGATGATCAATTTTACCCCAAAACATCCTTTGAATGGATCTCCTTAATAATTAACTTTTTATCATAAGTTTGCAAGCCTCCATTATTATACTTTTTTTTTTTTTTTTTTTTTTTTTTTTTTTGCATTTCATTTAAGATGACCACTGCCCAAACCAAAATGTTACATCTGATTTTGAGCTGTGAACACCTTTGAATGTTTAATTCTTACTTTTAGTTTATGAGTATAACAGATTTTGCATGAAAAATATACCACATCATTTGCCTTTGTCTTTTGTTCACATGTCAAAAGTGTTTATTGAAAATACAAGCTATTTTTTAAAACTATATTATTTCTCTGAACTTATCATGAAAGAACTACTTTTCAAACTGAATGAAAGTAGTATATTTCATGTCATGGACCTTATTTATTAATTTGATTTCTGCTATCACATACATGGGGCATAGCAGTACAGAGGGTTAGCTGCTGCTTTTCCACTCATGACCAAAGTTCAATAGCAGTAAGAATAGAACACTTGGAAAGGAATAATTGAAAGAATACTTTGGTTTAACAGGAGAGATAAAACACTGTATGACTCTGGATCCTGTTGGGAGCCATTATTTTTTTTCTACAATTTTAATGGTTATGACATTTCATACCATGACTGTATGGGGTAAATTTTATAAAAAATAAATATTCTCAGCTTTTCAAGATTCTTGAATACATTTGCAAATCATTTTGGCTCAGATATGTTCACAACATGGAACCATTGTATACTGATCAAATTATTCAAGTGATTTCAGGATAAATATATTTAACTGCAGATTATATCTCAATATTAGAACTGAACTTGGGATTGAGTAAGTATTTGTTTTAAAGAATAAGGCTTGTCAAGTAGACTCCAGAAGGTATTTTATCTCTGATGCTTCCACCATGATAATATAGCTGGTAACAATTGACTAGGGTACCATAAATTGGGGTAACTTAAACCACATTTCAAGGTGTTCTAGAAATTCTGATATGAAAATAATAGTGAAACTGAATTTAGATGAAGTGGATGATATCTGACATGAGTTCTTCATGTGAACAAATGGAGAGAAATTTGTTGCACATTATCTGCTAGCTTAAAGATTATACGTATTTCTTTTTGTTAAAGTGAAAAGCATTTTCTTTTCAGCCTTGGCTTAGTTAGCCTTCAAAATCCTTCAAGTTTTCCAGTCTGTCGAAATGAATGCAGGATTAACCACTCAGCACAGGAGCAGTCGCAGCACATGCCACTCGTTAGTGTGGGAAGATGCCTCTACTCACCGCGAGTCAGGAGCATAAAACGTGTTGTATTGGAACCACTGTAACTCGATAGTTTCAGCACATACACGCACAAAATTTTAGAGTTATATTATATACTCCTTCTTCTCTATATCATGAAATACCACCCTTCCCTTTTCTTTTGCTAGTGGTTTAACGTCGCACTAACACATCGAAGGTTTTCTGCGACGTACGTATGGGAAAGGGCTAGGATTTGGGTACGAGGCAGACATGTCTTAATTAAGGTACAGCCCCAGCATTTCCATGGTGTGAGAAATACCTCCCTCTGAACCACTTAGGTACAAATACCTTCCCATTGGAATTCTTAGGCACTTGACGTGCAAGCACGTGGCTCAACATCAAACACCTCAGTACTGCTTCCATATTCGGCATTCATTTCCACCACAGCAACATCGTTTATCAATTAACTTGTCATTGTAACTGTCCTTAAAAAGGAAAGAAATGATCTCATCAGAGAACTGCACTTTACAGCTTCCCACCAAGATCGATTATCACAGCGCTAGAACTCATTACTTTCAAGTTTCTCAAAGGAAATCTATTTTGCTTTACGTCGCACCGACACAGATAGTTCTTATGGCGATGGTGGAATAGGAAAAAGCTAGGAGTGGGAAGGAAGCGACCATGGCCTTAATTAAGGTACAGCCCCAGCATTTGCCTGGTGTGAAAATGGGAAACCACAGAAAACCATCTTCAGGGCTGCCGACAGTGGGGTTCAAACCCACTATCTCCCGGATGGCCGCACGGCCAACTCGCCCGGTCTCAAAGGAAAGGTGGTGGATAGAGAGAGAGAAAATATCCACCAAAAGGAAGAGAAAACAATACACTATCCCTATGTAAAAGAAAGTTTGACTTAGTTCACAATCGCTACGACAGACGATGGCATAATGCAGAAGCTGCACGTTGTGTATGAGACTCCACACTTGTCAACATTTTGGTCTTGCCATATTATTAGAGCACTCCACACTGTCGGATTAAGAAAATATTAGATAAATACCTGGAAAAGAAAGCTTTTGATTAATAACAGAATAACACATTTAATTCTGTTATTGTTTTCTTTTCCACGTATTTTCTAATATTTTCTTAATATTGCTTTAGTCTTAATGGGCTGAAAAACTTAAAGGTTATTATATGATAAATAAATTGTCATCGAAGTTTCCTCAGATTTTTGGTAACTTTGGCCAAACTAAGTTTGATAGGGAAGACAAATACCATATTTACTCGCGTATTAGATCCCTTTTTTTCCCCACTTTTACAGCCAAAAATAGTAAAGGGGGTCCAATATGCGATAACCTCAAAATTTTTTGCAGTGAATACATGACTTCTAGGTTATAAAGAGCTATAAATTTTACGTGTATACATTCTATATGTACTATTATTTAACAAACTTAGAATGTATTTAAGTCAAATACTGTATTTGTTTAAGTTATACTGGCTGTTTTCGTCGGAAGGCAGTATTTCTAAACGTAAAAAGACAATATTTGGTGAACACGACTTTAGTTACTCATATCACGTCATTTGTTACATCTCATTAATTCCTCTGGTGAGGCTGACGTCAGGTAGGGCACACAGCCGTAAAAACTCGCTACGAAGATTCGTCTCACTTCATACTCGATCCCGTAGAAGAAAGGGATAAGCGTATCGTGTTATCATATAATTAAATATTGATACAAAAGAACTTAATGGCCAGTTGTTTGTCTCTGTCAGTTCAGCAGTAGGCCTACCACACAGTAAACCTGATCACTGCTTTCATTTGAATTATCGCCTTGCGCCGCCAACTTCCCTGCATTGCTACAGGCGTGTCGGCATTCTAAGTGACGTCATCTTCACTGCTATCTCTCGCCAGTCGCGTCAGCCATGCTTCATTCTCTTTGAGCCATGCACTGCAATCAAGAGCATACGAGGTCCCGTCTTTTTGAACCTTTAAAAAATAATTTCGTTCCCGACTATAGAGTCTAAACAGTGTAAATCTATTCCCAGTTGGTGTATATATAGCAGAAGCCACTCCTTCCGAATAAATCCATACTGTAGAAGGCATGCCAGCTGATAACTAGCGTATATTAAAAGTTGTACTTCCAAATGTAATACATAGTAACTGGAAACATTATTTTGATAACTGCAGCTGTTGAAATATAGACCCTTATTTTTAAGTACATTTCATGCTTATTCTCTACATTTATCACATCAGGATTTACATAAACAGCTGTCCATGAGATAAGACAGACCACATTGTTTAGGTTAAGTATATTATCACCCTGATAGTGTCAAAAGTTCGACGGAAAAAATAAAAATAAATGACAGGAAAATATACCGCATTTATGGATATCTACAGGTGTGGCGGTAATGCGCTTTATTATCATAATGTTTAATTTTGTACAGTACGTTTGTTGTCTCTTTTTTTAAACGCATAAGTTACCCTAGTATATTTTGTTTGGCGTCTCCGAAAATCGTTTAAAGTACATGGGGATATAAAATTATTATTTGTTAGGTACGTTGGCGAGTAAAACAATCGTTTTAATTGGATTGCTTTTATCACGTTTTAAACTTACTTCTCTCCAAATATATACCTATATTGGCTCGAGTTACGAGATGTTAAATGACCACTTTGTTAATTATCTCGCCTGCTGTATAAATAGCAACAACCGCGAATATTTCTCAACTAAAGTAAACTCGTTTCCTCATCCCGAGGTGCTACAGCTCTTTTTAGACACACCGCCAGTGGAGGGGAGTTACATGTACCGCTTTTACCGCATATCAACCTTCCTGCCATTCATAAATCTCTGGCAGTACGGTACCAGGAATCGAAGTCAGACCCCCCGAAAACAGCAACTAATTGTGTTAACCATTATGCTGGCAGACATTAACTACAAAACACAGACATATAGCATGACTGATGCATGCTTGCAATGCGCGGGTTGGACATGATGCTAGGCCTATTCATCTATTTGTGCGACGTCATCAGAGCTGCAGTAGACCTACGCTACAGAGGCGGACATTTCTTAACTACGAAATACAGATGTACCACATGGATTCGACGCACTTTCATTGCGTAGGTCGTACGGACGAAACTATTCACAAATTTGTGCGATGTCATCAGAGCTGCAATAAGACTTGTACCCGGTTTGAAGCGGAATCATCGTCGTTCTCTTACGAATTACGTAAGGGGGTGTTATAGGCAAGATTTATTGTTTTCATTTTCTTCGTCTCGAAATGCCGGGGGGGGTTCTAATATGCGAGGGGGTCTAATACAGGAGTAAATACAGTAATTGTTCACAGGTTACCTTGTCCACTTGAATCAGAAGGAAATGGTTGATGGTACAAAAATTTTGCAACTAACTGCAAATCTTATGTGGGAAAGCTTGACCAGCTGTAAGCATGGCTGAAGGGAAGTCAAAGGTTATCAGAGATTAAGAATCAGTGTTTGTAGTCTTAAAGGTTATGTAAATTGCAGTGCCACATTTGTCACTTCATTAGCAAGGAAGAATGAACCAAATGTGTTCATAGAATTTTAACATTTATTTTGCATATTCATATGTTTTAATTTAAAACACTAAATTTTAATAAAATCCACTCATAAAAACCTTAAATTATTAAGTTAACAATGTATTATTGAAATCAATTTATTTTAAACCTGCCCATTGAATATGCTATATAAACATTGATAAACCTGCATTATGTCCTGGTAATTACATAAGTTTCAGATGTCTATACTGCCATCTGAAATTTCATTTAATGCTTTCTCGATGTAGACAGGGCTGTAATTTTGGAAAGAATGACCTCCACACTTCTTTTTGTTATTACACGGCATGGTCAAAGTAACCTGTGAAATTAATATGGTTTTATTTAAAAGTCATTCATGAGAGACCTATTTAATATTTCCACTAAAGATGTGGAGAATATATTGCCAGACACTTATCTAATAAGCCAAGATTTAATTTAGGATGTAAAACAGTCTTTGTTGCTGTAGAATAACTATTTATTTCACTAAGTTACAGACCACACTATTTAATTAAATGTAATTCTTACAGCTAGCTGTCCTATGTAGAAGAAAGATTGAGAATGTGAAACACAGACATTGACAGATCCCACTATTAGCTTCTGATTGTACTTGAGAATAAATTTCTTGGCAATGGAATGATCAAAATTTCCCTTCGAAGTTACCCCAATTTATGTTATGGTATCAACTGAATGAGTTTCAGATCCATTCTTTGGTGCAGATTTCATTCAGAATGCAAACATGGAATTTAGAAGAAAAATTTTGAGTAGTCTGACTTAGGCTTCAAGAGAAATTAATAAGATCAATTCCAGTCAATTTTTATAATTATTGTTTATCTTGATAATTTATAGAAATTGGAGACTGGGATTTTGTGCCATCTTCAACATACATAAGGCCCCATGTTCACAGATGTGCAGGTCATCCTTTAGCATCAACTCAAAAGACTGCACCAGGCCCCTCCATAGGTCATATACCATTAGATTATTATTGGCAGAAGCTCAATCTACATTATTTTTCTTCACATCCATATTTTCATGAGATTTCTTTCTACCTGAAGTTGATACAATACCTATCTTAAATAAGAAATATTCTGATACTTGTGTGTTCCTTTTTTAATGTCTCAAATAATTCTTTTCATGTTTGGGATCTCACATTTATGCACATGCTTTCCTCTTGTTAAAGAATAATTTCTTTAATAACAGTCAACTAATCTCTAACTTTCTACAATCTGATATGCACTTAAAAGTTTTACTTAAATCAGTGAGAAACTTATGCACAAAGAAAAAAAGGATGTCTTGTATATTTTCATATTATAACTGTACATTCTCTCAAATAATCCATTTTTGAATGACTTATAACAAAATGATTTTTTCTTGCAATAATTTAAGAATAATATTTCTTTTAACCCATTTAAAACATGTATTTTTTGTTACAGGGACAGGAGTCACTAGTAAGTACATAAATGCTGACGTTTTGAGCCTTTAATCATTTTAACACTGCTTCATTGAAATATTTTATTTCCTTTAATCCAATATCTTCTTCAGAGTAGTTGTTTCTTTCATATGATGATTCTCACTCACAGCTTTTACTAATCTCTTCATCCTGTTTTTTCTCTCAGAACCTGCAGCATATTATCTAAGATTTATTTGCCAAACATGTACCTGGTGCAGTTCAGACTTCTTGTATCTTTATATGAATAGTGGTAATTAATAGGATGTTTTCTGATTCATGTTTTTCACAAATTTAGTTGCTATGTAGATGGAAACTTAGCACTGCTTCTTTAACTCAAATTAATAAATTTGCTAAAGGAAAATATAAGAAAGAGGTGAATCACTTTTGACATGACTTGTAACTAATTATGTTCCCAAATAAACAAATGTGTACAAAATGTGTTACATTAACTAAGATACAATAAAGATATGTCCTTAATAATGGCTGCATTATAATGAAAGGAAATTGATTTTGATCAGACAGTTGATGTCTGGTTTTAAAATGTTAATTAAAATAATTCCAAGTAAATTCCAAAATCTGTCAAATTTTTAACAACCATTGGCATTATTTATGCAATAAAAGGAAAGCATGCAGTCATTAGTAATGTTGAATGTCTCTTGTCTCTTTGTGTTGTATTGTTTGAGTGAATGGCAAATGACTTTTAGAAAACATGCTTTTCCATAATGGCTGTCATGTGAAATGTTTGCTCCTTATATTTGTGAGGGTTTTTTTCTTCTTTTTTTCAGTGAGCATGTTGTGATGATTGCTACCCTCATCAAATCTAACTTATTTTCTTTGTTCATGCCATTAGAAGTACCATGATGTGATAAAAATATCATTTCCAAAATTCAGAACTTGTTTATAAAACCTTTAAAATATCATGTTAATACAGTGTTGTAGTAACATCTGTTAACTGCACTCTACAGAGCTATCCTTCATTACTAACTTTTGCCCCTTTCATGAACAGCTAGTCGTAGTGGTTGGTGAGTGTGCTGAGTGTGTGTTGTTACCTGAAATGTCTGGTGAAGAATGGGAAGCACAATGCTATATTGAAAGCGCCATACAATGTCTAGTTCAAACATGCAATATTAGCTGTGAGTGAAAAAAAACTTTGTACATAGAACAAGAACAAGGGGAAGTTTACATTTGGGTAGTGCGAAAAGCATCTGAGTCTGAATAGGAAGATAATTCTATATGAGATAGGTGTTACAGTATATTTTACAAAATGGCCATCATTAGATTATTTCATAAAATATTGGCCTCAAAATATCCTTTGAGAAAACAGAAACCACTCACAAAGAAAATTGAAGTAGAAGAACAGGAAATCAAAAATTAAAATATTTAGGTGAAAACATACAACCTTAATGAAAAGCAAACATGGCAAAATAGAATAAACAAATTAACCAAAGCTCAATAATTCACCAAAAACACATACAACAGAAAAGACCTCTCAATAGCCAAAAATTAAAGCATTATAAAACAGTTGTACAACCAGAAATAACATACGCTAGTGAAACCATTTTCAAAACAATAGACAGAATACTCAAAATAGAAAGAAGAATAATCAGACACTGGAGACAAGTTTCTAATGAAACAGTCTACAAAGAAATAGAACCGGTAATGCGCACTATCAGAAAAATCTAATGTCATTCTTTGGTCACCTAATTAGAACACCTGAAAATAGAATCAGCAGCATAATAATATAAAATTTGTGGAACAGTAAGAGTAATATTAAGTGGATTACAGAAATCAAAGAATATATGAAGGAACTACAAATCATAGTAGAGGATTTAAAAAACAAGACGCACAGAATCAAGACACTCAAAAACATAGACGCCTAAATACAGACTGAGGTCAACAGACAAACCATGGGAAGAGTGATTTCAGACGAGGACAGAAAATCAAGATCCGAGAGAATGAAGAAGTACTGGGCTGAGAGAAAATTGAAAAATCCATTGTATAATTGACTAAAGTGGTCCAATGAAGGCCATAAAATGTAAAATAAAATAGTAATAAAATTACCAGACAAACAAAATGTAAACTTAAAAACACCCTAGAAAGGATAGAAGAGAATTTTAAGAAAAAACAATTCAGAGATTTTTACAGAATTCTTGGCAGATACTGTATCTTTAAACATATGACCCCCAACATTAATGCTGAGAGATAAATCAGGAAAGTTAGCTCATAATAACCAAGAAAATGCAGAGATTCTCATGAAACATTCAACTTTCTAAATAGCAATGACCCACTAGAAATGTTTCAGTAAACACCAAAACACCCATTTTAACCACCCCTGATCCGATAGATTCACAACCATCAATGAAGTAGAACTTGCAATAGAATTTAAAAAATTACAAGGCATGCAGCAAAAACCTAGTCTTTGCAGAAATCTGGAAAAATATTGGGAAACTGACAAAGTTTCACGATGTAATTGAGAGCCATGTTGAAAAGCTGTGGGGATAATACGTCACCTTATCTAAGGCCAGTTTTTATTGTATCTATTATATGCTTTATTTGAAATAATTTCTGCATTTGTAATATTCCATTAGTAGTTTCAGGTTGAGAATTTGGTCTGGGCAGCTTATGTATGGGTGAAATCCTCCTCGGTATTCTCCAAGCTGTGGTTCCAGAGTGACCTGCCTAAAATCAAAACTGGAGCAAAATACTCAATAAGAACAAACTGCCTGGGGTGTATGGACAATTTAGCTCTCTTAGCCCTTGACTTGGAAGAAGTTCATGTCCAGATTACCACCCTCCAAAAAATTGCCCTAAAAATGGGATTACAATTATCCTTAGAGAAAACAGATCATGCCCATGAAACCCTTGAGCCTAAATAGAGTTTTCATAAATGACTGAAAAATTAACACAGTTCTGCAATTTTTAATATCTTTGAGAAATCATCACACACAACTTAAACGAGAAAGAAATATGATAAAATAGAACCAACAAAATGAAACAAATCCTAATTTCTAATCTGGTCAATGTATAATAAGAAATGCTTGTAGTAGACACCAAGATCCTACACTATAAAACTGCAACTCTCCCAGAAGCCACTTACACTTGTGAAACCCCCTTCCAAATTAAAAACAAAAGAACAAATCCACCCCTAAAAACTGAAAGAAGAAAAATTAGAATTTGCATAATTAAAAAATACCAGGTCAAAGGAGTCTGGCGAATACTTCCCAATGAAACTGTTTATCACCAGTTCAATGAAGAAGAAAAACTCTTATTTCTTTCACATATTGTAACTGCCAGGAAACAGGATTTTACAAATAGTGATGAGAAACCCTGGAAAGAAGACAAAAGGACAATGGATCCACAAAATTCAGCATGATCTCAAAGCAGTTGGACTAGTGATAGCAGATGCAGAGAACAGAAATAAAATAAACACCTTTCTTAAGACTCACAAATTTTCAGCAGGAATGACACATAGAAATGTCTATAGCGATTTCAGACGAATTGAGAAAATTACAATCGAAATGAATGATAAAGTATTGGGCAGATCACAGGAACCAAACAGAATAACCTTCAAGAAGTAGGTGAACGAGGAATGACTCAAGTGGTCCAATGTGGCCGGTAAAGTTAATGATGATGATAATAATAACAACAATAATTTAGTGTAACTATAGCTAGCCTACCAGCCCCGTGGTGTAGGGGTAGTGTGCCTGCCTCTTACCCGGAGGCCCCGGGTTCGATTCCCGGCCAGGTCAGGGATTTTTACCTGGACCTGAGGGCTGGTTCAAGGTACACTCAGCCTACGTGATTAGAATTGAGGAGCTATCTGACGATGAGGTAGCGGCCCCGGTCTAGAAAGCCAAGAATAACGGCCGAGAGGATTCGTCGTGCTGACCACACGACACCTCGTAATCTGCAGGCCTTCGGGCTGAGCAGCAGTTGCTTGGTAAGCCAAGGCCCTTCAAGGGCTGTAGTGCCATGGGGTTTGGTTTTGCTTTTATAGCTAGCCTAGTACAGCCCTTGTAAGGTGGACTCTCCAGTGAGGGTGGGTAGCATCTACTGTGTATGGGAAACTGCATGTTATTGTAACATGTTCATGTGAATTATTTACCATGCTGTGGATATTTTTGTCTTCAGTAGCTCTCCAACTTTGCTCCTACAGATGAAGCACAATCATCTTCAATGCAGCAAATTTTCAGTTAGAGTCCTAGATAAGCTGCTTATTTTTGGAAATGATTGTTACTAATATTTACTATAGAATTGTCTTTATTTGTGATTATATAACTTGAAGCTTCAGTCTGTCGAACATGAATATAACACCTAGAACACTATAAAATATGTTTAAAAAGAGAACAATTTATTATAAGTGGAATGACATGTTTTGTTTTACAAGAACATCCTCAGATTCTAAAAAAATCACTTTTAACCCTGCATATATATTATGTACAAAATTGTTTCTGTTGCATAAATTTGTCAGTAACTGTGAATTGGTGATATTATGAAACAAATGAGTGAATTCTGAATCTAAAGGCCTTTTGTTGACATTTAAGTAACTGTGAGAGACATTTTGCTTTCCTTGTTTCATAATATCACCAATTGACAATCATTGACAAGTTTATGCAATCTAAACAATTTTGTACATAATACATATGCATGGTTAAAGGTGATTAGAATCAGAGGATGTTCTTATAGAACGAAACATGTCATTCCACTTATAACTCTTAATTTTTTACAAGTATTTTATAGTTTTCGTGTTTGACAGACTGAATAGCTTTAAGTTATACTAAATAAGTTGATGCTGAAAAAGAGTGGCTTCATTAACAAAATATTTGTATTTAATCATGTTACTAGTATTTATTTCTTAAAACTATGTGTGAATTTTCTAAGAATGATCAAAGAATTTCTAAATAATTCAAGATAATTTTAAGCTCATGATTTATCTGTATGTATATTTTTAATTTTTTTTATTCCATTTCCCAGCAGTCGATAATCTAAGTGTATTGCCCCTTGAAACTAGAATCACCACCATACCTGAATAAAATTTAAGCATATTGGTGTATAGCTCATCAAAAATGTTTTCCTTGGTTACTATTTTTAGTTTAGTGTAAGAAACAATAATCACCACCACAACTTTACCTCATATCTGTCAATTGTGGATTCCCACGCAAGGCAGCATTGCCTCTCTTACCTTTCTCCTTCACTTCAGTGATAATAGAGAATCAATAATAATAATGTTATTTGTTTAACGTCCCACTAACTACTTTTTAAGGTCTTCGGAGACGCCGAGGTGCCGGAATTTAGTCCCGCAGGAGTTCTTTTACGTGCCAGTAAATCTACCGACACGGGGCTGTCGTATTTGAGCACCTTCAAATACCACCGGACTGAGCCAGGATCGAACCTGCCAAGTTGGGGTTAGAAAGCCAGCGCCTTAACCGTCTGAGCCACTCAGCCCGGCAATAGAGAATCAATCAGTCGATCAATCAACTACCACTGATGTACATTTAGGGCTGTTGCCCAGTTGGCAGATTCCCTATTAATTTTTTATATAATCTTTTTTTAAAAATGATTTCAAAGAAGTTGGCAATCTATAGAACATTTCCTTTGGTAAATTATTCCAATCCGTAATATCTCTTCCTATAAAAGAGTATTTGCCTCAATTTGTCCACTTGTAATCCAGCTTTATCTTCATATGATTCTTCCTATTTTTAAACACACTATTCAAGCCTATTCATCTACTGACATCATTCCACGCCACCTCTCGTCTAACAGCTTGAAACACATTGAGTAGTTGAGTAGCTTGTCTTCTTACTCTGTAGTCTCAGAGATATCTTGAGAAGAATTTGGTCTTGTGAATAAATATGGGTGTTCCTATACATTCCTGAGACTAGACCACTGGTTGTTAAAATTCAAAATCTCTATAAATGTATTTTAAGATTGCACTCTTTTTAATGCAATTAGAGCATGGAACTCACTATGAGAACATAAGATAACTGATAATGAGTGTAGGCTGTATAGAATGAGGCTCTGTGTAAAGGACAGGAATATCCGATAATTTAAAAAAAAAACTTTGATACCCACTGAATGAACCATTATTTTTCTTTTCTATGTTTGGAAGAGTTAATGTATATTTGAGTATATTTTAAATTAGCAATGTGTCAAGTCATTCAGAAAAGAAAAAAAAAAAAAGAAAAAAAAAAAGGGAAAAGATTCTTTTTTGAGCTATGGAACTACAGTGAAATCCCAATAATACATACACATTTAATACACTGTCCCACATAATATGTCCCTGCACATAAGGCTGTTAAAAATTTCCCTGTATATTGGTCTGATGAATAATCATGGGTGTTCCCGTTGTGTATTGTATATATTGTGCTCAAATCCCATATATCACACTTCATTTGTGGACTATTTAAAATTCATTTTCAGTAATGATTGGAAGTAAAGTTACATGTTCATTACTTGTTCTCACTACGGTCATTAATCTGTAAAATATTTCACCCTTTACTTACTGGCTCTGCTAAGTATTAGTTCTCTTTCCTTCATTCTTTAAACTTATACATTAATACAGTACAGTACCATGATTGTTGTTTTGTTACCCCTTGTCTCTTATACTCACATTTCTTAGTTCTGCTTGTCAGTTTCATGTTGTCCTTGCTGTACTGAAGTGTGTTTGTGATTAAAATGAGTGTTAAACTCACTTCAGAAATTTTTGAATAGATGAAACCCTAGGAAATCATGCCAGTGCCACAACTGATGAAGAAGGGGATGTAAAAGACAAATCAGTTGAACTGTTCCCCACATAACAAGACACCCTTGCACTTTGCAAGTGATATAACAATTTCTGATGATATGTCAATGAGTGTAAATTCACAATTAAATTGTGTAGAAAATGTTGTTATTCATTGTTTGTCTAGGAAATTGATTATGATTAGTGAGTTCTTTTCCTGTAAGAATTAAGTGTAGTATGGCTATATCATTAAGAGGTCTAGTGTTGAAAATAAATACTCTATAATATCTTGGCATGAGGCGCATGTAGCATTTATAATCTTATTTATACGATATTTCAGTAAAAATGTTTTTAAAAAATTGAAAATGTTTTGTATCTGTTATATTTTATGTACAGTATGTGGTTAATACAGGGTCTTGGTTAATATGCATTTAATGCATGATTTTTATGAAGAACATTTTACTGGGGTTTTACTGTATCTTGAGGTACAGAATGATTTATAACTACAGTCGAAACTGTTTATTGTGACATCGCTTTTAATGTAATTTATTAGTTTCATCTCCATGTTGATGATTTATGATGACAATGAAAATGGAAAAGATTGCTCCTCCTAATCAACACAGAATATACTTTCAGGACTAATTATTGTTCCTTTCATTGGGCCATCTTCAGCTTTTTAGATAAAACTTACGCAGATAACAACGAGCAATATATGGAGAGCACGATCAACAGACACTCCAAAACAACAAGAACCTTCAACCAGATTCAAGATATAGTTTTCAAATACAGGAGTCCTTTCTTTCAAACAACAGTGGAAATTTACAGTATACTGGCAACTGAAATTGTGAAAGATGTTCCCTCACACAGTAAACAAGTCAACATTTCGATATTATCAATACAGCTTCAAGTAATTTTACATTTAAATACCATACAGAGCAAAGACTATCAACTTTCTGGCAGTCAAGGACATTTTAATGATTGTAAACATAAGGAGACTATACATGATGTTTATAAACAAGTTTTATTCATATAAATAGGTCAAATTGGACCAAGTTTTAATTTATTGTACTTAATAGAAATTCATACGTAGTCAGGTATATCAGTGTACATTAAAGTTGACTTTAACAATCAAATTAAATTTTTCCGCAAGGATCAACATGATTATAAACTGAATGAAAGATTGTTACATTGTAATGTAAACTGAGTTTTATAAATAAGTCATATAGACTATGGTTTAATTATATCATATACACAGGTGCATTAATATATATCAGTACTGATAAGGACTTCTAGATCATACAATTCTTCACAAAGTTAAAACGAACTACATATTGAAAGCTATGTTAAATTAGTATCAAATATGATGTGCCCTTTTATTCTATGGTTGTTAAATTTTTTTAATGTGTGCCTATTTGTATTTTATCTATAAAGCTGAAGGTGGCCCAATGAGAGCATCCAAAACTAGTCCTGGATAAAAGATAATTCTTTTAAGTACATTTTGTGTTGATTAGGAGGAGCAATCTTTTCAATTTTCATTGTCATCGCTTTTAATGACATATTGGATATAATAGCAAAATTTAATGGTTTTGTCTTTATCCTATATAAACACTGTATTTAACAACTCGCTTATTATTCCATATTTTAAATCAACGGCTATAACCCCTTAATGATTAATAAAATCATTAACAAGATATAATTAAAAACTGCAACAAAATTGATTCCAGACAAGCCTAAAAAAACTAAATATGCTCCCTTCACCTACACAAATCCAGGCCTATTTCAAGTTACTAACCCTCTAAAGAAATACGATATTAATATCGCTTATAGAACCCGATATACGAACCGTAATATATTCTTCAATTCAAATATAGTTAACATTAATCACAATAAATTCTCGAACTCTGGTATCTATAGGCTTAAATGCACCCATTGTGGATTCTCCTACATCGGACAGACTGGACGTAGCTTTTTGACCAGATACCTTGAACATTACAACGCTTCGAAACATAAAAAGTATTCCGCCATGAGCACCCATATGGAAGAGACTGGCCACAGTTTTACTACAATTGATAAAGACCTTCAAATCTTGAAATACGTCAATAAAAGTAAACTTATGACAGAGTTTGAGAACATTTACATATTCCTAGACCAGCATTTCAACGGGCATCAAAATTTAAATGATACTTCAGAAATTAAAAGTCCAATAATCGAGAAAATTCCAGAACTACTCTCTCTTTTCAATATAAATAATAATAACTTTACGAGAATCTTTAATTATACAACTGTTAATAATACAACAACTACTACTCTACTGCCCTCTCATGCGACACCCCCTCCACGATTACCCGACCCGCCTAAGGAATCGGTCACCCCTCCTCCTCACATGACTCACTCCCCGCCTCTACGTATACATACATACAATACTAGAAGCAGCAATAAGGTTACTCGCCAGTTTGATTCGCGCAGCCAACGTTAGCGAACACCTCACACTAGTCCCAAGGGTAAGCCTCCTTCTAACTTTTACTAACTTTTTTTCATTATAACATAATTTTATTTTTCCTCCCTTTTCTTTCTTTTCAGATTTCTAACTCCAATTGTCCCATAATCTGCTCCATCCATTCTGGTTTGCTGGAACTCTCCCTACTTTCAAGTTATCGTTACTTAACGAGTCCACATTGGTGTCCTACGTTGTATAAGTTTAATTCTATTGCTAGCGTGTAAATACGGACTAGTTCAACCTGTATTTCCTTTTGGCATCGTGTTGGCTCTCCTACAGAATTCCTAACTACTGAAGTTTACGTCATTTCAACCTTAGCTTCGTCGCTTTGCGCCTTTTAACTGACTCAACTTGACTCGCACTAATCAATAAACTCTATTTTAACTTTTGTTTTGCTCAATTAAGAACTCCATAGTCAACAATTAATCCACGCTTCACGCATTGACATATAATTTAAGATCTACTATATCTATATCTTTTTACTTTTACAACCTCATGTTTGTTTTAACTTTATAGACTACCATCATTCAAAGTATTCCTCTGCATACTTGCTGTTAATCTGTACATATTGTTATAATTTCATGTTTAATGTTATCATTTTACTTTTTATTATGGTATTGTCACTCTTTTAACAATTTTTATCATTCAGCTCAGGGCCCTGACCTAATCCTTGTAAATTAAGGCTGATGATGTTCGCTATGTCGAACGAAACATGTTCCTTTATTTAAGACACCTCATGATTATTTTATAATTCAATGAGTAATATAATGTATTGAGTAGGTGGTTGTGATTAAAAGGATTTTATAATTTTAATATATTGTCCTCAATACGGTTCTATTATGAGATTAATTACATGTAACTTAGCTGCCTACCAGGCTACGAAAAGGAATAGATATCTTAATCTCAAAGTCAAGGTCAGCAAAATATCTAGAGATATTCAATTTTTAAAAGAATGTATGAAGCATGGACTAATTCCCAAATTTCTAAAACACCTTCAAAGAAAAAACTTTTCGATTTCTGATTTACGTAAAACTCAAACGAAAGTTAACGAATTTTGGTTAAAAAACGAAATCAAGGCGCATTACAAAAAGAAATCGTTCCTAAACCTACAACTTTATAAGACGCATCTTGAAATATCCTCTAGTATGTCCCCATTAGAATGGAGTTCATACTCCATGTTTGTCAATGAAAAGGTACATGACATAGTGAAGACGAAACAAACAACATTAGACAATAAACTGATACAATTGCAAAACACTAAGAATAAACAGAGTAGTGTCAACAGTAAAACTAACCTCCCTTCCGCCGACTTAAATCGTTTTCCTACTACGGTGAACTTATCTAATACTGACTTTTCAGATAATGAACTATCCCTCCTTGATAAAGGCCTGAAATTTAATTGGCCTAACCCGAAAAAAACCGACGATCTGATTACTACAGTCGCGGAAATTGAATCTAACATTCAAAAACTCTCCGTAGAAGTGCATAAAGACATTAAATACGAAATAAAGAAAAAGCTTCCTTTTCTGGCGAAAGAACTGAAAACTACCTCGAATCCGACCCTTAGCAAACAAATACATGATGTAAGAAATAAAATTAATAATAATAATATCATCGTCACTAAAGCTGATAAAGGTCCCACCATAGTATTACTACATAAAGATGACTACATTAAAAAAACCGAAGATTTCTTCGCTAATGGCAGTTTTACTATTATTAATAAAGATCCCACCCCCAAAATCCAACGAAGTTTGAAGAACCTATTGAAGAATCTGCCGTTCTTACTACAAGAGCACGAGTATCAGAGGCTTATAATAATGAACCCGAAACTTCCAACTGCAAAAGCTTTGCCTAAAATCCATAAAAAAGACGTACCTATACGCCCTATCATCAACTGCATGAACAGCCCTTCTTACAAAGTTTCAAAATTTTTGCATAATTTTCTCAGTAAACACTTTAAATTCAATAATACAGCCTATATAAGAAATTCCGTTGAATTTTGTGAAAAATTATCGACATTCAATCTTGAGCATAATCATATAATGGTATCCTATGATATTACCAATATGTATTCCAATATTCCGGTAAGCAAAACTGTCAAGATTATTAAATCAAACCTTTTAAAACACAGTAACCTTAGCAAATGCGAAATAGATAATTTCATCAGTCTGTTAGAATTTGTACTTAATAACAACTATTTCACCTTCAATAATAGAATATATCATCAAAAGGGCCTAGCAATGGGTGACCCGATCTCGGGCATTCTAGCTAATATCTTTATGGATGATTTGGAAAATAACAAAATAATCAATAATATTAATGGTCTTCAATTATGGTTAAGGTATGTTGATGACACTTTTGCCATTATAGATACACAGAAAAACGATAGTCATAGTGTGCTAACATCCCTTAATGAGCTTGACAATGATGTCAAATTCACTAAGGAAGATGAGATCAATGGTTCTCTAAACTTTTTAGATTTAAACATTTCAAGAGAGAATAATAAGTTCATTTTTCAAATATTTAGAAAGCCTTCTTGTGCCCCCATCACTATAAGAAACGATTCCTTACATCCGCAATCTCATAAACAGGCTGCATTTTTTAGTCTTGTCTATAGAGCATTAAAAATCCCGCTGACAACTGAAAATCGCAAAAAAGAACTAAACTATATTAAGGATTTAGCCAGAATTAACGGCTATAACCCCTTAATGATTAATAAAATCATTAACAAGATAAAATTAAAAACTGCAACAAAATTGATTCCAGACAAGCCTAAAAAAACTAAATATGCTCCCTTCACCTACACAAATCCAGGCCTATTTCAAGTTACTAACCCTCTAAAGAAATACGATATTAATATCGCTTATAGAACCCGATATACGAACCGTAATATATTCTTCAATTCAAATATAGTTAACATTAATCACAATAAATTCTCGAACTCTGGTATCTATAGGCTTAAATGCACCCATTGTGGATTCTCCTACATCGGACAGACTGGACGTAGCTTTTTGACCAGATACCTTGAACATTACAACGCTTCGAAACATAAAAAGTATTCCGCCATGAGCACCCATATGGAAGAGACTGGCCACAGTTTTACTACAATTGATAAAGACCTTCAAATCTTGAAATACGTCAATAAAAGTAAACTTATGACAGAGTTTGAGAACATTTACATATTCCTAGACCAGCATTTCAACGGGCATCAAAATTTAAATGATACTTCAGAAATTAAAAGTCCAATAATCGAGAAAATTCCAGAACTACTCTCTCTTTTCAATATAAATAATAATAACTTTACGAGAATCTTTAATTATACAACTGTTAATAATACAACAACTACTACTCTACTGCCCTCTCATGCGACACCCCCTCCACGATTACCCGACCCGCCTAAGGAATCGGTCACCCCTCCTCCTCACATGACTCACTCCCCGCCTCTACGTATACATACATACAATACTAGAAGCAGCAATAAGGTTACTCGCCAGTTTGATTCGCGCAGCCAACGTTAGCGAACACCTCACACTAGTCCCAAGGGTAAGCCTCCTTCTAACTTTTACTAACTTTTTTTCATTATAACATAATTTTATTTTTCCTCCCTTTTCTTTCTTTTCAGATTTCTAACTCCAATTGTCCCATAATCTGCTCCATCCATTCTGGTTTGCTGGAACTCTCCCTACTTTCAAGTTATCGTTACTTAACGAGTCCACATTGGTGTCCTACGTTGTATAAGTTTAATTCTATTGCTAGCGTGTAAATACGGACTAGTTCAACCTGTATTTCCTTTTGGCATCGTGTTGGCTCTCCTACAGAATTCCTAACTACTGAAGTTTACGTCATTTCAACCTTAGCTTCGTCGCTTTGCGCCTTTTAACTGACTCAACTTGACTCGCACTAATCAATAAACTCTATTTTAACTTTTGTTTTGCTCAATTAAGAACTCCATAGTCAACAATTAATCCACGCTTCACGCATTGACATATAATTTAAGATCTACTATATCTATATCTTTTTACTTTTACAACCTCATGTTTGTTTTAACTTTATAGACTACCATCATTCAAAGTATTCCTCTGCATACTTGCTGTTAATCTGTACATATTGTTATAATTTCATGTTTAATGTTATCATTTTACTTTTTATTATGGTATTGTCACTCTTTTAACAATTTTTATCATTCAGCTCAGGGCCCTGACCTAATCCTTGTAAATTAAGGCTGATGATGTTCGCTATGTCGAACGAAACATGTTCCTTTATTTAAGACACCTCATGATTATTTTATAATTCAATGAGTAATATAATGTATTGAGTAGGTGGTTGTGATTAAAAGGATTTTATAATTTTAATATATTGTCCTCAATACGGTTCTATTATGAGATTAATTACATGTATTATTCCATATTGTATAAAATGGCTTATTTTTATCAGATTTTTGGAGAAATGCATCAACTATAACATCCGATGTTGATGTTTGTTACTCATTTGGGGATTGCTGACAACAGTGTAAAGCTTATTTTCAAATTCTTGTTTTCAGTAGATGGTAATTTTCAAAACAGTCTGTCTGTTAAACAGTCAAGGCAAGCATCGCTGAGAAGATGTCGCAAAATAAAGAGAAAGTGTTTAATATTGAAGGAAAGTCACAAATAATATGGCAATTACAAAATGGGGAAACAAACATCAATGGTGCCAAGGAATTGGGTGTATTACACCCAACAATTTATACAATTTCGAAGGAGAGAGAGAAGGAGGACGTCTCATTTATTAGCCAAGACCATGTGTGACATTATTGATTAGTTTACATTGTTGCTACGTCTTTCTTCATTTATTATTTTATATTTAGCTGACATATTATTGTCGTACTTACTGTGAAAACATTGGAAGAAGAATTTCTCTCAGTCACACTCCACAAATACTGTATTGCAAATCATTTATACTGGGGAAAAACCAGATGTCTTTTTTCCTTCTTTGATTTTCTTATTTTTTCAGTAACCAATTAATTTTAGTGTTCTCCATCATTTGACACCAACAAGCTAAGCAATTTCTTCATAATACTGAGTAAATAGCCAATTTTACTTCCAGGTTATTGAGAAATACAATGCAGTCCCCAATAAGAACCAGATAAGCTATTTGCTTTTTGTCGCACCGACACAGATAGGTCTTACGGCGACGATGGGACAGGAAAGGCCTAGGAAGTGGAAGGAAGCAACCATGGCCTTAATTAAGGTACAGCCCTGGCATTTGCCTGTTGTGAAAATGGGAAACCACGGAAAACCATCTTCAGGGCTGCCGATAGTGGGGCTCGAACCCACTATCTCCCGATTACTGGATACTGGCCGCACTTAAGCGACTGCAGCTATCGAGCTCGGTGAACCAGATAAGCTGAGTTATCTTGTTTATATTCTGAATGTTGTTAACAAAAGTGGCTTCAACCAGATAAGACAGTTTGTCTTGTGTATAGTACCTATTTTTTTCTGTTGTTATTGTGTACATGGACATTACCATTTTATAAACACATTATTGGTAGTTAATACAAAAGCTACCTTTGTTAATGAGAACTACAATACCATGTAAGTGTGCGCCTAAAACTTACATATGACATATTTAGAAACAACAGAAAAACGGTTTGTGCGACCTATTGTTTATAACAACCCTTAATTGGTGGTCTCTTCAGGGTCATTGTAACCGGTTTCGACTGTATTTCCTCATTTATATAAATTGTTCTGGAATATGATTAAGTAAGACCTTTTCAGACTTGTGGTACATCACCAGTGTGACTCCCAGTACTGTATGTGATATCAATAGTCTGAGTCTTGAGTACTGTAGTTTAAACACAGATGTATTTTGAGTGGAAATGTTTCTCTTTTTGCCTCAGCACTTCAAGTTAAGTTTAGTATATTGTCATCTACAAAGTGTTGATGCTGGATATCTTTTTAGGAGGATCTGGTGAGCCTCTGAACTGTTGAATGATGACAGTATCAAATAATTTTTAAAGAAGTGCATGTTTTGATATATATATTAGTAAATTTGATTTAATTTTAAAAATCTGCAGATCAGGTGCAGTTTTATGAGAAAAGTTTCTCTCTTGAATAGCTAATGAAGTTGATTCTTAATTTATTACTATAGTTATCATAAATAATAATAAAATTAATCAATTAATGTTATTTGCTTTACGTCCCACTAACTACTCTTTTACGGTTTTTGGAGACACCGAAGTGCTGGAATTTAGTCCCGCAGGAGTTCTTTTACGTGCGGGTAAATCTACCGACACGAGGCTGACGTATTTGAGCACCTTCAAATACCACCGGACTGAGCCAGGATCGAACCTGCCAAGTTGGAGTCAGAGGGCCAGCGCCTCAACCGTCTGAGGCACTCAGCCCGGCTAAATAATAATTATATAATCTTATAATCGTATTAGACCTACTGTACACACTTAAAAAAAGTTTTACATCACGTATGAAGTATATAGTTTATGATACTAACACCAAAAATGAGCCTGATTCATAACATATTTGGTTTAATTCCTGCTCAACAAACCAAAAATGAAAACATTTATAAGATCATATCATTGCTTCCTCAAAAACTGTACTTTTTATTTTCTTACAATAGTCTTTACATGTTCGTATGGAGTAGTACATCCCCTTGTTTCAGATATGTGCATTTGTCTTGGCATACCTACCATCCACATGCCATTCTTGGTCCAATTTTTCCCATTAATCACTGGCAATTCGATATAAGTCCTGCGGGTTATGTAGCTTCTCATGACATCAATAAACAGCTCGTTTTAATTTATCCCAGGCATATTCAGTGGTATTCATGTTTGGGAAACAGGCAGCCCACTCCATTCAGATGATATCAGTTAATGATAACTACTCAATTGACACACAAATTATTATCCAAGCAGATGAAGTCTTCCCTGAAATGCTGGTGATTTAATTTTGCTGTTTGTTAGAGTATGTTATCCCTGTACTTTTGGAGCATTTAGTGTGCCCTGTACAACCACAGGAAGTGTACAGTGATCTTGTGTAATGCTTTCCCAGAAGCCAACACCTTACTGGACATTGAGCACTGTTTGAGATGTGCAGTATTATCAGGTTCCCTCCAAACACATTGTCTGCAGTTGTCTAGGTTCAGACATGTGCAACATTCATCAGTAAATACCAGCCTATGCTAATACTTGGAATCCATTGAACATGATTTATTGCCCATCTATAACAGGTTATATGGTGTCAGGATATAAGAACTGGATTTTGCCATCTCCATCAAGAATGTAGAATGTGTTCCTAACAACCTGATTAGACACACAATGTCCTGAAGTCACCATGAGTGTTAGATAGTCATGAAGCATTCAGCTTGGGGTTCCTTTGAGCCAACAGTCAGAGATAGTGATCATTGGTTGCAGTTGTAGAATGTGAATGGCATGTGCAGGCTACATCATCAATACTACCCGTTGTTCAGAAATGATTCCATGTCCAAACTACATCCCTTTGATTTGGTCATGTATGTTGAGCAACTTCTCTTGTTAACAATTTTTCTTGACACAATATGGTTATGTGGAGACAAATGAAATGTTGTTCTTGCCATCATGAACTTTCAGAACACAACTCAAGTACTTCCTTACTGGTACTACAATATCATCTAAAATTCTTCCTGCCATATGAGCCTGACAAAGAGCTGCATATAGATCTGGTTTTGATTTGAAACACATTAAGGATAGTTTTCCAGATTACACATGAACATTCAAGGTAGCAACCTACTGACATTACTTACAGAGGTGATGTAAAACTTCATTTGATAAGTATTCTGTATAAGGAAGCCACTAACCATGATAATAGTAATTTTGTGTCTTCTTTGTTCTTAGAATCCAGGTCACCTGTGAAATAGTGCTTGCATTAATATGAAATTAATATTTTTGTTCTTGGTTTTCAGTATGTTTCTAGTAACATTAATCTGCATACTTTAGACTTTTAATGTTAAATATATCCTTCCTTACTTTTTATTCCAACTAATATAACTCAGTGCTATTGTATGAATAATATAATTTACTGTATATAGCCTATATTGACTAGTTTTAATCTTGACTGTTATGGTAATATTGTGTTTTCCGTTTTAGGGCAAAGGAACTGGTTCTGGTCATAGGACACTGCTCTATGGCAATGCTATCCTATTGCGACATCAGAACAGTGATATGGTGCGTATGATCTACTTATGTTATGGTTGCTACAGTGTTTTGATTGTCATTTGCCTTGTACTGTATATGAGAGATCTAAGATATACCCTGGTAGAGACTTAAAATATCATATTAAAATCAATATTTTATCTTCTTTCATGAAGTATTAACTTGATATGAATAATACAATAAGTATCTCCTAACACAGTATGAATATTGGAAGAATATTCAGGTAAGTAAGTATTCTTTCTTTGTCAGCTGATTCCGTTAGTCATCCCTAGTTAGGCCAAGCTTTATGAATACTAATTATAGGTAATATTACAGTTCTTCAGCTACTTTTAATTTAATTTTTTAATGGTTATTTGGCTATGAAGATGTTCCAATTTATTACTGGAGTCTAATGACAATCTGAGTTTAATATTAGGTTATCATTAAACCATTTATATTCAAGCCATGGTGATTCATTGGATCAGGTGTTAGCTCTGTAACTTAATGGTCAATGTTTGATCCTTTGCGAGGATTTTAATATGCTCCCTCACTTTCCAGATAGTTCATAGCCAACTCAACCAGCTATCAACATTTAATATTGGAATATTAGCAGATCAAGTCATATACAGTATAGACAGATAAGAACATGAAATGGAATACATGATGGGATGAACACTATAACAGCTCAGGGTAGGAAGAGGGAGCAATAGAAAGAGGAAACAAGAACAAACATGAAAATGCAAAAGGACAAGGACAATCTCTGTATCTTCATACATTGCCATCTTCACCCTATTATGTGTTTCGTTCATGTTCCTGTCTCTCCATATATGACTTTATTTGACATGTGTTTGTTCCTTTCCAATACTTATACTGTACCTTTATTAGCAGACATTCTCTGCTGTCCACACTACCCTCATCTTCTACATAAGAGACTGTGAAAGTGTGGACATTCCTCTCCACTTCCTCCATTGGGTGTTAGACCAGAAGGGGCCAGTGAGTAACTCTGCTGGTTAAGTCTTTGCTCTTCTGATAAAGGGTGCAGGATCAAATCCTGGCACAGTCAGTCAGCTTTTCAGAATGCCTATGTTCAGCAGATTTCCTGGTATTTTAAAAAATTCAATTTCAGGACATAACACTGGCATTCCAGCATCTCTTAAAATCAATAGGAGTGCAGTTTAATCCTAACAGAAGAGAAATGTGAGGAAAGTGCTTCCTTTTTTTATACCAGCTCTGCAGTCTAGGGGTAGTGAGTGTGCCTCTTATCTGGAGGCTCTGTGTTTGATTCCTGGTGAGGGATTATTACCTGGATCTGAGAGCTCATTCAAGGTCCACTCAGATTATGTGAGAACAATCGAGGAGCTATCTGACAGTGAGATAGCAAACCAGGTCTAGAAAACCAAGAAATGCGGTCAGGAGGATTCGTCACACTGAGCACCTTGTAATCCCTTAGTCATAGGGCTGAGCAATGGTCACTTGATAAGCCAAATCCTGTCAGGGCTATAGTACAATTGATTTTGGGTTTGGTTCCTTTTTATAATGATTAGGTGTTATTAAAATCATTTTAAGTCATTTGGTCTATGTCAAGGGGTAAGCCTATTGTGCCTTCAGTAAGTAGTGCCTTGAAACTGTCATAGGATAAACATGGTAGACTGGTAGACTGTGTTGAAAATGTATTGATTGATTCACTGTCATGTTTAAATGACATAGCACTAACAGCAACAACTCTATCAAAATGAATTGCCACAAAGGTTACAGGCAAAATTTGCAGACCAAATGCCATCGAGTTTCATATATGTAATGGTTCCAGCCTTGATGTAGCTAGTTATCTGTGTGCATGAGAAATAAGTGATTGCTTAGTGTCAGAGCAACTGCCATACCTCAGTAGACAATGATAATGAAGCTGTATACCCTTTTATGTGGAGTATTTGAATCAAACCACTGCTTTGAAAGAATTACTTGAAATGTAATTGACAAAAGTAGAAAAGTTAATCTCAGAATTAAAATTCAGTTTATACTGAAGGCCAAGTTTCACTGCTAGTATCCTCACTAAATGGTAGACAGGTGATTCTACAAGCATGGGATTTGTGTTACTGTGCAAGGAATGTAGAATTTGAAGTATTGTAATATATACAAACAAATATAATATTTTATGTTACATTTTGTTGATTATTTCTTTTCTTGTTATAGTACCTGGCCTGCCTGTCCACAAGCTCCTCCAACGATAAACTGGCATTTGATGTTGGTCTGCAAGAGCATTCTCAAGGTTGGTATTCAGAGACAGTAAATTAATTTGATTCAAAATATATAAAACTGTAGCTGAAAAATATGTATTAAGAGTGTAGAAGTCAGTTTAGAATTTCTGTCATTAATTCAAGAAAGATGACAAAACCTTTCAAAGAGGATGTTTAGAAGTTGTTACAGAAGAAATCCATTTTATACAGTGGACAACAGTGATGCCCAGTTATTTAACTTTTTGAGCCTGCATAGTGCAAGTGTTCTTTAAGGCACATATGATACAGAGACTGCTTATTTGCTGTATAATAACAGAAATCTGATTGTGGTCTGACTCCTCGGTTGAATGGTCAACATAGTGGCCTTCATTTAATAGGGCTCTGGGTTTGATCCCAGCTGGGCCGGATATTTTAGCCGCATCTGGTTCATTCAGTGTTAGTTCGTGGACTGGATATTTGTGATTGTTGTAATACACATCTTCATTTGCATACAACACATCACGCTTCCAACCACCACAGATACATGCAATAGTGAATTCATCCCACCACATAGGATTGGCATTAGGAAGAGCATCGCACCATAAAACAGGGTTTGGGCCGATGACCTTAGAAGTTAGGCCCCTTTAAACTACAAGCATCTTCAAAACAGGGTTTGATTCACATTATTGGCAACCCCAGATAATTGGGATAAGGCCAGGAAGAAAATAAGTTAATATTGAAAATAATGGATATTTTTCTCGAATCTTCCTTTGAAGATAGTGATTTCAAAAATAAAATTGACAAAATACAAAATAATCTGAGCAAAACTCAAATGTTGTGAATGTCCCAATTTCTACATTAGACAAATCCATTTAGATTTCTAAACAAGATACACATAACACCTAAGAGCTCTCAAATATGGCACAGAAACTTCATTTACAAATAACTTACTAGACACAAGACACTAATACACAGACATCAATAGAAGCATTGAAATTCTCCACAATCAACTCTAAGGACACACTTTTCATACTTTAGAACTATATGAATCAAACATACTCTTGATATCTCAAAACACCAACATTCTCCAAGAACAGACACAGTTAAAATCACATGCACCATATGAATACATAATACAAAACTGTGTTTTCAACTGTAATATTGCCAACAAACACAAGACATCAAGTGATCCTGTGCCAGAGATTATTCAAGGATAGCCACACAGAAAGTGGTTGAAAGTGCTCTAACAAGATTATTTATTTACTGTTACAAAAATAACCAGGGATTTTAATCACGTCTGAATAATTCTTCTGGCTTGGGTACTGGGCATTTGTGTTTGGCCCAACACTCTCCTCTTCATATTCAGACAATACACCACACTACCAACCACCACAGAAACACGTAATAGTGATTACATCCCTCCGCATAGTTTTGGTGACAGGAAGGGCATCTGTCCGTAAAACAGGGCCAAAACCTCATGTTCGTACAGTCGCACCCGCAACCCCACAGGTGTACGAAAAACAGCAGAATATTATTATTATTATTATTATTATTATTATTATTATTATTATTATTATTATTATTATTATTATTATTATTATTATTATTATTATTCCCTCTTAGGATCATAGTTAACACTTGTCAGTCTTTCTGGATTTCCAGTACACCTTCATCTTGATGGAGAATGCAGTTCTTCCCTCTTCGGACCAATTTGCACCCATTGCTTTCTCACTCTTTTTGGTAGATCCTTTAACCCATGTACCCAGGTCCTGAACTTACTTCTTTCTTGAACCATTGTTTCAGAGGCACTACTCAGATCCTCCTCCACTGCAGTTGCCCATGGAGTGGTACATTTCCAAGTCAAGAGTAGATTAAGAATTCTTTGAGATATTCTGGCATTTATATTAAAGACAGATGACTGTAAAACATAAGATGGCAATTGTCATAACAGTTAGAGCTTTTCAAATTTATAGTATAGCTCTGCAGTTGACCTCAGGTGATCTTCACCCTCAAAAGTTTGATATGGGCCAAGGACTGTCCTTAGAAATTTCCTCACTTTCATTTGGATTCTCTTTATCTCACTGTGGTGGGTGAAAGCCAAGCATTCAGCAACATAAATGACTTCAGGACACACTACTCAATCAATCAATCAATCAATCAATCAATCAATCAATCAATCAATCAATCAATCAATCAATCATTAAATCAATCAATCAATCAATCAATCATTCAGTCAATCACATAGCTAATTGTCTTATAAAATAATTCTGCATCAGCACCATCCTTCCCAGTTCTATGCATCCCAAAAACATCAAGTTGCCTGTTATCTTTAAAGATGAGCTTTATACCTAGGATTTCACGTTTCTCATCCTTTTTCATACACTTAAGAAAATGGAAATTGCAACACCATGAAGGCATTGGTCGTTTGTGTTGATTTTCAAGATATGGAACGATGCCATGTAGATATGTAAACGAACAAAGTTTCAGACCCATTGGATTGTTGCTACAGGTCTCCCCACGGGATTGGTCGCGGAGGAATCTACTCCAGTATACGGACTCTGGTGTAGCATAGTTGACTTGCAGTCTGTGCAGTGAAGTGTTCCCCGTCAAACATGCTTCGATGACAGAGAAGAGCACACTATCAACAACTGTCGCTGTTTGAGAGGGCTCGGATAATTAGGCTGTGTGAGGCTGGATTATTGCTAAGGACTGTCGCTGCACGTGTTGCCCGACAGGCATCTATGGTACAACGTGTATGGCAGCAATGGTCAAATGAAGGTACCCACACTCGTAGACCTGGCACAGGCCCAGCGCGACAGACAACTGTGAGAGAGGATCGCTGCACAATTCGGATGGCCCGGATGGAACCCCATGCAACAGCAGCGCAAATTCGAGCAGCTGTGGCACCCCACGTTTCACAACAAACAGTTGGTAATCGCCTGCGTGCAGCTGGCTTACAAGCCCGTGTCCCTGCAGAAAGTGTTCCATTGACCCCACAACAGCGACGTGTAAGGCTGGCCTGGTATCGAGAAAGATCGGCATGGATCGACGAATGGCATAGGGTCGTCTTTAGTGATGAATCACGCTTCTGTCTTGCCTGCAGTGATCGCCGGAATCGTGTACGCCGACGTACCGGGGAGAGGGGCCGCCCAGATCTTATTGTCGAGAGGCACACAGGGCCAACACCAAGCATTATGGTCTGGGGAGCTATTGGCTTTAATGTGAAATCACAATTAGTGCTTGTTGAAGGCACTATAACTCCTCGACAGTACGTTGATAGGGTACTGAATCCAGTGGTTCTCTCTATGATGGCGAGCATTGCTAATGGATGTTTCAGCAGGACAATGCCCGGGTTCACACTGCACACATCTCCAGAGAAGCTCTCCACGACATCACAACCTTAGAATGGCCCGTCGGATCCCCGGACCTCAGTCCTATTGATCATGTGTGGGACATGATGGGTTGACAACTGGCCAACCGTCCTCAGCCACCCACAGCTCTGGAACAACTGACCTGTGCAGTGCAGCAAGCTTGGGCCACAATTCCTCAGGAAGCGATCCAGGGCCTTATTGACTCCATGACTCGACGAATTCATCAATGTATTGCAGCTTGCGGTGGGCACATCCTGTATTGATTGTCGTCCAAACTTGCAGTCAGAGGGACCTGAAAGTGTAATCATCGAATCAGAACCAAACACTCATCCTGCATGTTCAGTTGCAGTAATGTAGCACCACTCCTTCTGGATGTTGCAATTTCCATTTTCTTCAGTGTAGCTTACAAATTCTACTTTCACTGGTATGAATAGCCCACTCTCCCATCTTATCATTCCCATCCTATTATGAGAAAATTTCTGCATCCATAACATCACTTTTCAGCCATGATTCAGCTCCTAGTCCAATATCTGGTAAATATATATTTATTTAAATTACTCAATTCTACTTCTTTCTTTACAATACTTATACAGTTTAACACCCAACAACTTTGTCATCCTTATTCGACTTCCTCCTTTGTATACTACCATCACCGCTCACTAGCCCACCCCGTTTCCCTGAATGTACCTCCCTATAACTCTACTAAACAAAACCTCCAACTTATATGCACCACTGTAGTTCAAGTGAAGGCCATCTGAGCATAGATCCCTATCTCCTATGCACCCATTAGGATCTACAGATCATCATCATCATCATCATCATCATCATCATCATCATCATCATCATCATCATCATCATTATTTTCATTTCCCCTTGTCTAGCTCCTGCCAGGTTGGAGTATTGATGGTACTTCTCCACTGTTGCCTCTCCTTCCACCACTCCTCTTCAGTAATTGTATTCCAGTCCAGTCTTCATTTGCTTATACTGTTCTTTACAGAGTCCATCCATCTTGCTCTGGTCCTCCCTCTTGCCCTCTTTCCTTCTATCTTAGCCTCCAACACTTGTTTTGGTATCCTTCCCTCCTCCATCCTCATAACACGTCCAAACCACCTCAAGTTATCCTTCTCCATCCTATCACTCAGTTTTTCTACTCTGTCTCTCCTTGTCTTCCCTATAATACTCCACAGGAACTTCATCTCACTGGCCTGAATTTTACTCTCATTTCTTGCTGTCAAAGTCCAAGTCTTTGATGCATATGTTAAAATAGGGGTATAGTACATTTTGTACATTATCTCTTTATATTTCATAGGAACTTCTCTATTCCACATCAGGTTCCTTACATCCTGGTAGCATGTATTTTCTGCTTGTACTCTTCTGCTGACCTCCTTATCCAACCTTGCATTTTGTATTATTTCACTTCCCAAATATTTGAAGTATTCAGCAACCTCAAGGTTTTGTCCTCTGATACTAACGATTCCTTTTCCTTCTCTTTCTCCTCTTGGCATCACCACTGTTTTGCTCTTATCCACACTTATTTTTTCATACCATATTTCTCAATATAATAATTTAAAGCCTTGAGTTGGATTTGCACTTCTGTATTGTTGACTTCCCAGATCACTATGTCATCTACAAACAACAATATTTTCATATCCCCTCCATATCTTGCCTTTGTTTCCTTTAGAATTTCATCCATGACCATTATAAGCATAAGTGGAGACAATACACTTCCCTGTCTTAGTCCAGTTTGGTTTCTGAACCAGTCTGTTCTCCCCACTCGAGTCTGGACACAACTGAAACAATTCTTATACATTGCTTTCTCTAGTTCCCTTGATTGCCTTCCATATCCTTTTCTTTCCATGGTTTCCCACACCTTTTCTCTATTAACACTATTGTATGCCTTCTCTAGATGAAGTAATACCATCACCAGATCTTTTCCATATTCCCACTGTTCTTCCATCAGCAATCGTGCGGTAAATATAGGGTCTATTGTTGATCTGGCCTGTCGAAATCCATGCTGCTCTTCTTCTAAATTTCTTTCCACCCTTCCTCTTATCCTCCTTTTTGTTATTCTCTCCAGTATTTTGGCTACTTGTCACAACAGTATAATTCCTCAATAATTGTCACATACTGTACCTTTATGTCACCTTTCATAAATACTGATATTATTACACCTTTATACCAATCATCAGGTACTTGCTCTTTCCTCCATATATACCTTAGCGGCCTATATAACCAATGTAGATCAATAGGTCCTGCTGCCTTTATAATTTCCACACATGTTTTATCCATCCCTGCTGCTATTCCTGTTTTCATTTGTTTAACAACCATTTCCACCTCTGCCATTGCAATATCACACTCCATTTCTGGATCATCCTCATTTACCACTACACTCTCTTCTGCATCATTTCTCATATTCAAGAGTTTATCGAAATAGTCTTTCCACCTATTCTTTATCTCCTCTGGGTTTGTTATTACATTTCCATTCTCTTCGTTCACTTGTTTTGTGTAGATTTTTCATTTTTTTTCAATCCATACAACATCGTTTTGCCACAATTTACATCCTTTTCCAACTCTTGTGTGAATCTCTCTCAACATTTTTTCTTTTCCTCATTTACCACTTTTTTTTTTACATTTACTTTTAATTTCCTGGTATTTAATCTTACTTCCTTCTTTCCTATCTCTATTCCATTCTTGCCATGCTTTCTTCTTTTGTTTAATAACATCCTTCACCTTTTTGTTCCCCTAAGCTATCCTTTTCCTTCACTCTTGCCGATGTTCTGCCACAAATCTTCTCTGCACAGCTTACAAATGTGTTTTTAAATTTGATCCATTCTTCTTCTACACTTTCTATTGCCGGGCTGAGTGGCTCAGACGGTTGAGGCGCATTACTTCTTCTTTACCAATTCTGTCATTTCCAACCTGCGTATTGAGGTCTCCCATGACTGTCACTTCCACATCAGTGATTACTTCCTCGAGTGTCCCCAAGAATTCGTCTATATTTTCCTCAGTTTCCAGTTTGGGGTGTATAAACTTGGATGAAATCTTTCACTCCTTCTTCCGTCCTCAGTCGTACTCTGATTGTTCTAACACTAACCTAGTCTACCCTGTCCACATTTTCATCCAGGATTTTGTAACAATCACTCCTACTCCATTCTTTGCCTCACTCCTTCACTCCAGTACAGGGTGTACCCTTTACTCATCCTCTTTACTCCCTTTCTCCTCCACTTGACCTTGCTCAGCCCATCACTGCAACATTCTCTTTCTCCATAAAATCAGTCAACTCCTCTGATTTTTCTTTCAGGGTCATAACATTTATTATTCCTATCTTTGCTCCCAATTCCCCATATACCCGCTCCATAGTCTCATTTAAATACCCGATCACCCTCCAGTCAGTATCCCATCTACACATTATCCCATTGATAACAATATCCACTCCTTTAATTTTCTCCTGGGCTGTCATAACCAGATCCCATACATCTCCAACTATGTTAGTACCTATTCCTGCTTGCTCTATGTTGTTGGTACCAACATGGAAAATTACCACCTTCTCTTTACCCTCCTCCTTCCTTTCACACCCATGACAGAGTCTCTATTCCATCCACCTCTTCTCTTCTGATTTCCCTTAACTTCCCTAACAGCTACAGAACCTACTTCCTCTTCCCTTCTCTCACTCTCATTACCCTGTTCCACCACTCTCTTCCTATCCTCTACTCCTGTATGCATTCAGTATCCTCATTGCTCTGTTGGAGCATCAACAAGTTCACAACTACATTCGGTAAGAGTGCCAATATTCGGTGTGGCAATATGTAAGATTTTTTATTTTGTTTGAGCTAGCTTCTTTAGCTGGTTCTGTTCTTGAATCGGTAGTCACTGACTATTTATCACACTGGTCAGGCGGGGCCAACCTGCATCACCTCTAGGGGATACCCCAGCATTTTCCATTTAAATACATCGTAACATTGTGATCCATAGGTCTGTTGGTTGGTATTTTATACCTACTACCAGGTTTCAATTAGATCGTCCCTAACATGAAGACAGATGCCTTTTACGGCCAACCTGAAACTGGAGAACAGATTCTGCGTGATGGTTTTCAATGGCATTTCCTCCACAGAGGGGCCGTTATCCCACCTAAGAGGAGCTCAAAGCCATTGGCACCCCTTTCAGGGAACGAGTTATTTACTGCCACCCAAGATTCGGCGTTGAGTCACTAGCTGTACAGTCTACTGTATACTGTAGCATGGTGTACTACTCCCTAGCCAGGCAATGATTTTCAGCCATACACAAAACATGATCAGTAGATTTCAACTTTTGAGGTAAATTTGTTTAATAAGGGCTCATAGTATCATAACAAAAAATTCTTTACTGTGACCTTTGACATTATTCAACTGAAATTTCTGTTATACATTACAGGAGAAGCTTGTTGGTGGACAGTGCACCCTGCTTCCAAACAAAGGTCTGAAGGTGAAAAGGTTCGAGTTGGTGACGATTTAATCTTAGTATCTGTTGCAACAGAGAGATACCTGGTGAGTTTTCAAACACGTTTATGATTTCCTTGAATTTAATATACTGTAGAAGTATTTGACGACAATTATTGCCATTACCATGATTTACTATCATGAACAAACTCTTATGAGACACATGTTTAAAATATGAACTTCATTATGAAAATCTGACTGATAAAATTATAGAAAGAACCATCAATTTAGGGTAACTTCACCCTCGTTTCAAGGTTTTCTAAAAATTCTGACATGAAAATAACAGTGAAACTGAATTTAGGTGAAGTGGATGATATTTCACACATGTGTTCTTCATGTGAACAAAGAAAGAAAATTCATAGCACACCATTAGCTGGTTTAAAGAGAAACAAAGTGTGGCCAATAACTTCAGTTACTTAAGTTTAATATAGAAGGTAAAGTTACTCTTGTGCACAGGTTACTTCGGCCACTGAAATCGGTATAAAAATATTGCGACCAAATGCAATTCTTAAGCAGGAAAACTTGACCAGCTGTAAGTGTGCGGTTTGGCTCATCAATTCATAGACTGCATGCATTGTGTTGTACAAGTGCCGGATGTCAGCTTGTGGGATGGAATCCTATGCCTTTTGCACTTGGTTGGTCAATACAGGGACGGTTAATGCCGGTTGTGGATGACGCTGGAGTTGTCGTCCAATGATGTTCCGTATGTGCTCGATTGGGGACAGATTGGGGGATCGAGCAGGCCAAGGCAACATGTCAACACTGTAGAGCACGTTGGGTTACAACAGCGGCATGGGGGCATGTATTATCCTGTTAGAAAACACCCCCGGGAATACTGTTCATGAATGGCAGCACAACAGGTCAAATCATCAGACGGACGTACACATCTGCAGTCAGGGTGCGTGGGATAACCAGTGTGTCGATGCTGCACACAGGTGGAATGCAGATGCTCACCTGGCCTCCTTCTAACCAACACACAGCCATCACTGAACCGACTTTCATCAGAAAACACAACAGACCTCCATTCCATCCTCCAATGAGCTCTCGCTTGACACCACTGAATCGCAGACGTGTTGCTGCTGCAGATGCAGTCTGCTGCACCACAGCCGTACTCCGAATATGGCGGTCCTTCCTCTCGGTGGTGCCACGGGGATGTGCGGAGCCTGATCTTCTTGTGATCTTAAGTTCCCGTGACCACTGCTGCCAACATGAATGCACAGTGGAGACATTCTTGCCAAGTCGTTCTGTAATAGCATGGAAGGAAAATCCACCTTCCCTCTTATACGGTCTCGTTCAACCGCAGTGAGCTGTTGATACTGGCCTCTTTGTCGTTGTAAAGGCATTCTTGACTCACTCACAGTCACTCCGTCCAATCTCACAGGTAACTAATGCTCTTGCACAGTACAGCCCGTATTTAAAGCAAACTTGATGTGCAACATCATGGGGCCGCTACTAGCGCAACGCTAATGCGATTTGCTGTGAATTTGAATCAACGTCTTCCTTCAGATGTAACATGCTTACCAACGTTCGTTAATCTAGCACAACCTCTTCTTGGTGTTTGGATTTTTTTTTTCCCCCACTAGTGTATTATGGAATCTAGTTAATTATACATTGCTATTAAACTATGTTTTATTTTTGCTAGTATGTTATAAGATATTGACTCTTACTGTTATAACATTTCACTTGATTTGATGTCCAGCTCCATGGCTAAATGGTTAGCGTGCTGGCCTTTGGCTGCAGGGGTCCCGGGTTCAATTCCTGTCAGGGTCGGGAATTTTAACCATAATTGGTTAATTCCGCTGGCACGGGGGCTGGGTGTATGTGCCGTCTTCATCATCATTTCATCCTCATCACGACGCGCAGGTCGCCTACGGGAGTAAAATCAAAAGACGTGCATCTGGCGAGCCGAACTTGTCCTCGGACACTCCTGGCACTAAAGGCCATACGCCATTTCACTTGATTTGATGTATGCAGTCAACAGTCACTAATGTCAGTCCTGTGGATTGTTGATATTCTGTCGGTGAATGTGTAGAAAAGAGAGTTAGGTGGCTGGGCGGAATGCTTTGACTAACAGATACCGTCAACAATTTATTGCTCCAAGTATCCTGTTTAGTGTAGATAGCTGAAAGATGCAATTTCCAGCCTTACCATTGTATTTGCTAACTGAACATAAAGTTACCAGTTAGCCTGTGATTTAATGATTTAGTTGCAGCAACTGTTGCAGAATGAGCTAAGCAAAAGAAAGGGCAGTTCAAAAAATGTATTAATCAAATAAATTCTATTTTTTAAGAAATCAGAGTCAAGAAGTTCAGCCCAGCAACCTGGTACTTCCAAGTCCATTGCTTCTAACTTAAGTGTTAATATTTTTGTTTCAAAATATAGTGAAGAATACAGACAATTCTTTGCCAATTAATAACAGTGACATTTTATTTCGTCCTGAAACCATGATTATGAGTATTCTGCATTGCAGTTAGTTGCATAAGGAATGGGGACAGCTAAATAACAATTGTCCCAGGCAGTAGGGTGTTGAAATTTGGCCCTCTCAGGGTAAATTCTCCATAACGTTGTTATAACATAAAATTTTACAATGTATTAATGATAAATAATTTTATTGACATATGAAAGCTTAACAGTTTCTAATATGTGCATTTATATTTCCTTTCTTATAGCACACAGCAAAGGAAAATGAGATATCTGTGGTGAATGCATCTTTCCATGTAACTCACTGGTCTGTTATGCCCTATGGTACAGGAATCAGCAAAATGAAGTATGTAGGTACGTACCATTAAAGACATTGTAGCATAATTCATGGTAAGAACTTGTTCAAAAAAGACCAATGTTCAAAAAATAATATTCACTTAGCTGCCATATTTTTTGCCTTTAAATTGTTGCTTTTAAGTTTTGGTATGAACTGTCATGTATGATGTATAATTGTTGAGTACTCAGCCTGAAGGCTAGTTGGATCCTCAACATTTCTGCCATCAGCTGTCATAAATGGCATATATATCTCTGAAGATGCATACTAGGGAAATGAGAAGTGAGGTAGTTTCCCTTTGCTTTCCTCACCAAACCAAAAGTTGCTATTACTACCCTTCTGCCAAGCCTGTTGAAATGCACGCACTGACCAACCCTATGAGTGACATTTTCGCACCATTCGTGTCAAGGACCGGCTGTGTTAGCAACAGTATTATTAGAATCGCACATACCTCAGTCACTTCCATACTGTCGAAACCAAGGATGAGACCGAGACAGTTCATTGAGAGTAATAGATTTCTTCTAGCTCATACCCTCACTGTAAACCCTATTTCTCATCAGCAGAGGTATTGGTTATGTTTAATTTCAATATCTCATTGTAGCATTAAGCATACTTCAGACACTGATGAGAGTCGTGGCATAGAATGAAGTATTATACTGTTCTTTTGTGTTCTAAAATTTTCTTTTATAACTGACACTCAAAAATACTGTGCCAAAATTCTTGCGTTCTTCAAAGGTTATTGAAAGGTAATCAAATCTTCATCAACTTCATTTTACTTAGATTTTATTCACAAAATTAAATTATTGGGTAGGGAAATAAGTTCATTCCGCACAGCCATGAATATTAATCTTGTACTATACAGTATAGTAGTGATAAGGCGGACTGCTATCAAACTCCTGATTTTCAGTGTAATGAGATTAATGGTGAAAGTCAATATGGACCAAAAAAGACCATAAAAATGGTCAAAATAATAAATTCAAGCACAAATATTTGCCTGTTGAATCCGCATACCCGCTGTACAGCAGAGGCAGAGAAGCTGCACGGTCATCGCAACCAAGGGTATAATACTATAGTCAATTGTTCATTCAGTGTATAACTGTGATATCACAAGCAAGTATGAATATTCATCACCATGCAAAATGAACTTATTTCCTCATCCAGTATATAGGGTGTATCTGAAATACATTTAACAAATATCAGAATGGTCATCTTTGAAGGCATAGGAGACAGACTATGCAAGCAGCTTGTCTGGTAAGTACAGTACTTCTTTTCAAAGAAACATGTAGTTTTAAAAGTCTTACAAAAGTTCTGAAACTATAGGCAGCAGTACACTGACTGAGATAAAACAAATGTATGAAATAGATGCTCATTTTGGCATTGTTGTGTCTATCATCATCAGAATACCTTCAAAGCAAGGAGCAACATGTAACCCTTACTGCAGCCTGGTTTGTTTACAGCTGTTTGTTTCTTCTGATTAATTTCTCCCAGACAGTTGGTATACCGAGAACCAGTCACATCATGTGCTGCCACTGTATGATCTCAATACTTTCATGATTTACAAGCCCCTGACAGTGTTACAAATTGTGCTATCACAAAATGGTCTTTACTGTACACGTGTAATACATTACGTTGTGTTCATATTAATTCACAGACCACATCTCTGCAATTTTGAAGCATACTCTAAAACAGGAGTAGGCAACCTTTCCACACTCGTGGGCCACATAGTCAAACCTTCAATACCTCGCGGGCCGTGCAGATCTCCAATGTAATATTTAAGGTTGTTTAATAAAATTTGAATTACAATTTAATAATTTTATGTCATTAAGCACACTGTTAGAAAATGCTTCAGATATCCAGGTATAATAATTAAGAGAAGAACATGTTAAGTTTTTACAGTACAATTTTACTTAAGAAGAAAATAAATACAAAAACCATATACTGTACATAGATGTTTATAGGTAAGCAAAAGAGATCATTTGCATTTACACTTATATATTATTATATTTAAGGAAAAATGAACACAACGCACGTATACACATTGTCTTTTATGGCTACTGTTGGTAAGCAAATAATTACATTTACAGTTTAAAAAAAAAAGAGGAGGGGGAAGAACAGTTCAGTGTGGAAAGGGCAGTCAGTGTGATGCTTGATCTGGCATCTTGGATACCAGCTTAACAATGTCAGCTTTTTTTTTGCTAGGGGCTTTACGTCGCACCGACACAGATAGGTCTTATGGCGACGATGGGATAGGAAAGGCTTAGGAGTTGGAAGGAAGCGGCCGTGGCCTTAATTAAGGTACAGCCCCAGCATTTGCCTGGTGTGAAAATGGGAAACCATGGAAAACCATTTTCAGGGCTGCCGATAGTGGGATTCGAACCTACTTTCTCCCGGATGCAAGCTCACAGCCGCGCGCCTCTACGCGCACGGCCAACTCGCCCGGTAATGTCAGCTTTGGTGTTAGTTGTGCACGTTCTTAAGAGTTTATGTAAATGTTCATCTATAAGTCTCGATTGCATCGCAGACTTAATCCTTTTCATGTGGAAAAGCATTTTTATGCATTTGTAGGTGCTGTACAAGTTAAAAACTTCATCCTTGTTCCGTATTGACTCCGAAACTTAAAATTGTAACAGTTGAGGAGAGCCACCAAATCAATACAGCCTTACAATCACTCTTAGTTATCAATTATATTTATAAAAATTTTGGTACATGTTTTGGCTCCAAAGAGCCATCTTCAGCTGTTACAAATAGTCTAAATTAAAATAGCCATATATAAGACTTTGTCTAGATGTGTGCACAAGCACAATAAACATTTGAAACAAGGTCTAACACATTAAAAACACTGTATAGACAGTATGTATCACGTACATTCAATTTGAATCTTAAAGTAAGTTCATAGTCCAAATTAAAATCTAAAATCGAAAGATGCAATTTCTTCAAATTACAACAGTCCCATTTTTTAAATCCTTCTCAAAGTTAAAACATATGCCTCTCTTGCAATATTCATTAGAAACTTCTGTTTCTGGCATACATTAATGGAGAGGGAAATACTCCTCAAGGTTGAATCATGGTGGAGGTTGAGACCTGTTCTATAATTCTCTAATGTCGCAGGACATCTGAAGTGTAGAACAATCGTTATACAGTATAAAGTTCACAACAAAAACCAAGCTAGTTTTATTCAGTACATCATAATGAAAACAGTTAGGCCCCGTTGGCCGCATGGAAAGGCTTCGCCCTGCAGACGGTGGTTTGCTGACCTCTGCTCTGAAAGAATGAATCTAATGACCTGTGACCTCATTTTCTCAATAATAAGATCTCTCTCCGCATTGGTACAAGAAAATTCCATCTCTATGTCCTTGAGGGATACCCATTGACATTCGTTATAAATATTTTAGATACACCCTGTGTACAATTCTTTTAATGTTATTTGCTTTACGTCCAACTAACTACTTTTACGGTTTTCGGAGTTGCCGAGGTGGCAGAATCGAGTCTCGCAGGAGTTCTTTTATGTGCCAGTAAATCTACTGACATGAGACTGACGTATTTGAGCACCTTCAAATACCACCAGACTGAGCCAGGATCGAACCTGCCAAGTTGGGGTCAGAAGGCCAGCGCCTCAACCGTCTGAGCCACTCAGCCCGGCATATAAAATTCGTACTTGTGTTTTATTAAAGTGGAAGTTATGTCTTACTTTCTCTGTGTCATTCTGCTGAAAAGTACAGTAAAACCGATGCATCATTTTTTTTCAAGGGAGAGGGGATTTTGATGATGGATACAGGAAACTGATAAATGTGGGTAACATAGAAAATAGAGGAAAAACAAAAATAATAAAATACTGGCACTGTATTTGGACATTTTTCTTTATGTAAATAATAACAACAACAACAACAACAACAACAACAATGGCATGTGACCTCCGGAGAGGCCTGGTGCAGGTCTTTCGAGTTTATGTGTGGTAGGTGACCTACCTATGATGCATGCTAATGCTGAAGACAAAAAATGAAGAAGAAAAATAAAATAAAATCGTAGAGCCCCCAAACCGTCAGAATCAACCAAGGAAAGTTAAAATCCCTGACCCAATCGGGACCCTTTGGACCAAAGGCCAGCATACGCTAACCATTTAGCCATGGAACCGGACATGCTCATACCATACATAACAGCATCAAACTACTGCAACCACGATATACACAATGGAAATAAAAAGTGTGGCTTTTACACCGTTTTGTTTCGCTTGTCTTTAAATCCCATAATAATTCAAAACCTTTAAGATCGGTTCTCTTATCGCAAATTAATGATATACTTAGATATTAAGGTGATAACCCGCAATTTGGTAATGATTCCGTAGACCCTTCGCAAAGGATGGGTTAGAGATCCAACATGGTACAGCTTGAAAGATGTCACAGAGGTTATAGCTTCAACACGATGTGTCTTGGGCGATGTCACAGCGGGCTATGCGAGGCTGCCAACTTAGGAACTTTGCTATTTGCTTTACGTCGCACTGACACGGATAGGTCTTATGGCGATGATTGGACAGGAAAGGCCTAGGAATGGGAAGGAAGCGGCCATGTCCTTAATATAGGTACAGCTCCAGCATTTGCCTGGTGTGAAAATGGGAAACCACGAAAAACCATCTTCAGGGCTGCCGACAGTGGGGTTCGAACCCACTATCTCCCGGATGCGAGCTCACAGCTGCACGCTCCTAACCGCACTGCCAACTCGTCCGGTAACTTAGGAACTAGTTACAAGACCAGGCTAGTGAAAAGACTGTTGGTCTGGCTTGTAACAAGACAAATTGGGCAGGGCGCAACAAAATGGTCAACAGGCCTCTAGCAGCCACACACTCTGCAAGGTACGATATGATTAATCAGCCTGTGACTAATTAAAAAGTACCGGTGCATGCCGTGATGATTTTAAACTGCACAATTTTTTCATTTTCAACAAGATGGCAGCCCTAGGCGGCCAACAGCAATACAGAAAATGGTGGCAAATCTGAGTTTTACAGTGCCTCTGTTTTAATTCTGTAAATAAGAATACTTCTAGGGGTCGGTTAGTGGGTCGAGGAGAAGCATTGGTGCCAGGAGGCTCGTAGTGTGGTTGCGCATGAATAACCTGTTCACTGTACTCCAGCCTACAAGATTCTTGCTCAAGTCTAGCAACTCGGAATCGCTCGTATAGTATATTCTTGCCCAACAGGTTGCCACTATTCTATGCTAGAGTATTGAGCTGTCGCTTTAAATATTAAAAAATATAAAAGAAAAAAACTGTTGCATATATTTTTCTTACAAACAATCGATCAATGCAGGAAAATTGTGGCTGAGGACAAATAATATTTTTTTAAAGGATTGATGTGATACAACGATAGTTTGAGGAACGATAGATGCAGGGAAATTTAACATTGATTTATATGCAACATTTTTGGGACCGAATAGATTGAATGATGAATACAGGGAATGAAAATGAAATGGTGTATGGCTTTTAGTGCCGGGAGTGTCCGAGGACAAGTTCGGCTCGCTAGTTGCAGGTCTTTCAATTTGGCTCCCGTAGGTGACCTGCGCGTCATGATGAGGATGAAATGGTGATGAAGACGATACATACACCCAGCCCCTGTGCCAGTGAAATTAACCAATTAAGGTTAAAATTCCCAACCCTGCCGGGAATCGAACCCGGGACCCCTGTGACCAAAGGCCAGCACGCTAACCATTTAGCCATGGAGCCTGACACGGGGAATAAAACTGTTCTGGGAATGATGCATCGAGGTTCTACAGCAATTGCATTTTACCAGCTTTGGCTATTTCCATCTAACTGATATTATGGTTACCTAATTTAAATCCAGCAAATTTTGATGTATCGGTACCTGTCCTAGAATGTTTATGGGTCGTCTAGGTCTCATTAGTTCCTTATTGACTAGAACATTTTGAACAAAATGCAGGTTATCGCAGCAATATCTGTGACAGTATAAAGACAGTAGTGGGAATGGATTGAAATTTCTTATTTTATTGTATTAAATTTTTGTTGTTGTTGTATAAGTTTTTGTTCTGTTTGGACCTTTGGACTTGGAAGAATTTTGATCTCGTAAACCTGGATCTATCCAGATCACTTTAAAATCTGTTTTAGAAACTCTTATTTATGGGTTGTATCAAAATTATCATTTACCTGTGAATTTTAATATTTTTGGTTTTGTTTTTTATTGTCAAAATTTGTGAAACTGTGTGTACCTACACACACAGTTCTGGAAGCATGTTTCCTGTTGCATAAATGAAGACTTTTCTCGAACATTTATTGTCACTGTGTCAGCAAAAAAAAAAGAGACTTTTAATCGGAGAAAATAAGAGTTAATATAATTGGTGAATGTGAAAGTCGAAGGTGAAATCTGTATTCTGATTGGTTCTCTTTGGTGGATGCACCATTTCCTGTTTCTTCATCTTACCCCGCTCCTTCTATGGTAGCGAGGCAGGATCTGGGTCTTTGATCATATGACGATCTTAGCGAGTGGACATGCTCCTCCTTTGTTCCCCTTGTGGGAAACCCGGTCTCAGGGTAACCACTGTTTCTATGTTTATTTCAGTTTTTAACATGTAAATGTGATAATTTCTTTTTCTTATGCAGGAGTTTATCCTTCAGTTTCACGTTCATCGCTAAATTTGTCGAAATGACTTAGCTTTTCAGCTAAGATCTTATACCTTTCGTTTCGGATGAAAAACCCTTTTTCTTAACTTTGTAACTTATTATGTAATTTTCCCTTGGGTTTGCCTCCCCGTATTTCTGTCTCTCCTTGCATAAATACGGAAAATCTATGCACATTACCTGAAGTGATTTAGATAGTGATGCAAGTTGTCTGTACCTGTGTGTTTGGTTTTATTTCTACATTTGTGTAGATTTAGTCATCATGTATTGTTGGATAGTTTTTCTTTGAATTGAAATTCAATGATTAAATTTCTTTTAATGAAATGCGCATGTCTGCAGGCATGCTTAACAACTTTAATTTCCCTTTGTAAAGATCTTTCTATTTTGAGGTTTTGATTTGTTTCAAATAAGTGTGTGTATTCAAGGGCAGTTATCCTCTCCATTTTCTTTCTTCCCAAAAGGCTATGTTCCATTACCCCTTAGGGTTCCATGTCACTTTCCACATCCATTCTGTAGTTGTCATGTTTCCTAACCAGGTAGTTTACATTTCATGCTGCGATGCTTTTATTGAACCTTAAGTTTTTCTTTTACTGTGGTTAAAATTTCATTCTTTATTGTTATTATTTTCTTATTTGTGTAATCAAGTCAAGCAAGGTTGCAATATCCACGTATATCATTAATTTGCATTAAGGGAATGGACCTTTAAGCTTTTCAATTATGACAAGATGGAAAGACAAGTGAAATGTAACACCAAAAGCAACTTCCCACCTAATGGTGAACGGATATTTTATGATATTATTAAGTGTTTTGTAAGCAATTGTACTAAAATCTTCCTTTGAATTATAAGTCTTCTTTGTTGATTCAATACTGAATACAGCTATCTTTTATTATCTGTAGGCTTATATGGCAGTAAATAACGTTTTATCTACGGACATGACCACATAACTTGAAAGTTGCTTCATCATTTCAAATTTTTTAGAAAGCAAAGAGTCTTTAGTGCAACATTACCAATTAGTAAACCAAACATTCAAAAGAAAAGCACAAACATCAAGAAGAAAACAAGCACAATACTTACCGAAAGGCAGTAGCATAAAATATGAAGCGTGGAAGGCAAAGCGAAAATTAAAAAAGCCAGGATCTTACATAACTTTGACAGGTTGCCAGGTAAATACTGCTAGCTACTAAATGACACACCAGATAAATTTGAAATGAAGAAAATTTACTAAGCAAATGTAATTTGAAAATGGTATAAAATAAGAACAAAGCTAGACGAGGAAAACAGTATTTTAAAATAAGGTAGAAATTAAGGAAAAATGAAGCTCACATAAACATAGGCTTCCGCCGAAATTAAGGTTTGAAAATTCATTAATAACTCATTACCTTACATACAGAAAATAATATTATTTAAAGATTGGTTGCAACCGATATGCGGGCCCGCGATATAAAAACACTTTAAAACTGAAATTTGCTACACTACAAAATTCTAAGTTACAAGACGCACATAAGGACACACGAAAAAGAAGAAAATTTAGTGGCTCCAACCGCGAATAAACATTACACAAAAAAACGAGCTAGATGAAAACACAATAAAATACTAGTGCACAGCAATCCGAACAAAATGAAGTATATTAAAGGAAATTTACAATTAACGGTGCACTCATAAAAATAATAAAGGACACCGAAAACCAAACAGAAGCTACCCGTTACCGACGCGAAGCCAAGATCCCCTAATAATCATCAAAGCCACCCAAAATATTAACGTATCATCAGATAAGATAAGAAGGGGTGACATGACGTAATAAAGACAAAAGCAAGGAACCCAAACAATGGGAGAAAAGATAATAAGACAACGAAAGAAAAGTCCCATAATTAAACTTAATTTCGACCAGCAAATTTCAATTTTAAGATTTTAAGTTATTAAAATAATAATAATAATAATTATCATTTATCCAAGAGGTGATAGTGCCAGTTTACATTAGCCTTACTTAATTAAATCACCAGCGATTTACATACTTTAGAACAGAGGGGGCCGTGGAATGCGCTACAATGCGAATATGAGGTGTCATTAATGGAGGCCCGTAACAATGCGATAATCATTACGTACAGATAACAGCCACGAAGGCAATAGGACAAAATTAGACAGCAATATCAACCAAACAGGACAACACTAAGGGAGAAAACACGCACCGAAATGAATTACCAAAAAAAATAAAAGTAATAATAATAATAATAATAATAATAATAATCGCCATCATAATGAATATCAAGAAACACAGTTGGCAAAAATGCACCCCGACAAAAACGTAAGATAAAATCACTTACACAAAATATCACCTCATAGATGCATAACTAGCGATCCTCGAGCTCCCTACATTACATTAAATTTTCTTTTTCAAATGCATTCACTTCAAATATATATCAGATTTTGCTTACAAGGTTAACCAATACCAAAATAGTCGTTTATAATGTTGCTCATGTCCAAGATGAAATTACTCACATAGGTGCCTGAACGACTGGGATCCCTTCAATAAATTATAATTTTCAGTACTTACTTGGAGTAAAGATATCCAAACTTACAAGACACTTGAAACTTTAAATTCCGATAACGGATAACTCACTGCACCAAGATTACATGTTACATTAAGAACAAAAAAGGGTTGGAGCACACTGGATAACTTTGAAGGGATAATAGGGCCTAGCCCTCACATTACTCCTTAACCGATGGAGTCAAGCTCCATTATAATAGCTTTCCTTTTTCGCCAAGCCGTCTGCTTGGGAACTCCATACAACACAGCCATCTTGGAGAGTAACGGCAAGCTGACTACAGCCGATTACTGAGCTCACACCGAGCTACCCGAGAGGCAGTCCCATAATTCAATGCGTGCACCGCGAAAATGCGCAGAAGTTACAAATGATAATTCGGCGCACTACAGAATTCAGTCAAATGCCTGACAATAATGGATAGATAACTTGAATTAAATTGGTCTGGTAACTTCCACAGTTAGGAAACAGTTCCAACAATGACCGATAATACAGATAACGGCTGGATACACAAGTCGACATGACAGATGAATAAATAAGTACACTTAGATGCTTTGATGTAATAATTCAGTTATGTCCTGTAAATATTAGTTCCCATTTTCACATTACATTTAGGCACACCACCAATGGAGGTGAGCTGTATGTACCTATTTAACCACATACCACGACCTCTTCTCACATCTGAAATAGCTCTCTTAGATCTGAAACCTATAGTGCAGATCATTTTCTAAGAGACTGGGCACATGGACAACAACAAAACATGATGAAAGCAGAATCCAAGCAGCCGAGATGAAATTCCTTAGAGGAATAATTGGGAAGATACTAAGGAATAAGATCAGAAATGTAGAAAACAGAGAGAGAATCAGATTCCCTAAACTGCAAGACAAGATAGAGACCAGTAAGCCGAAATGGTATGGACATATGATGAAAATTGAAGAAGACAGAGTTCCAAAGTGAGGATTTACAGAGAAAATAATAGGAAGAAGACAACAGGGAAAGCCCAGTAGGAGGTGGATGGATGCAGTGAAGGAGAGTATAGAAAAGAGAGGAGTAAAGCCCCATTCACAATGCAAACGTAACGTAACGTAAACTTAAAATTAACGTTAACTTAGAAGTTAGCGGCCATCTTATCTAATGGAACCATTCACAATGCGCCGACGTAAACTTAACTGCGAGTCCGTAAAATTAAGGGATTGCAAACTCCAAGCTCTTGCGGTTAATTTTACGTTAACTTTAAGAACCAGCCAATCCGAGCAGAGGTAAACATTGTGTGTTGTGCACGATATAATGACGTCTTTCGACAAAACGCTTGTACTTCTCTTTCAAAATTATCTTTGTGTGTATGTATGATAGAAGGAAAAAGAATTACAAATACGCTGTACCGAAAAAGTAATAGGTGGAAATAAATATCTTGTAGCAATGAAATCTGACGGTAAATGGGGGGAGACAAGCTCGCAGCTCTGGCGAACGGACGAGACAATCCCTGTCATAAATAAAACAGTAGCCTATCCCTGTATATTTCTTAACGTTATGACGCACTACTAGTTTACGAAAACGATATCATCCAAACAAATAGATCCAAACATCTCATCGGAGTGTGATAGATAGGGGCATAGATGTCGGTAAAGGAGACCTTACATTTCTTTTTATTCGAAAAGGGGAAGCGAATCGTAAGAAAGGCAAACAGTTCAGGTTTCATCCGCATGTCCAAAACGAACTGATGAGGGTCATTTCTTACAGTAGATTACCGAAATCGCCCTGAGATAACCTTCTTTGATTCAAGGGATGAACCCATTTTCTGCACCGTTGTTTAGATCGCCTTTTCAGGTACCGTAGGCCTACACAGCTCCCAGGAGCAAAGCAATATATGTTTGAAGTAATATGAATTCCGCTACCACGTTGTTTGATTCCATCGAGGTATTGAAATATAAAACTGCGAGATAGCCCAAAACCCGACTTCCGTGCTAAATAACATGGCAGTGTTTTGATTGGCTGCTGTATACTCTTTACGTTAATGTTACGTTCCTCCATTGTGAATACCGCAAATTTTACGTTAATTTTACGGTTACGTTACGTCGTTAAGTTTACGGTTACGTTTGCATTGTGAATGAGGCTTAAGAGTAGAAGAAATATTCGAGAAGGAGGGGAGATGTGGAGGGATGACAATTGTGGAGGTCCTTGATTCACAACCTGACCCAGAAGATTGGAAATGGGAAATGAAGAAGAAGAAGAAGAAGAAGAAGAAGAAGAAGAAGATGATGATGATGATGATGTATGGTAATACTGTACTTTTCAGAAATACGTTAACATTTCACTCTAAGCAGCAAAAAGCCATGACACATCATTTATCATCTTTTAGAATGATTCAATTTTAAAGAGACTATGATATGTGGGAAGAGGGTAGTGATTTACTTTCTAAAATCATTTGAAGTGATGAATGTAGAGTATGATTTCATGTATATTTGTCAATCTGTAGCATGAAAGCAAATAATAAAAACACATTTTACCTAGTCTCTTATATAGGCTATGTGATCTCACTATCATATTGTTCAAGTCTTGGTCTGCTTGTTGTAAGTACTACATATCTTATTTAGGGTTATTAGTCCCTTGACATTCCAAGAATTTTGAATTAAAGAATCCTTATCATAATGATCAGTACAATCCAGCTTAAAATTCTGCTGCTGGTTATCTTCAAGACAAGATAGAGACCAGTAAGCCGAAATGGTATGGACTAACTTGAAAATAGTGGTCATGAATCATATTTCAAATTATATGAAGCTTCTTAAAATGTATGCTCCAAATCTCTTGTGACCTTTGTGTATTATAATTTTGTGTTTAGAAGGTTTAAACAATTTTACACCTTTCCACTTTTCCTTTCCTTATAGCTGAAGTGATTTCCTAAAATATCTTCTATATATGCTTCCTATTTTTTTTCTGTCAGTTTAGTAATGATAGTGCTATTTGTTTTTCACCAGGTTATGTGTTTGGTGGCGATGTTTTGAGGTTCTTCCATGGAGGAGATGAATGTCTTACTATACCTTCAACCTGGAGTGACCAACCGGGACAAAAGTGAGGAATTTTCTTTTTAAAAATGAAATATTGGTACATTGCAGGCCTACTATTCTTAACTCCTGCAAATAAGTTTCCATTTAGCTACACATCATCTTCATTTCCTGAGACTTCACCTGTAAATTGTAAAGAATTTCTTACTTCATTGGTAGGTAAGTGGCATTTCCAGGTGCCCGATAATGCTTGGATAGCATATGCATATGTAAAAAGGAAAAGGAGGACAATTGCCATAATGAATTTTGGACCAATGTGCAACAAAAAGCTACATGTTTACCACTGCACATTACACACAATGCAAGTTCTATCAGCCGTCAAACAAATGGCCATCATTACTGATTGTTGCTGGTTACTGCTGGTTACTGTTGATTGCATACAGTTGTTTCTGTTTATATATCGGTACCAATAGTTGGATGAAATCAATAATACTGGACTCAACATTAACATACTATAATACAGTATTTAACCCTTTGTTGCACTGGAAATACATAAGTCAACATTAGTCAATCTTTGCACACCACATCAGTACACAGACAATACTGCGAGTGACAGCGCTAAAGCACATAATGGTTTTTATGATTATTTATTTAAAGCTTTCATTCTCCACTCTAGAAGGGTGGGGCAACCCAACTAGAGTGTGACACCCTCTCTCCGGCCAGATCTTTAGCAAATCTTATACATGTTTTTTATAGCTGTAAAAGCCAAGGAGTACTTATACAGAGGAAACACACATGCTGGAACTTTGCAATGTTTGTTACAACAGTTTCTACTCCAGGTTTTAGCACTACATATTGTGGTGGGTTAGCTGCCATGCTGATTCCAAGGTGTGAGGAGCAATTTAGCCTTGTCCCACCCACAAGTTACATCACCAAATAATTGGCTTTCACCCCCTGCCTGTGCAACCAATCACTTAGGACAAAACTAGGAGCAGAAGGTGGTCCTCTCTCTGACATTACTGGGAGGCCTTGGGTCACTAGCCCAGAAGGTTCGGCACTGACTGTTCTGGACGTATCCACCCTCTGGAGCATTCTGGAGACCTTCCACTCTTGGTAAACATCTCGGCTGCTAGGCCCAGCCCATGTAAGGTAGTTAGGCAGTTAGTCAGTGCTATTATAGAGTTGACTTTTGTGAGTACAGGGGAGTATTGTCTAGTGAGTGTTCTGTTGACTGTCATGGAGTGCTGTGTGGAGTACTGAGTACTGTGTGTGTACTGCCGTGAAGTACTGCATTGAACACTGTATAGTCTGAGAGTGTGTTTTCAGTTGAATATGTGCAGTGCAGAGTTGAGTTGAATTGGCAGACTATTCCAGTTATGAAGTGTGTTCAGTTATGTTCTGCCGTGGAGCTGAGTCTGTCTTCAGTGAAGTCAGGAATGCCTATTGTGTCATGTCAGTGCAGAGTCTACAGAGACTGTTGGAGCGTTCAACTGATGAATGAGTGCCATTGACTTGTGTGACAGACAGTGCAGGATGTGCATAATTGGAAACTGTGTAGCATATAACTGGAACTAATGTAATTATGTTAAGCTGCAGACTGCCGTGGCATGACAGGAAATTTGGCCGGCGGTCCAAACAGATCACTCTGATGCTTAACATGTTAAGTACTTTTTAAAGAAATTTTCCTGTAAAAAAAAGTATCAGAGTAAGAAAAAGACAGGTTCATTATACTGTATAGGTAGTATCACAGTTGTGAACATACATTTAAAATATTCATTTAAAAAATTTCACAGAACTTTTTAAAAACACAAACTTACTGTACATACACAAAAACTCTATGCCATCAAAAAGTCCACCCACCCTAATTTTAGGAGAGAAATTTTAAAAACAAAGGAAAATTGGCTTTAATTTGTTTTATTTACAAGGAACATTTTTATGATAGGACCATGGCAGTCCCTATTCATACCTGGTAACATTCTCACTGCCAACTATTCTCTTGGAATGCTCGTACATTATTTTGATCACAATAGTAGTTTTTTATTTTTAAAATTTTTTTAAATACTGATATTTGTTCATGACATCGATCTCTGTAGATCTTTTGCCACTACTTGCACCATATGATATGAACTTGCATGTAATTGTAATTGCGGAAGTGTAGAGTGTTGAATGTGAGGAAAGGAACATTAAGGATGACACAAACACCCAGTCCCCAGGCCAGGGATGTTAATCATTTACAATTAAAAACCCCTGACCCGGCTGGGAATCGAACCCGAGGCCGCCGGTTGACAGGCGGACGCGTTGCCCTCTACACCGTGGGGCTGGACACAATAGCAGAATTTCCTGTCAGGCCACAGTGGTCCACAGGGACCACTGAGTAAACACTGAACTTTATGTTTCTTGGAGATCAGAGGACTGCTGTGGTCCCTGCGGAAAGTTCGGTACATCTGGGGTGGGAATAAGAATATCGAGCGGACTGCAACACAGGACCATTGGTTCCAGCAGAATTTTTTTATGGGACCATGAGATGTCCTATCCATACCTGCTAATATTTCCTCTACCATTTTGACTACCCTGTTGGAACACTTAAGACATTTTTATGATCACAGTAGCACTGCCATACACAGAAATGCCACCCTACAACAATGATCATATAAAAGCACGTGATTGCATACGACATGAAAGAACAAAACGACCTTACATAAGTGCGGATGCTGTCTTGCCAACTGTTGAAGAACAAATGACCAAAAAATAACTAATGAAAGTATTTCCTATAAATGTGTGGGAAATTTGCCCAGACCGCTATGCGGGAACCACTGGTTCAAGCAAAATATGTTTATGACTGCACCACGGCAATTCCTAGGGATGGCTACGAATATAGTCCAAAAAAAAATTTTCATTTTATTTATGGGTATTTGTATTTTTGCCCACAGTTTTGTATATTTAAGAAAAGATTAATACAAAACAATTGCATGGTCCAACAGGAAGGTCCTCAACATGTTAATTTAGTGAAAGTCATATGCCGTATAAAGATATGAACAAGAAAAGAACAACATAATAGGATGAACATACATTAATAGCAGGTCAGTTTGGGAAGAGGGAGCAACAGAAAGAAGAGACAAAGACACATGAAAACACAAAAGAACAAGGATAATTTCCACATCTTCATACCCTGCTGTTTTTGAACTGATAGGCTCTCTCCTAATCAATCCCAGTTCTTCAGCATCCATCTTTTCTCAGCCCCTGACAAGCTCATTTCTGCTTCCCAACTTCATCAGGAGGGCAGGCATCAACACTCATTGAGGCACCATCTTGACACATCTACAATCTTGATGCAGGTAGTGTAGGCTAAGAAGAAAGCTGGATAAATGTAGGAAAATGGAAGAAACATAATATAAATACAGGTGTAAGAGATTAGGAACACTAGACAAACACAAATGAGAAAAGGATTCCAAGAGGATAGTAAAAGTATTGGAAAGGAAGAAACAAATGTTAAATCAAGTCATATGTAGAGAGATCGGAACTAGAAAAGGCGCACTTAATAAGATGAACATGTGGGAAGAGGGAACAAAATGACATAAGTAGAAGAATAAACTTGAGTGTAGCTTTTAAAAGTAGGAGAGATGAAGATAAATTTGGAATTCAAGAGGACAGATTGGGGCAAATATTCATTTATAGGATGAGGAGTAAGGGATTGGAATAAATTATCAAGGAAAATGTTCAATAAATATCTTTCATTGAAAATATTTAAGAAAAAACTAGGTAAACAAATGATAGGGATTCTGCCACCTGGGAAGCAGCCCTAAATGCAGATCACTGATTGATTGATTGATTGATTGATTGATTGATTGATTGATTGATTGATTGATTGATTGATTGATTGATTGATTGATTGATTGATTGATTGATTGATTGGTTCATATACTGGGAAAACCAAACTGTTATTTTTGATCAACTCACTTCATCCAAAATGTGTTGTTAAAACTGGATAAGAAACTACAACAATTGACAGTCATGTGCGTGTGATTTATGGATCGGAAGACTTAAACCATTTATTTCTCTGTTGCAGTATTGTTGTATATGAAGGAGGTAGTGTGATGAGCCAAGCTCGATCTCTTTGGAGATTAGAATTGGCTCGAACCAAGTGGGCTGGAGGTTTCATTAACTGGTATCACCCAATGAGGATAAGACATCTCACCACTGGCCGTTATCTGGGAGTGAATGAAAATAATGAACTCTATCTTGTAAACAGGTGAGAGACTATTTTTCTTTGAACATTATCAAGGAAATTTCTGCATTCAATGGAATTTGTTTTTGATAACAGTTTAATTAGTGCAGTGATGTAATTTTGACATAATTTATGCTCTTCTTGTTTCTTCTTACCTGAAGAGAGGAAGCCACTATTGCATCTTCTACTTTCTGCTTACGTCAAGAAAAGGATGATCAGAAAGTTGTTCTGGAGGACAAAGACTTAGAAGTGATTGGTGCTCCCATCATAAAGTATGGTGACAGTACTGTGATAGTGCAACATTCAGAGACATGCCTGTGGCTGTCCTATAAGGTTAGTACTCCTAAGAAATGGAATTTTTTGATGCACTCTTTTAATTTAAAAAATGAAATGGCATATGGCAAGTCGATAAGAAGATTGTCGGCGGTATGAAAACCACACATCTTCCATTTAACATACTAGGGTAAAGTAACTTCAAAAACCCTCTCAAATTGTTATCCAACATAGAAAAATTTAACTTTGCATGTATTTATAGTATATGTCCTTTAAAGTAGTTCCTTGAATCATGATTCATACTGCTTTTCCCATAATGTATAGAGTGCTTGGACATTTCCTGGAAAACAATCTTGATTCACCTTTCAATGCTCTTCTTCAGTTCTTGTGGAACATTGCAGTTTTGAAAAATACATTATACCTTACAAAGCATGCACATTAGGTGATTTTACCAGGGAAAGAAAATAATAAATGACTTAACATACATTTTACTCTTTGCAGTATGCTGTTTTAAAAACAAACAATAGAAGAAAAGACCCTCTAGCATACAATAATCTTTACTCCTATTCAGAAAAATTCAAATTGGAGAGAAAGGGTTTTTTTTAAAATTTTAAATCTCCTACAATTTGAATGGCTCTGGTATGGAAGAGAACAGAATATCCTTAATTTAGGTTAAGTTGAGGGTGAGGAAAGGGGGATAGGAAAGAGTATATATTTCCTTAAACAAATAATTTCTTCTAAAAGACAAGATTTAAGAGCTCCAAAGTAGACTAAGAGCTCCTTATTGAATCAATTTATCTCTCTGGTCCAGGCTGAATAGCTCAGATGGTAGAGTGTTGGCTTTCTAAGTTCAAGTTGGCAGGTTTGATCCCAGCTCAATCTAGTGGTATTTGAAGATGTTCAAATATGTCAGCCTTGTGTCAGTAAATTTATTGCTACATAAAAGAAACGAACTCCTGCAGAACAAAATTATGACTTCTCTGAAAATGATAAAAGTATATAGCAGGACATAAAACGAATAGTATTATTATTATCTCTCTGGTTATCTGTAAATAATAAGCAGTTTACAGTAGTGATAATTGGGAATAAATAGCTGAAAAATTTTGATGAATGACTCCTTATACAATCTGATGGTCCTTAGGAGAATAGTAAATTTTAGAATTGTCTGTCTTCCTAAATAATAAATTTTCTTGTAGACATGATATAGGCTGTTGGGCTTATGCCATGTCAAGACAATAAGGTGAAGCTTCTAAAGCCTTTCTCGAGGACAGTCATGATTTTCTTCTGATGACACAGAGCTTATTTTCTTGACACGGCATAAGCCCAAAAGCCTATATCATGTGTGTAAGTAAGGACCGTGAAAGCATCAATGACAACAATAAATTTTCTTATTTCTGTAAGTTTTTCCAAGACCTTCTATGAGATAAAATGATGTGTGGCTAGGTAGGCCTACCACGTGCAGTTGGTATCATTGCTACTACTGCTATAGCAGCAGAATCAGCATTTTCAAACAGTAGCATCTTGTTGTACTGTTAAGATAGTAGCATGAAGTTACTATGAACTTCAGCTTAAAGTTTTGTTATGAATGTACAGAGTATCATATATGAAGGAAAATATTGATAAATAAAATAACTATTAGTGCATTTAATGGTGAAAATCTTTAAGAAATTTATAGAAAAAGGCAATTTCTTAAAAACAAATCATGTATCTATGAGACAATAATCATCTATTTAAATTGAAGCTTTTATAGAGTAAATCATGTTAAAGGACTTTCTAACAGATTTTTTTTGTGTTAGTTTATCACCCTGATGTTCCTTTCAGTGTTTGGTTTTTTTTTTTTTTTTTTTTAATCTGAAAACCATGCTGCTTAAGTCCATTATGTGTTACTTTCATTAGCAAAAATGGCTACCCTTGTTGTCACAGTATATCCACTGCTTCCCTGAACATACCAACTCAGCTTGGCATAACAAGCTCATAACTGGCTAATTCATTTCTTTGACTTTCACCTTATATTCCAAGAAATTCATCAAGACTTGATTCAATTAACTGTTAGCTTGCAGTCGGAAGATAGTGGGTTTGAACTCCACTGTCAGCAGTCCTGAAGATGGTTTTCATGATTTCCCATTTCCTCACCAGGCAAATGCTGAGAATGTACCCTAATTAAGGCCATAGTCGCCTCTTTCTCACTCACTCACTCACTCACTCACTCACTCACTCACTCACTCAATCAATCAATCAATCAATCAATCAATCAATCAATCAATCAATCAATCAATCAATCAATTGATCAGTCAATCAATCAATCAGTCAGGCAATCAATCAACCATTACTGATCTAGGGTAGTCGCCCAGGTGGCAGATTCCCTATCTGTTGTTTCCCTAGCCTTTTCTTAAATGATTGCAAAGAAATTGGAAATTTATTGAACATCTCCCTTGGTAACTTATTCCAATCTCTAACTCCCCTTCCTATAAACAAATATTTGCCCCAATTTGTCCTCTTGAATTCCAACTATATCTTCATATTGTAATCTTTCCTACTTTTAAAGACACCACTCAAACTTATTTGTCTACTGATGTCATTCCACGCCATCTCTCCACTGACAGCTCGGAACATACATGAGAGTGATGGCTTGTAACATACCACTTAGTCGAGCAGCTCATTTCCTTTCTCTCAAGTCTTCCCAGCCCAAACTTTGTAACATTTTTGTAACGCTACTCTTTTGTCGGAAATCACCCAGAACAAATCGAGCTGCTTTTTCTTTGCATTATTTTCCAGTTCATGAATCAAGTAATCCTGGTGAGGGTCCCATACACTGGAATCATACTTTAGTTGGGGTCTTACCAGAGACTTATATGATTTCTCCTTTACATCCTTACTACACCCCCTAAATACTCTCATAAGCATGTGCAGAAATCTGTACCCTTTAATTACAATCATATTTATGTGATTCCCCCAGTGAAGATCTTTCCTTATATTAACACCTAGGTACTTACAATGATCCCCAAAAGGAACTTTCACCCCATCAACGCAGTAATTAAAACTGAGAGGACTTTTCCTATTTGTGAAACACACAACCTGACTTTTAACCCTGTTTATCATCATACCATTGCCTGCTGTCCATCTCACAATATTATCAAGGTTATTTTGCAGTTTCTCACAAACTTGTAACTTATTTATTACTCTGTACAGAATAACATAATCTGCAAAAGCCTCATCTCTGATTCCACTTCTTTACTCATTTCATTGATATATATATATAAAGGTCCAATAATACTGCCTTGAGGAATTCCCCTCTTAATTATTACAGGGCCAGATAAAGCTTCTCCTTCTCTAATTCTCTGAGTTCTATTTTCTAGAAATAGCCACCCATTCAGTCACTCTTTTGTCTAGTCCAATTGCACTCATTTTTGCCAGTAGTCTCTCATGATCCACCCTGTCAAATGTTTTAAACAGGTCAATCGCGATACAGTCCATTGATCTCCTGAATCCAAGATATCTGCTATATCTTGCTGGAATCTTACAAGTTGAGCTTCAGTGGAATAACCTTTCTTATCCCATTGTACAACATAAGAACGTCTGTGTCAATGAGATGTTAGAGAAATAGAAAAAAGTCAGATATTCCTGTCTTGTGAGGTCTATTACATGCAGAGGCACTCTCCCTGAAATTGATATGAAAATTACTTTTTCGTTTTAAAATTATACATATTTTTAGAATCTTTTGCTAGCTTTTTTTCTTTTTGATAGAAAAGAAATGTGTTAGAGATTACCTGTCATATGTAATTTCTCAATTAGAAGAAGCCAAATAACTTAATTTTGTAATTATGTAATTTCTTTTCAGTCTTACGAGACTAAGAAGAAAGGTGTTGGTAAAGTTGAAGAGAAACAGGCTGTGCTACATGAAGAGGGGAAAATGGATGATGGATTAGATTTCAGTCGTAGTCAAGAAGAAGAATCTAGAACAGCAAGAGTCATCCGAAAGTGTAGTTCTCTGTTCACAAAGTTTATTGTGTAAGTACTGTTTCCACTGTCTGAATATATCAGAATGGGAATTAATTTAATAAATAAGTTGAATATATGAGAAAAAAATGAGCTTTGTAAAGTCATGATTTCTGAAGCAAAACAGGCAAGCTTGTAGTTTCACATGACTTTTAATGTTATGATCATAAGCCATAAAATCTACAGTTGCATAGTTCATAAGATAGTACTTTGATTCACTTTTGTTATTGAAGAGTGTATATCATTTTTGAAAACATGTGGAAGAAGGAACTGTTAGGGTCTTCAGAAAGTAATGAACAAAATGCTTCATTACTTGAGGAAAAAAATTATTTTAAAAGTGGTAAGAAAATGCAAATTAAAAACAGACTAGACACAAAGGTGTAAAGCGGAAAATAAAATTGTTAAGTAAGGTGAGATCATTTCAGTTTAAGTGCATCATAAAGTAAATATCATACGCTTATGCAGGCCTAATAGCAATAACAATACTAATAATGGAAAAGGGTGTGCCCAAGAATTCAAGAAAAATCAAATTATTCCACTAACAGTTTTGCTCAAAAGTATACAGTAAAATATGTATGTACAGTCCTCAGCCTGAGACTGATTGGAACCTCAGCATCTCCACCATCAGCTGTCATAACTAGCCTAAGTGTCACTGAAAATACGTAATAGGGAAATGAGGAGTAAGTTAGTGTACCATTGCTTTCCTCACTGGTCCAGGGGATGCTATTACATATGAGTTTGCCAAACAACCAAGGGTTTTATTATCCATTGACAGTGATTGATAGCCCATGCTCAACAACAGACAAGTTTCATCAACAATGGTATCTGTCTGTCCTCGAATTCCACACCTAAGCTTGTTAATTACAATAGTCTTTCATGATATCAAAACTATGAGCCAATGTATATCAGCCATTTGTATTAAAATTTGAAGGAAATAATTTCCAATAGATGTCATCGTGGAATTCTCTTTTAACACTACGTGTTCTCTCATTCTTACTTATAGTATTCCTTTAATTTATTTTCGGATATTCCTCTCCTCATTAAATTGCAACATCATTTCAAATAATATCCCTGAAAAACTATCTAGTCTTGAGAGAAGATTGCCAGGCAAAATACATACACAATGCTGCCATAAATCATGTAAGAGAAAAACAATAACTTAGCATAGCAACTAATATTCTTTAAATCACTATAACAATGAATTATTGTTGAACAGTATCCTCCTTATTCAATACCTTACGGTTAATGAGAATTTAAAAACCTTAAATTCCACGTTCATCACTTGTCGTGATATCCTCTTTCCCAAATGAATAACATTGTACACTGAAGATGTTCAACCACGACCTTATAAGACATAAACTTTTTCTTAACCCTCGGGATGTTGCGCGAGGCAGTGCAACATCAGTCATCATGTGCAGTAGAAAAGATTGCGCAAGAATTCCATATCATTTTTGTATTTCAATTTGCTATTTATTTTTGTTATGTTGCTATATTTTTTGTTTACTCTCTATTTTCATCATTAAAAATACAAATATTATTTATTTACATTTAAATAGTGCTTTAAGTAATACAATAACTAATGTTATGTTCTACTTAACACACACATCAAAAAACAGTGAAATAGGAAGAACATAGATTCACAGAATTCACAAAAGTAAACTGATAAAAAAAAAAAAGTGTAGTACATTGTACAAGTAATTTACAACTATCAGTAAAAATATGTAAGAAAACAAAGTCTCAGCAATATAAATAAAGTATGCAGTCCAATGGTAAGAGTAAGGCTATAATAGATAGAAGGGTAACAGCAATTAGAGATTTACTGTTCACTAAAGACAATTTATTTATCATTCTTCATTATATTCGTGAGCTGACTGTAGCCTTAGATAATAAAACTGTCATCCTCATTTTCTTCATCTTCATCTGCTGTCCCCATACTGCAGGCTTGACAGGTAAAGACAGTGTGCTCCTGGCATATGTGCAGAGACCAGGTAGCACATGAAGGCATTTCTCCCAGGGTTTTGATTATTCCTCTCAGGCCTTTCTTCTTCTCTTCCTGTCCCAAGAATATCCCGTAGTCTCAGCTAAATTTGTTGGGGATTATTTTAAAGAAAGAAGCGATACTGCAAGTAATCTTGGCATAGCTCAGTTGCTGGTGTCTTAAAAAATGAACGACGGTTTATGTCAACTTTGTTCTGTAGTATTATGAAACTGTTGACGCTACCTACATTGAGGAGAGTGTAAAACAGTGTCAGAGTACATCGTCTGCTCGTTCATGACAATGTAAAAGATGCTTTCAGTAAAGTCAATATTTCAGGTTTCTCTGCCTCACCCAATTCTTCATCAATGTCATTCACTTTGTAGGGTCCATCAGGTTGCTTCCCTGTATATACCTCCTTATTGTATGTATAGAAGGTCCTCGCATCTGCAAGTGCAAATATTTTTAAACCATATTTCACCAGCTTATTTCCTATATATTGATGAAAAGGGCATCTGCCACGGAAGGTGTCAAGCATTTCGTCCATTGTGACGTATTCACTTAGAGTAATACGACTTGCAATGTTCGACGAATTCCACCCACACCTCCCGAAGCTGTGAATTTATCAGATTTCTGACGATCTACCCTGCTTGTGAAATCGTCAAACCGCAAAGCAGTCAATAGGAATTGAAAATTTCTGAGACTCATAGTTGTGCGCAAAAGCTCAATACCTGTATCATCTCGAGCTCATGAATCTTTTAGATTTGTGCAGGACGACTTCTGTAATCCTTGATTTATTAGTTTCATTATTTGTATTGATAGTTCTTGTATATTATAGATAAGAAAGGTTCCACCTTATCAATACAAGTTTTATTTATATAAGATCCTACTTACAGTACCGGTTTTGACTTTTTATACAGTTATCCTCAGCTGTACATTAGTACCTTCACATTAGTCAAAGTTGGTTAATTTGCCTTGCCTAGTAGAAAAGTCATAATAATGGAATGTGTCCAACATTCAAATTGGGCATGTTTAAAAGTAAAAGCTGGCTATATGTACAATCTAAATATGAGTGTGGGTGTATCTTTTAGGCCTAAAATTTGTGTGGATTAACTTATTTTAAAAGTACAGGTACATAAACACTTTAAAATATATAGTACATATTAAAATATATAGTACATGTTAAAATCCATTATAATGACTAGGAACACTTCATTAAAATGAGTTTAACATCTCGCGTTTGTCGATTTTCTTATTTTTGTCCAATATAAATGGAGAATGTCTTTGCTTGTATTCATAGGCGGTGCTCTCTTGGGGTTCTGCTATATGTTAGGCTTATCCACTAGTATGATTAATAGATTCTTCAGTTATAGATGACAAGTCTAATGTGTAACCAGAGGTAGATATGTGCAGCTGCAATTGAATGTTGCCTTAAAATATTAAAATACAATATGCTTTTGTGCATAAGTGTCAATTGCAGAATGGTGGCTCTCTCGTCTGTAATTGCTGATGTATGTTACTGCTGTCGTGGTTGGGTTGTATCAGATTTGGCTGCCTGGCGTGTACTGTATTGTGTTCTCTTGGTGCTAGTGTCTGCTGGGGCAGAGGGAGAAATCTGCCCTGCAACAATCGTAGACAGAGTAACAAAGGAAGTATGCGTACGGTCGAAAAGACCGCGGCGCGACGTCCCGAGGGTTAATAACAACATTTTAACATTCATAACATTAGTCTTACTTCAGTTTTAAATGTTTGTAACTAAAATATGTAATGTCATCTCCCCTGCGACCCATGTGACCTTGCCGCGGTGGGGAGGCTTGCGTGTCCCAGTGAAGCAGATAGCCGAGCTGCAGGTGCAACCAAATCGGATGGGTATATGCTGAAAGACCAAACTAACAAATGGTTCATCAAAAGGGGATTAGCAGCCTTTTGGAAGTTGCAAGGCAGCAGTCTAGATGATTGATATGTCCTTGTAATAATACTCAACATGGCTTAGCTGTGTTGATACTGCTACACGGCTAAAAGCAACGGGAAACTACAGCCGTAACTAACTCCCGGGGACATGCAGCTCTCTCTGTATGAATGATGTACTGATGATGGCTTCCTCCTGGGTAAAATATTCTGGAGGTAAACTAGTTCCCCATTCAGATCTCCAGATGGGGACTACACGAGAGGGGGCAATCATCAGAAAGATGCATACTGACATTCTGCGAGTCGGAGCGTGGAATGTTAGAAGTTTAAATCATTGTGGTAGGTTAGAGAATTTGAAAAGGGAGATGGATAGACTAAAGTTAGGTGGAGTTGGTATAAGTGAAGTATGTTGGCAGGAAGAACAGGATTTTTGGTCAAGCGACTACAGAATTATCAACACAGAATCAAACAGGGGAAAGGCAGGAGTTGATTTGATAATGAATAAGAAAATAGGGCAGTGGGTAAGCTACTACGACCAGCATAATGAAAGAATTATTGTCGTCAAGATAGTCACCAAACCAATGTCCACCACAATAGTGCAGGTCTATATGCCTACTAGTTCAGCAGATGATGAGGAAATAGAAAGAATATATGAAGTGATAGAAGATTTAATACAATATGTAAAAGGCGATGAGAATCTAATTGTCATGGGAGACTGGAATGCAGTGGTAGGCCAAGGAAGAGAAGGTAATACAGTAAGAGAATTCAGATTGGGACAAAGGAATGAAAGAGGAAGTCGGCTGGTTGAATTCTGCACTGATCATAATTTAGTCCTTGCCAATACTTGGTTCAAACACCACAAACGGTGGCTGTATATGTAGACAAGACCTGGAGACACTGGAAGGTATCAAATAGACTTCATTATGATTAGGCAGAGATTCAGAAACCAGGTGTTGGATTGCAAAACTTTCCCAGGAGCAGACGTGGACTCTGACCACAACTTGTTGGTCATGAAATGCCATCTGAAGTTGAACAAAATTGAAGAAAGGAAAGAATGCAAGGAGATGGGATCTAGACAAGTTCAAAGAAAAGAGTGTGAGGGATTGTTTCAAGGAACATGTTGCACAAGGACTAAATTAAAAGGCTGAAGAAAACACAATAGAGGAAGAGTGGATCATCATGAAAAATGCAGTCAGTAGGACTGCTGAAGAAATGTTAGGAAGGAAGAAGAGATCAACTAAGAATCAGTGGGTAACTCAGGAGATACTAGACCTGATTAATGAATGCCGAAAATACAAGAATGCTAGAAATGAAGAGGGCAGAAAAGAATACAGGTGATTAAAGAATGAAGTGGATAGAATGTACAAGGTAGCCAAGGAAGAATGGCTGAAGGAGAAGTGCAAGGATTAAAAATGTTTATCAATTAATTTTTTGAAAACCACCTATTCAATACTTTTAAAGTCTTTAAGACTATGATACAACATTATATTAAAGTTTAAGCATATGGTACATGTTTCACCTGTCATCGCAGGCTCATCAGCCATAAGTTCTAAACTCCAAGTCAGAGCTCTGAGTGGATGCTATACTAAAACAATTCTCAAAAAATATATATTTTTTACAACAATTTGCACTGATGTACAAGAACATTGTGGTCATATTTGGAGTGAACTGGCCGATCATGTCTTAAAGTTCTAATGGGACGTCCTACTCATGTTCACATCCAATGGAGATAATGAAAAGATATCAACTCTCATAATACCCATACTGGGACGGCAAATGAAGTCAAGTGGAAATCAAAACATCTACACATTCTTTCAGCATATATAGCAGATTAACATGTACTAAAACTATACCTAAAAACTATTTTTACAACAATTCTCACTGATGTATAAGAAAATGAAATGAAATGGCGTATGGCTCTTAGTGCCGGGAGAGTCCGAGGACATGTTCGGCTCACCAGGTGCAGGTCTCTTGATTTGATTCCCGTAGGCGACCCGTGCATCGTGATGAGGATCAAATGATGATGAAGACGATGCTTACACCCAGGCCCCGTGCCAGAGAAATTAACCAATGATGGTTAAAATTCCTGACCCTGCCGGGAATCGAATCCAGGACCCCTGTGGCCAAAGGCCATCATGCTAACAACTTAGCCATGGAGCCGGACTGATGTATAAGAACATATGGTACACTTGGAAGTGAACTGGCCGATCTTGTCTTAAAGTTCCAATGGAACGTCTTACTCATGTTCACATCCAATGGTGATAATACAAAAATATCAACACTCATAATGCCGATACTGGGACGGCAATTGAAGTCTATTGGAATCACAACATCTACTCATTTCTTCTAGCATATATAGGAGATCAAACACGTTCAGCTCATATGGTTTTAGGGATAGCCAAAATCTTCTATAGATCAACATCACTTCCTTAAAGAAATGAGAATCTCTATTAAAATTTTTTTGAAATGAAGCACCGGTTAGATGGCAAGATAGTAGAGGATGCTTCATCAAGTCTCATTTAAATAACAAATTATTCCATCTTTTCTTAAACATGCAGTATGTTGTTTAGGTCGTGAAGTTTTTGAAGGTATCTGCGTGTAAGTCTGAAGAAGAGTTCAACTGGATTCTGGGTGTAAGTGTAATGGCTTGTGAAGTGTGAAGTCTGTGAAATAAACAAAAAGTGTGCAAGTGCTATATTGGGATAGTTCATTAGTGGAATGAATCTTCTTGACACTTACCCTTTAGACTTTAGGAGAGAAGTCTGGCTGTGTTGCTTGTGTGAGCTGGTCTGACAGTCGCTTTGTGTCTGCTTCTTGTATTGTAGGGGTGTGTCATTGTTGGTGGGGGGTGTGTTGGGTAAAGAGGGGTGGGCGGGGATTTAAGATCGCTATTGGTACGAGTGGGGGAAGGGGTGTGGCCAGGCGAAGGGACATTGGCTGCTGTTGATATAGGGGTATTAATGCTGGATTTATAGTTGAAGATTTAAAAAAAATTATTACTGTTTACGTTAAGAGATGACAATAAGTTAGGAATTTGTTCCATGACCAGGCTCTTTATATCTACGATGTCATTTAGATTTTGATTCTTATTGAAGTATTGGTCTAAAAAGATGTAGGTATTTTTGAATTTGGTCATTAAACTACCTTTATTAATAATCTTTAAGATCTGAAGGTCCTGGTCTATAGTGGTGAAGCTATGCCCCGTTTCTTTCATATGAATACTCATAGCGGAGTGTTTGTTGTGCTTTTCAGAAACAATTTCGAAGCGTAAGTTCTGAAACACGGTGCCATGATGCTGCGATGTAATGCATTGCCTGTCAGAAGAAAAGAAAATAGTATACCCTAATTTATTATTTTGAATTTGTTTGAAGACACAAGATTATTATAACAACACAGGGCCGCTTCACACTAGGTGACTGGAATCGGCTACAGAGTAGCTCATATGAATTCCTTGTCACCAAGCAGTAGCCCACCACACTACTTAGCCACCTTCCCTGGTCTACTGCCAGTTTTCATCTCTTGTTATAGTTGAAAAAAAAAAGAAAAAAGAAGGATAGAGAGTGTGTTCTGGGTTTCATTCATATCCTATGTTGAAAAATCGTTTGGAAAAAGGACTTTTCTATAAATGATTTGATTATTTATGTGATGACCAAGTTTATTAGTTACTTCGGGATGTTAGAGAAACCTTTTGATGAATTCTTTGAAAGTGTGAAACAAGATATACGGGAATGGATACCAAGTTGGGAAAAGCAAAACCGGCTAAAGAAAACTTAACCTTAACTTTGAGGTAGTTGAACTGAGATGGTCATTACTTGAGACCATGCATTTCTCTTCTCAACCGTATTGCTACATTCGTCACATTTTAAGTTCCAGATGGTTGTATAATTTGTATAATGAAATCTTCTGTGTTTATTTGGTCCACTTGTCTAGGTAGCTTATGCCTCCACTAAAATACACTTTACATGTGTACGATGCTCTTAAATTGTAGCAATGCTTCCATAGAAACCTACCATAGCCTTGCTGTAACAAAGGTATGGACATACTGTCATCTCTGTTCCTCGAACTGAAAAGGATACTGTATGGATGGAGGGATGGACAGACGGATGGATGGATTCTCACAAAGTGCTTACAGTTTGAATTGAGGCCAACACATTTAAGCTTAAAAATAAAAGTCATGTTCATGTGGGTAAAAAAAAAAAAAAAAAAAAAGAGAGGTCCCATGGCTATGATCACAATATGAATAGTCACATAAAACTATATAAGCTTCCTGTAGACTGACTGAATCTTCAGGAGTTTCACCATGAGCAGTCATGGGTACTAAGGAAGTGCTCTAGAGGAATAAGGAATTCAAGAGTTTCTCATTGAATGCTCACTGAGCTGGAAGCTGCTATTACATATCAGTACCAGTCTACGCTAAGCCCACTGAAACATACACACCAACCAATCTTGCACCATTGCAGTAATCATCATAATGATTACATTTTTATCATAATCATTGTCATAATAATTATCATCATTATCAAATTTTCATTTTTTTGCTTTCAGAGGCCTGGAGACCCTTCAGATGAATAGACGTGCTTCCCTATTTTTTATGTCTGTGAATCTTGGAGAAATGGTGATGTGTCTTGAAGATCTGATCAATTATTTTGCTCAACCTGCCGAGGATATGGGTAAATAAGGCATTTTATATTTGTATTTCGTAGTTTGGTTACTTTTGGTTAGTAGAATCATCTGAAATATTCTTATCCAAACTACCTAGATAACCTCGTAATTTACCTCAGAATATAGAATCAATTGATTTAACTGTCATCCCCAGTCGTCAACCAAGAAGACTTCCTTGCACTGTGAAATACCTGGGGTACTTGTGATATAACAGCAAATAGTTTAATTATGTTTTAGTGGAAGTTTCTTCCTTACACGTTTGTCAGTACCACTACTGGTCAGTGTCAGTTTTAGAATGGTGAGCTGGGAGAAGATCAATTTAGCTTCTGAAGAAATGTAGGGATGCATCAAGCAATACTGACTCTATATCTGATCTTGGAAGACAGGAAAGAAGGGCAAGGTCACATATCATCACTAGAAAATGGAGACCTTACATGAAACAAAAACCTGATTTTACAGGGAAGCAAAAGAATCTGTCCTAATGGTTGAGAATGGGGAAAAAATGTGCCAGTTACAAATTTTGAATTAAAATTTATATCTATTGATTAGAACGTACAAAAAAAAAATTGTTCCTTTTTAAGATTTTCATTTTGCACTTTAAAGTATCTGTTGGCTAATGTTAAATATACAAGATACAAAATGGAAATGTTGGTTCACTTTAACCCTACAACTACAGACTGTCTCCCAAGGAGACGGTGTCCTGTTTCATCAAGTGTGATCATCTCTCTGAGAGATGGTCTCAGAATTCAAACTTCAAAGTCATGCCGGTTTCAGATAGTTTTATCTTTTGTTCTGAAAGCCTTTGAGGAACAAATGACGATCATAGGGTATTGTCACTAAGGGACTGTTTAGTAATGATAGACCTGGAGAACGAGGCGTGAATGAGGCAAACACAGGTCCCACCGCTTTGAATGGCTTGGTGTGGCCTATCATCTGCCAAGCCAAGAATGACAAGGCTCCTGGGTTTGTTGAAGTTTGTCCCGCAGGAGCTCTTTTATGTGGCAGTAAATCTACAGACACGGGGCTGACATATTTGAGCACCGCCAAATACCACCAGACTGAGCCAGGATTCAGCCATCAGTTTAATGAGTCATATCCTAAAGATAGACTTGAAGATTATTCACACCAGGATCTGTTCTGAATGTGAAGAAGTGATAACCGAAACACAATTTGGACTCAGGATTGGTTTTTGGACTAGAGATGGTCTTTCCTGTATGCATGTACCGGTACTTGTCCAAAATTGCTTAGAAATAAACAAGAGATCACTGCCCCGGTCCAAGGTTCCATTATGAGAAGCAGAAGGTTGAATCAGACAATGGTTGGGCATTCTTATTTGACTAGATGTTTTTAATCAACTGGGATGGGCAAGATGTTACAGGTTGTGATCACATAATGAGCTCCCAGTCAACACAGTGACCATCTGTCGCAAAGAGGGCTGAGTGCTGACTAATGACACTTTTGTAGCAGTCTGTAGCCCAAGGGCACTTGCTGTGTTGACCAAGAGAAACTTGCTTTCTATGAGATCTCTGCAGCTGGTTATATTTTAATTTGAAAGTGCTGTATTTAGATGCAGAAATGTGTTGAGTCCAGCATTTTATAAATAAAATACTCTGAAGATTGGACTTTGTTTTTCCATGTCTGGATGAGTGTTGATATTCTCACTGTGTTGAATTTTGTTTAATAATCTGTGTTACTGTGGTCCCTGCGCTGGTGTGTGTAGTTATCATTACCGTATTTACGCAAATAATACCCGCACATTTTTTAAAAAAATTTGGCGCACGAAATTGGGATGCGGGTTTTATTTGCGTCAATGTTGGCATTTTTTCAAAATCAGCCTTCCTAAATTTAGGGTGCAGGATTATTTGGTGGCGGGTATTATTCGCATAAATACGGTGGCGGAGATTATTTGTGTAAATACCCGTATTTACGCGAATAATACCCGCACATTTTTTTAAAAATTTGAAGCACGAAATTGGGATGCGGTTTTTTGCGTCAAAGTTGGCATTTCTTTTTTTTTTCAAAATAAGCCTACCTAAAGTTAGGGTGCGGGGATTATTCGCGTAAATACGGTAACTGGGGGAAAGAAGGACCTTGGCCTTCAGAAAGTTATCATCCAGGTTTTTTTCCTGAATTGAAATTAATAAAACCTAATAAAATCAATTTAAAGAGTGGCTAACAGTGGAAATAACATCCTTCTATTTCCTGAATCAAGTCCCTAATGACTAGCACCTCAGTATGCTGAGCTAACTTGATTTCTGGCTGCTTAAGATAGGCCATGTGAATTACAATTTAACTGACTAAACATCTTCCCTTTATCATTTTATCATTGTTTAATGTTTAATTTGGAGAACACCATCATCATAAAACTTTATTTTACTAGGATACGATATGAGAGTCAATATTTGTGCATTCCAGAACATGAAGAGAAACAAAACAAACTCCGAGCTTTAAGGAATCGTCAAGATCTCTTTCAAGAGGAAGGTATTTTGAACCTGATTCTGGAAGCTATTGATAAGATCAATGTAATAACTTCTCAGGGATTTCTTGTTGCCCTTGCTGGGGATGAATCTGGCCAAAATTGGGAAATGATTTCTGGATATCTATACCAGCTTTTGGGTAAGTACATATTTACTGATTTCTGAAAGTTCTTCATGATTATATGCTTCTTTTTTTTAATCAAGTGAGCTGTATTATTAGAGATATGATAATGTTGTACATTACAGCTGCCATCATCAAAGGAAATCATACAAACTGTGCCCAGTTTGCCAACTCAAACCGTTTGAACTGGTTGTTTAGCAGGCTGGGATCTCAAGCTTCTAGTGAAGGCACTGGTATGTTAGATGTACTCCACTGTGTACTCATAGACTCCCCTGAAGCTCTGAATATGATGCGGGTTAGTTTCTGTTCTTGAATATGAACTTAATAGTCACCATTATTATAATTTATATTTTGATTTGTATAATTAAACCAGTAGTAACTAACGTATTTCCAGGATGAGCACATCAAGGTCATCATCTCGTTGCTGGAGAAGCATGGCAGAGACCCCAAAGTTCTAGATGTCCTGTGCTCTCTCTGTGTTGGTAATGGAGTGGCTGTACGCAGTTCACAGAACAACATTTGTGATTTCCTATTGCCAGGGAAGAACCTCTTGCTGCAGACACAGCTTGTTGACCATGTAGCCAGGTAAATTTCATCTGTGTATTCATATCAAGTTGCAGTCAAGATGAGTGAAGAAAATGACACTTTTAGCCTGCATTACATATTTCTAGTTGTATTGCCCCTTGACTATGGAATTATATCCTTGCTGAGGCAGTTGGCAATAAAACCCATTGCCATCTTATCTTTTCAACTCTGAGCATGCCTTGAAATTTGACTTTGATCTGATGTTGACAAAGGACTGGGATTTGAACTAGAACTTGAGTCTGTAGGTTCATCTGAGCTACTACAATAATCACTGTCCAATATTGCTTGTATGGAGTAATAACTTTCACTACTTTTCAATTCATTTTCAATTTATGCACTCGTTAGCAAATTTCCGTAATATTTTCTCTTACAACTGGTCATGACTGTAAGAAACAGTGAGGAATACTGAAATAAGATACCTACTACAAAACTTGCATTCCAGTAGAATAAAAAAATTCATATAGATATAACATGATGGTATATACTATGTCATACCATCTGTAATGGTGTCATAGCTTTCTCTCAAGTAAGCAACCATGAAACCACTCAAGAGCCATCTGTGATATGCATGTGTAACAAAAGTGAGCAAGCTTTACCCCGATCAATAGCTTATATCCTTTGCTTTAATATGATTTACAACACTTTGTGCCATCTGTTGAGACCAAACGTAAATACGAGTAGGAACAGCTTGATGTCGCAACTGGCTCAGAGTTACATGTTGGTAAACAGACCTGCTTTACCGGTATGGCTGAGAGCCAGCGGTTGAGGCCAATGGTTTAAGCATTCTTAAATAGGAAAGATCTAAGTGCCATGTTTCAGTTTGCAACTTTGTGCTCTATCACAATAAGTCATCCCCATACAGTAATAGAAATAATACATTTCATGGAGTATAGGAAGAAGCAAATATTCAACAGTTGCTCTTGAAACTTCTTTGCCTGGCTCCTTGACTGAATGATCAGCATACTGCCCTTCAGACCAATGGGTCTCCAGATTTTATACCCAGCCAAGCTGAGGTTTATATCTTATGGTTGGTTCATTCTTTTGGCTCTGGGACAAGGTATTTGTGTTCATCTTACTACTTCTCTTCATCTTCATACAACACAGCACACTATCAACCACTGAGAAACATGCAATAGTGAATAGATCCCTCCACATAGAGTTAGCATCGGGAAGGGCGTCCAGCAGTAAAACGTGGCTAAATAGACATCAAATGCTAACTCCCAATAAAATGAGAACAAGAAGAATAGTAGTAGTTCAAGTTCTTGAAACTTCCTTCACTTTTCTAAAAGAAACTCTTTACACAGTGTGTTTGACATTGTTTTAAATGCAGTTAAAACTTTTGAGGAGCAGATCAGTCACAGCAGTAGAAGAGGCCAGTTATTATTGTTTCCTAGTTTAGATATGGATGATACCATTGCATGGAGAGTGCTTGAACGCTTTTAGTAGAAATAGATCTAACTGGATAGCTTCTAGAATATTGAAATTAAGTGAGTATTGACAGTTTTATCATAATTATTCTGCTCATTTATTCCAGTTTCAGTTTAAATTATTTTTATATTTAAGCTTATTTCCTCATCCATTCATTTCAATTAAGCTCAGTTATCATCATCATCATCATCGTCGTCGTCGTCGTCGTCGTCGTCGTCCTCATCGTCTGGAGCAGTTTCCAACCACAGCCTGGGTCTGCTTGGAACATAAGCCTGTCCATCCACCACTTCTCTTCTGTCACTTCAATCCAGTTCCCTCCTCTTGCCTTGATGCTCTTCTTTACACCTTTCAGCCATCTGTCCCTCAGTCTTCCTCTAGGTCTCCTTTCCTTCAACTCCATTTGTAACATCTTTCATGGTATCCTCTCTTCTCCCATTCTCTTAACATGTCCATACCATTGCAGCCTTGACTTTTCTATCTTTTCCTGTAGGGGTACCTCATTTACCATTTCCCACACTCTCTCATTACTTATTCTGTCCATTCTTGTTAAACCTACTCAACACCTTTGAAACTTCCTTTCCACTGCTTATATTCTACTTTTATCCCTCACCTTCACCATCCATGTTTCTGATCCATATGTCAAAATTGGCACAAAATAAGTCTTCTAGATAATTCCTTTACATCTCTGTGGTACATCCCTGTTCCATATCAATCTTGCCACACTCTTAAAGAATCCATTTGCACACCTTCCTCTTTCATTGATTTCCATCCTGCTTCCTCCGTTTCAATTACACTTCTCAGGTATTTAAAGCTTTCAGCTCTTTTAAACTGCTCCTCTCCTATTGTTACGCCATTATACACTCGGTTCTTGTTTCATGTCATTACCAGCACTTCACTCTTTTGGGCTGAGAACTTCATTCCATAAGATGACACAACTTCCTCCCATACATTTAGCTGTTCCTATGTTTCTCTCTCACTGTTTCCCCATATTAGTAGATCATCTGTAAACAACACTGTTTTCATTCTTCTCTCCCCAATGGTCTGTACCACCTACTGTAATATATCATCCATTACCACTATAAATAGTAGAGGTGAGAGGGCACTTCCTTGCTTTACACCATTTGTTAACTTAAACCATCCAGTTCTTTCATTTCTGACTTTAACACAGCTTTCGCTTTCATCATACATATTATGTAAGACATTATTTTATTTTGACTGAAGTATATTAAAAGAATATGAAATTGTTTTGTTAATCTGTGTGAGTATATCTTCATAAAATTTCTTGGGATCATTACAGTGTGAGACCAAACATCTTTATTGGTCATGTACAAGGTTCAGCTATGTACCAAAAGTGGTACTTTGAGGTCACAATGGACCACATAGAGCAGACGACTCATATGGTACCACATCTGAGGATAGGCTGGGCAAATACAGCTGGGTAAGTAGCAGGTCACTATAATTTATTCCATGATTTTAAGAAAATTGTGGATAAGAATCTCTGAAATAATATAAGAGTTGTACACTGGTGTGTAGAAACTTACACTATATGTAATGAACGACATACACTATATCAAAATTACAGCATACTGATAATAAGCACTCCCACTGTTCAGACACCTGTCTCAATGCTGAACAAGTTTCTCTATACCCTCCTCAATGAAGGACACTGGTTGAATGACTCTTCCACAGCATCAAGAACTGCTTCATTAGTGGTAAAACACTTACTCTTGAGGACTATTTCCAACAGATCAAAGGTGTGACTGATGCAAAAGGAGAGATCATGGCTGTAAGGCAGGTAATCTATAAGACCCCAGTGAATACAGCGCCAACTGTCCATTATTGCATTGGCAGCATGTTGACGTGCATTACCATGGAGCACATTTTTGTGACAGTTTTCTGGTCAAAAGACCTTTGCACCAGAAGTGAATCATGTTATATTGCATTCATTTGGACATAACTATAAAACATGAATGTTGCTTCAACCTTTTCCTCTACTTAGTGAGGGCTGTTACTACAAACTCCAAACCATGCAGTGTTGTTTTCAACTCTTGGCTATCCTGCCAATTATCTGCAGTGACACCAGCTTTGTCGATGTTTCACTCGAATAACCCTGATATATTGAATAACGATCCAAAACATTTCTTAGTATTTTCCAGTTTCTTGGTAGAATAGGAACTATGCTATATAGAAGATAATTTACTATTTATTACCATAGTAGATTAAATTATGACTAGTGTTGTATATTTTCTAACTCATGTTTACAATTGCTAGGTACATACCTTACCCTGGTGGTGGAGAGAAATGGGGAGCCAATGGAGTAGGAGATGACCTCTATTCCTACGGCTTTGATGGAGCCAATTTGTGGACAGGTTGGTTTCGTGCATACATAATCACTAAAAACAAATTTTCAAATAAAATATATAAACCATTTTCATGAGAACGGCATGCATTGAATGCAATTTTTATAACAATAAATGATACAGACATATAAGTACACAAATTTACTTGTGATATTTTATTATCTAACTTTACTCTCTCCTTTTTAAGGGAAATTTTCACTTATCCCAAGTATCAACTATAAAGTGATTAAGCTCAGTAATATTTGCATATAACTGTTTACTATGTGTTTAAAATTACTACTAATAGATAATTATTATTTGCATTAACAGTGTTTAAAATGCACAGATACAGGCTCTCCCATATGAACTACGATCGAATGCACGGTGTTTGTACTCTGTGCTACGGCAGCTGCCTCCGCCAAACTATTGTCGCGCGTGGCTGCCCTGTTTTAAGTATGTATACAATAATCTTATAAGAAATCTTACCTTATAAAAGATGCTGGAAGTGTCGTCCTTCCTGCATTATAAAGACATTGTATCTGGTAACCACATTCTGCTGACACGAGTGAGTTCTGCCACTGTATTTTTTCTGATTTCATTTGTAATGTTTTCTTTCAGTTCCTCCAATGTGTGAGGATTTGTTCAATTCTCTTTTTCTTTCAGTTTACCCCACAAGTAAAAATCAAACACTGTTAGATCTGAAGAACAAGGGGGAAATAGACAAGCAGTAATTACTGTGTCTGCAAATACTTCCAAGATTATAAGAAGGGAATCTTCTGCTGTTTGAGTACGGGCTGAATCTTGTTGAAATCACCTACGCATTTTTCTTCTTCCGTTAACTTATGTAAGAACGGCGTCAAAATGTCATCTTGGTACCTCTCTGCATTTACTGTCGTCTCAAAAAAGATAGGCCCAGTTATTCTTGCATTAACAGCACATCAAACATCAATCTTCCTATCATAATGAGGAACTTCATAAACACCATTAGGATTTTTTCACATCAGTAGTGAGAGTTATGACTGTTCACATGACTATTAAGACGTAACCAGGCCTCATCTGAAAAGAGAACAAGCTGTGGGTCGAATAAACGATCATTCAATGATGCAAAATACCACTCGCAATATCTCACTCTTGTGGCTGGATTAGTAGGTTTTAAACAATGGGCGCATGTAAACCTGTACTTTTTGGTGTGTAATTACTTTGTAGCTCTGTGTGCAGAAGAAACCAAAACCCCTACTTGTTATGCTAATTTTGTGAGTGATTTATTCGGAGACCATTCAAAATTCCCACCAATGTCATCTACCTTTTCCTCTGTTAAAACTGTTCTTACCGAGCTCGATAGCTGCAGTTGCTTAAGTGCGGCCAGTATCCAGTATTCAGGAGATAGTAGGTTCGAATCCCACTGTCAGCATCCCTGAAAATGGTTTTCCGTAGTTTCCCATTTTCTCATCAGACAATGGTGGGGCTGTACCTTAATTAAGGCCACGGCCACTTCCTTCTCACTCCTAGCCCTTTCCTGTCCCATCATCGCCATAAGACCTATCTGTGTCGGTGCGACGTAAAGCATTTAGCAAAAAAAAAGCTAGCAAAAAACTGTTCTTGTGCGCACACGTTTTTTATTGAGCATTGGGCCAGCAGTTTCAAATTTATTTACAATTACGTGAATCTGTGCTCGTGAAGGTGGCACTTCACCAGAAAATTGCTGAACAAATGCATTGCGTACCCATCGAGCCGACTTGTACTTAAAATCATTTTTACATACGAAAATACGGTGTTGCAATGATAACTGTCTCACCATTTTAACAGCTGAGATTCGGACTGGCAACTGATACTTGCGAGGTCAAACACATACGTGCTACATGCTCCTCTAATACTGCAGCTTACGTATCGGAGAGTAAAAACGCCACTTGGATGGTCTTAGTTTATATGGGTGACCCTGTAGGTAAACAAAACATGTAATATATGCTTATTTTTCACATTCTGAAACTGTATTTAATAATGGTTTATGGTAATATGTGCTGTACGATTGTTGATTAAACACTGTCTTTAGACCAAATAGGTCCTCCAAAAACGTGCATTCTACGTTAAAAATTGTGTTTTGAAAGACATTCATTGTACTTCAAAGTAATTTGTTTAATTAAGTTTTGCTGTTTGCTAGGTGGTCGAAAAACAACTGTAATGAGTGAGAGTTCAGAGCCTTTTATTCGGAAAGGAGATGTCATAGGCTGTGCTCTTGATCTGACGATTCCAATCATCTCTTTTACCTTCAATGGACGTAGAGTAAAAGGTTCCTTCCGGAATTTCAATTTAGATGGAATGTTCTTCCCAGTGATCAGCTGTTCTTCCAAGCTAAGGTTTGTAATTAATGATACCAATACCCATATATAGACCCCGGATTTTTAGGCAGTAATAGGTTAGAATGCGAACTAATTTGGTTATTAGGAAGGGTTGTCTTGCCTGGTCTTCCGTAATGTAGTGAGAGTACCATAAATTCTAGGGATTTTGATGGGCTGTACCCCTAAACATTTTGCAAAATTCATAGCATAACCACTGTGCAGGGTAGAGCAAACTCGTTTCTCACTGCAGTAAGTTTGCATTCTGACATATTACTGCCTAAATATTTGGGCTCTGCCCATATGATATGGTGTTTCAAATTGGTAATTAGTAATTTTTTTGCCTGAATGAAAACTTAACCTTTTGAGTGCTGACACAAGCAGATATAACTTGAAAACAATATTCTCTCACCAGTGGGTAACTAATGCAAATATCGAGCTTGAATTATTATTATTATTATTATTATTATTATTATTATTATTATTATTATTATTATTATTATTATTATTATGGTTATTTTTATTATTACTTGTAATGTATAGCTATGAAGTGTTCCATCCATCCATTTGGCATTATTATTATTATTATTATTATTATTATTATTATTATTATTATTATTATTATTATTATTATCATTATTAAATCATGTGTACATACGATATGATCACGCTGTTTGCAAGCTTATGTCATGAAACATGTGCTATACATGAGTTCAGTAATGTAAATACCTGTAAATTAATATTATAATTTATTCTTACCTGTATATATAAATTGTAATCCATAATTGTGAAACTCACTGTAACTTCCAGAATGGTAATAGAGGAGAACGATTGAGAATATTCTATACATCTATACCTATATATTAGACACTAGAATTTTCAAGAAGATATTTTTTCTTGCAACATATCTTTCTGGAAGTTTGGCCAGGATATATATAAGGAGATGATCTTGACGAAAAGTTAGTTATTGGTTGGAGAGTGTGATTGGTTGACGAGTTATTGTTCAGTAGACTTATGGTGTAGCAAGAATATACTTGTGACTCGTGACATGCAGTGGATGCAGTCACCATATTGAAGTTCAGTCGGTTGTTTTATAATGGCGGTTTGTGATGAGAGTATTTTGTTTGTGCCAACAGCGATTAAGGTTATGTGTGTGTTTAATTTGTAAATACATGTAAATAAAAATAATTGTACCAACTGACAGCATCTCGTGTGCGTCTTTGTGGATACATTAGTGTTAATTAATTTTAGATGAACAGACAATTCTATTGTGAATTATTTTTAAACAGTGTATCTTGTCATAGCTTTAGATCAATTGATCCCATTCATCCTTTAACCCTTTGCAGACATATGGATCCGAGAAATTTCTGCAACCAGGACGTACATGTTTTGGAGTAAACAAGCAAGTTCGAAAAATGTTACGGTTTTACATATTATTATTTCTATCTAATAAAAAAGGGTTTAATTATTCCGATATTTAAGAAAAGTTGATTAAAAGGAATGTAAAAACTACATAGGGATCACCCTTATTGCCCATGTAGCTAAGATATTTGAGAGAGTATTGGAATGAAGACTGAGGAGGAAGCTTGAAGGAGAAATGGAAGAAGAACAGTATTGTTTTAGGAAAGACAGATCAACGTTTGACTTGATCTTTACATTAGGACATATGATGGAGAAAAGATGGGAGTTTGGAAAAGACATAGTGATGGCATTTATTGACATTGAGAAAGCTTATGACAGTGTGCCCAGACAGTTGGTATGGGACACATTAAGGAAAAAGCAAGTTAACAGAGGAAGTGAAAATGATAAAAGCTATGTATAAAAATTGTGTTAGTAGTGTATAGACTGGTATAGGAAAAAGAAAATGGTTTAAAGTTGAAACTGGTCTCTGACACAGAAGTGTACTATCCCCCATACAATTCATCATAGTTATGGATGAAATTCATAAGAACCTTAAACAGAGATTGGGAAGACAGGCAACAAAAGCCATGTTGTTTGCAGATGATATAGTGATATGGGGTGAGGATGAAATAGAATTGCAAAAACAAGTAGATGTATGGAATCAAGAGATAGATAAATTTGGGATGAAAGTAAGCTTAGAGAAAAGTAAGACAATAGTGATAACAAGAGGAAGGAAGGAAGGAAGGAAGGAAGGAAGGAAGGAAGGAAGGAAGGAAGGAAGGAAGGAAGAGGAAAGATAAAACTGAAAGGTAAAATTCTGGAAGTGGTTAAAAGTTTCAAGTACTTGGGAAGTGTGATCATAGAAGATGGAAAGATAACCGAGGATACTGGGAAAAGAATACAACAAGCAAACAGCTTCTACCAGAGTGTAAGAGGTAGTTTGTGGAACCAAGATGTCCCGAAGAAATGTAAGAAAGTATTATATTCAACCTATTATGAACCCATACTATACTCCGCACGGCTCTACTTCTAAATTGACGTTTTGATAGATTTTGGCTCTGTCTGGTGGTTATGTGCTGAAGCATAGACATCCAACCAATCCCAATCTGCCATTCATATCGATTTATATCGGCAGAGCACGATCTCGAAACCCAGATGCCAACTCTGATATTTACATTCGCCATGTGGTTAACCTATCTCGCTCAGCGTGTGTGGTATTCGGTACGCTTTGCGATCTTTTGCATTTTCCTTCATTAATTAGTGTGTTTTTCATATTGTAGGAGGGTTCTAGTGACTCTGAGATCGGTGGAGTGTTTCCTAAGTAGGCCGTAACCTCCTTCCTGTGTAAGCCATTGGTGGTGAGTGATGTTTTATTTCTCATTCTCTTTTATTCTCAATAATATATTCTCTTATTAGTGTCAGATGTTGTTAGTAAGTGTAGTTTGTGTGAATTTGTTTTCAATCCATATTCATTAGTTTTTCTGAGTAGGGTATTACATTTTACAAGGGCTGTTTACAGCGGTCATAGGCCGTAGCGCGCTGGCAACAGAGGAAAGGCGATGCTCATTTGTTTTGCGAAACTTCAATTTAGAAGTAAGGCCGTGCGGACTCTAACCTATGCAGCTGGATTGTGGTCTACAACAAAACGAGAGGAAAGTAGAATACAGGCAGCAGAGATGAAATTCCTAAGAGGTATTGATGGTGGGGCCAGAAAGGATAGAATTAGAAATGAAGAGATAAGGGAAGAGATAGGAATCTTGAAACTTCAAGACAGGATAGAAACAACAAAGCTAAAGTGGTATGGACATATGGGAGAAGAGAGAGTGCCAAAGAAAGCTTTTTCAGGGAAGTTAACTGGAAAGAGACCACGAGGAAGACCCCAAAAGATGTGGGGGGGATTCAGTGTGGGAGTGCATAGAGAAGAGGGGAGGAAAATTAGAAGATGTGCTTAAAAAAGGAGAAGAGTGGTAGAGAGACAGGCAGCGATGGAGGTCCTTGATTCACAACCCGACCTGGGAAGCTGGAAACGGGAAATGAAGATGATGACAGAATAGATATGCACTACAAATACTCTTTCTACATCTAGAAACCTACATACATTCCAAAAGGAGTACTTTTCCAATTAACATACATTGCATAAGGTTTACATCTAGCAACTGCACCGTATTACTCTTTGTAAAAATATAGCAAAAAAATAATCAGTAGGTTCTACATCAAGTGGTAGGTTTCTTTAGGTTTCCTGTCATCAGGCTTTACTTCCTTCCAACTTTCAACATACAGTAAACTTTCTGCACTTTCATCACTACTGACACTTTCTTCACTCGATTGTTCTTATGTCCCTTCTATTTCATTCTGAAAATTGCTACCATCATTGCTGGTTTCTTCTCCTAACACTTCATTTTTCTGTTCCTCATCTAAAATATTATACTGCTTTCTATTCAGCCTGGAAGGGCTAGTTGGTACCATGCTTGTTCTCGTAGTTTATTCTCTTTGCAGATTTCTTAGTAGTTGCAAATATTGCTTGGAGATGGCAACAGAAGTTACTTCATTGCTCCTTGAATGCATCCGTTAGGGCTGCTGCGATATACACTGACTGACAGAGCAAATGCAACACCAAGAAGGAGTGGTCAGAACTTTATGCCAATTGCAGGGTAGACTGACGTCACTGAGGTATGCTCATGATGTGAAATGCGCCGCTGTGCTGCGCACGTAGCGAACGATAAATGGGACACGGCGTTGGCGAATGGCCCACTTTGTACCGTGATTTCTCAGCCGACAGTCATTGTAGAACGTGTTGTCGTGTGCCACAGGACACGTGTATAGCTAAGAATGCCAGGCCGCCATCAACGGAGGCATTTCCAGCAGACAGACGACTTTACGAGGGGTATGGTGATCGGGCTGAGAAGGGCAGGTTGGTCGCTTCGTCAAATCGCAGCCGATACCCATAGGGATGTGTCCACGGTGCAGCGCCTGTGGCGAAGATGGTTGGCGCAGGGACATGTGGCACGTGCGAGGGGTCCAGGCGCAGCCCGAGTGACGTCAGCACGCGGGGATCGGCGCATCCACCGCCAAGCGGTGGCAGCCCCGCACGCCATGTCAACCGCCATTCTTCAGCATGTGCAAGACACACTGGCTGTTCCAATATCGACCAGAACAATTTCCCATCGATTGGTTGTAGGAGGCCTGCACTCCCGGCGTCCGCTCAGAAGACTACCATTGACTCCACAGCATAGACGTGCACGCCTGGCATGGTGCCGGGCTAGAGCGACTTGGATGAGGGAATGGCGGAACGTCGTGTTCTCCGATGAGTCACGCTTCTGTTCTGTCAGTGATAGTCACCGCAGACGAGTGTGGCATCGGCGTGGAGGAAGGTCAAATCCAGCAGTAACTGTGGAGCGCCCTACCGCTAGACAACGCGGCATCATGGTTTGGGGCGCTATTGCGTATGATTCCACGTCACCTCTAGTGCGTATTCAAGGCACGTTAAATGCCCACTGCTACGTGCAGCATGTGCTGCGGCCGGTGGCACTCCCGTACCTTCAGGGGCTGCCCAATGCTCTGTTTCAGCAGGATAATGCCCGCCCACACACTGCTCGCATCTCCCAACAGGCTCTACGAGGTGTACAGATGCTTCCGTGGCTAGCGTACTCTCCGGATCTCTCACCAATCGAACACGTGTGGGATCTCATTGGACACCGTTTGCAAACTCTGCCCCAGCCTCGTACGGACGACCAACTGTGGCAAATGGTTGACAGAGAATGGAGAACCATCCCTCAGGACACCATCCGCACTCTTATTGACTCTGTACCTCGACGTGTTTCTGCGTGCATCGCCGCTCGCGGTGGTCCTACATCCTACTGAGTCGATGCCGTGCGCATTGTGTAACCTGCATATCGGTTTGAAATAAACATCAATTATTCGTCCGTGCCGTCTCTGTTTTTTCCCCAACTTTCATCCCTTTCGAACCACTCCTCCTTGGTGTTGCATTTGCTCTGTAAGTCAATGTATAATCGACAAGCGACAGCACAGAACAGAAAAATTGGGATGGCAGCTCTATATTGACAACCGACTGTGGAAGCATATTACGCTAGTTTATTATGCACTGCTGTTTGTAGAAAGTGAAACACTCAGAAGCAATGGTCTGAAACATGCCAAAATCAAAGGACGTGTAGAACAGTGGAACCATAATAAGCGATTTAAATTGCAGAGAGATGGCATGCATGTAGGCCCAGCAGTGCCCTTCTGTGTGTGACCGGCCAGGTCAGTGTTACGCAACGCTCAGTCAGTGCAGAGCCGTCATACGAAGTGGAAACGTGTACATCAGTGCCACTATGCCTCGCCAACATCACAGGAGGGAATATCAGCATGTGAGTGTGTTCGAACGGGGCAGAATGATAGGACTCCGGGAGATGGGTCTGTCATTCCATGACATTGCGGCTCGTACAGGGTACGCTTCTTCAACAGTGAGACGTATGTGGAATCAGTGGAGAGAAGAGGGCCGTACACAGCGCCGATAGGGTACTGGACGACACAATGGGACCACAGCGCGAGATGACCGTCATCTTGTCTGCTTGGCCGTAACGAACAGAACCGCTTCGTCCACGGTGTTGGCTCGACGTTGGAGCACTGCAACAGGTGTGGGGATGTCTGCATCGATGGTTTGACACCGTCTTCTGAGGACCGGACTGGTGGCACCACACATGCCATTGCACGCCGGCTTCCATTGACCAACAACCACCAATGCCGTAGACTGCAGTGGGCACGTGAAGACCGACACTGGCGTGTTGAGTGGCAAAATGTAGTGTTTTCGGATGAGTCCCGCTTGAACTTGTCCTACAGTGATGGCCGCATACGCGTTAGACGCCGCTGTGGTGAACGCCATCGGGCAGACAGTATTGTTGAGTGTCATAGCGGACAAATGCCAAGTGTGATGGTTTGGGGCACAATTGCCTATAACATGCGATCTTGCCTCCTACGTCTTGAGGGCAGTCTGAACAGCTACCACTACGTTAGGGATGTTTTACAGCCCGAAGCACTGCCCCTCCTTCAGGCTGTTCCAGACGCCATATTCCAGCAGGACAATGCCCGGCCACATGTGGTGAGGAATGTGCAAGCCTTCTTCGAAGAACGACAGATACCACTGCTTCCCTGGCCTGCCCGTTCGCCGGATATGTCACCCATTGAACATGTCTGGGAAATGGTCGGTCAGCACCTTGTTCGTTCAGGTCCTCCTGCAGCCACTGTTGAAGATTTATGGACGTGCCTACAAACTGCGTGGCAGAATATTCCCCAGCAGCATATTCAGGCGCTCTTTGATTCCATGCCATGATGTCTAGTGGCTCTGATTGCAGCGCGTGGTGGCGCTATACCGTACTGAATTTCCACAGACACCGTGCATGTACAGTTCTGTAATTGTAATCATTTGGGTCTTGTCATGTCCCTAATATATGGAATAAATTGCATTGTGATCACAGCTCTTGGTCTTGGTGTTTCACTTTCAACAAACAGCAGTGTACATCGACATACATCCTTAGGAGGTTAATTACTATATTTTACATGAAATTACTTATGCCACACATACACTTATTGATATTGCCTTTGAGTAATCATTTTGTTATCTGTGGTAGTGTCGGCCTCCAGGTTTACACCCGGCAGATGTAATTGGACTTTTAAGGCTGGAGATAGGTTCATTCAACACTCAATGTTGTTCAATGTCGCTATGTAAATGATGTCTGGTTACACATTTGGTGTTTACCAAGCAAAATTAATTAAAAGCCATAGATCATCCAACAGAGTTTTGGTTTTCTGTGCCAACTGTTGGAGTAAAATGGAACATCAAAATTGCTGCAAATCCTAGCTGAGGCCATATGATTATTATTATTATTATTATTATTATTGTTACCGCTTTTTTGTGGTAGGTAGAGGTGAAAGAAGGTGCGGGTGTGAACGGGTCTCAAACTACGAAATTAAAGTTAATGTAAAATTTAACAAGGTTATATTATCTTTCCAAAATTCAGAAATAACACGAAAGACAGGTACAGAGTAGCAAGGCAATAAAAGTACAATTACAATATTTACAGGATTTGGGCTTCGGGCCCCAACCTCATAATTCTTGAGCAATTAGCCCAGTTTTACCCCAAACACAAGTTTCAACAGAGGGGCAGAAAACCCCATACATGCCTAGGAGCACTTGCTCCAAAATTACACAGTAAGGCCTCCTTGAGGCGTGCAGAAAACAAAATTTTCAAGAAAGAGCAACTTGCTCTCAAATTTTAGGCCTGTCAAAGGCCACACCTAATTCCACCTTCAAGCTGTCCTCTAAGGACATATACACAGGGGTAAAATACCCAACCTACTGAGGTCTATTAAATGAGAAGAAGGTTAATTACATGACCTCTAAAATAACAATTTGAGAGGAGGCGATCTGTACTCCTAATGCATTTGTTTTAAAACCTAATCTGGCTCTAGGCCACTAATGCAAGGGCTAATCCCATACTACAGAGGTGACTTTAGAAAAGAACAATTTACTTTACATTAAGGAAGAATCGGTTGTGAGAAATAAGTTCACCTCAAAACAAAATGAGTGGGAGCTCGAGAGGGTTAAGCACTCTCTATCCCAATATGTAGCTTTAAAAGATAATAGATGCTAAGAGTAGTTACATTTTAGGAAAAGGTTACATGATAGAAACGCTTCGGACCCGCCCCGAGAGTTAAACTGCTGAGCTAGCAAGAAAAGAAGTTATTAAAAGGCCATTACCTTGGTGTAGAGCTGCTCCCCGAAGAAAGAGGCGCTTCCCGCCCCCTGCTATGTACTTTACACACTGAAAGATGGTACTGAAGTGGCGCAGAGACCCTAAAATCAGCAGTTTATATACTCTCGCGGAAAGTTCGAGGCGTTTCAGGAAGGAAAACACCCGCCCACAATCATTTTATTGGTGGATAAAGAAAACCCCTACACAATATGAAGAAGAAACACATTATTGGTGGAAAATTAATTAAAGAAATTCGGGATTGGCTAGATTCAAAACAAGGGGAAAGAAAGGGTTAATATTGCCAACTTAAACAATGACTGAAAGAAATTTAGCAAAGAACAAACTTTTGAAATTAAATTTTCTCCAAAAAAACGGTTCTTTCACTTCGCACTAGGGTGCACCGTTGTAGTTCTTCAATAGTGTCCTCTAGAAGAGAAAGTTCAAACTTCTTACTACAAGCAAAACAAAATTACATCGAAAACAACACAGTTCAGAAACTTCAAAATTTCCAAGTAGTGGCATCTTCAGGGTAACTTGAAAATTAACACATAAGACAAAGTTCAGACTTCTTCCAGTAGGGGAGTTTCAACTGGCGCAAAGTTTAAATAAGCAGCGTGGAGGTGTACCGCCCGGTACAATTATTATTATTTATTCTGTAATTAGAATCATTGTGAAGCATGTATTACTAAGAAAGCTGTTTAATAACAGTATTGTGGATCACATGTGATGTGCTCAAACAACTAGGAATATCTTTACTACCAATTGTGAATTGTAGAGAAGTTCAGGTACAGTAGTTGATCAGAAAGCAGATAATAGAAATATTATGTAACTGAAGAGAACATCTCTAGTTCTAAAAACTGCCACGAGATGCAAGATTAAGTGTGTATCCTAATAATACAATCACAACCTGTTTCAGTTAAGCAAGTGCAGTGATAGCAATGAACTGTTTCATCAGCAGCATTCTGAAGGTTATATCTTGATCTGAATGTTAGCTGGCAGGGTAAGAGAGGTAGTGGTATACAACTTCAATTTCAACCCTCTGCACAGTGATCATATGAGGGCATATGACACTGTTGATGGTGATACGTCCATTGGATGAGTATAGACTTTGGTGCTTGGTTCTGCTGTCACCAGGAGATGAGGGTGTGCTTTTACAGTAGTAACTTACTTAAAATCAACCATTATCAATTCAGGATAATTTAAAAGAACGTGTACAGTAAAGTTTACGGAATTCATGCTTTGACACAAAATGGCTGTAGTTTTCTGGGTTGGAGAGTCGAATAAAAAAATCCCTAACTATATATTTAATGGTTTAGGAGTTCAAAGACTTTCCTCTTTTCCAATGGGATTTTCCAAGAAACCCGTCACTTGAAGAATTTTCTTGGAATCCACTCAGCCAGAGCTTCCGAGTGACAAAAAATTGTTATAATTGGCTGATAGAACCCTTAGCAAAAAGCGCTAACGTATGAAGCCTGCATTAACATATGAAACCTTAGCCTTTTATATATGAGGGTTGTAAATAAACTAGTGACAACATAGACATTACCAAGAGTTTATTGCAGTCATCAGAAAAATGTCATTACATCCCTTCAGTATAAGCATCCGCCAAGTTCTGGACGTTCTGCCAAATGTGTGGCAGTTGAAGGATGCTGTCAGCATTGGAGTGCCCTACTGCTCGGAGCACTGATGGAATATCAGGAAACCATTGGAGAGGTTTTTACAACCAAAGGAACAAACCAAAGTCAGAAAGACTAATGCCAGGGAAGCATAAAGGATGTTCCAAGACAGCCCAGTACCACCTGTGCAACATGGTAGTCACTGCTTCTACCACATGGCAATGTGCATAGTCGTGCAAGATGTAAGGTGGATTATTCCGCAAGATATGTGGAAGTTTTCGCCTCGTAGTCAGATGCAAGTGGAGCTCAAGGAAACAGCGATAGACTGCACGTTGCAATGACAGTTCCACCTTGGAATACGTAGTGACTAATCATGTCAACTTTGCCACTATCAGCGTGACTTCACCTTACTGGGTTCCTGTAGAATTTTCTTTCAGCATGGTGATCCTGGGTGAAGCATTAATTTGATTGTTACTTTAGTCAGTTCCTATGCTCTTGTCCATGTTTAGTCAATGGCCACAATACGCTGCAGAAATGCGCTCCCTTCATTGCGGTATCTCTTGAGATGGGTGCCAGCTACAGCATGTCGGTGCCATTTCCGTACATCTGCAAAGTGGTGGGGAACCCAGCAAGATGCAATTTTCCTCAGGTTGTGAATGTTCTTCAGCATGTACTACACTGATTGAGGACTAATCCCAACTTCTAAGGATAATTCTCGGACAGTCCATCGGTGGTCTGAGAAAATGAGGCTTTGCACCAACACTACCTGGTCATGGGAAATGGACCCGACCTATGTGGGGTAAATCCTCACATGCATCCCAACTACATGCAACCATGCAACAGTCCGATATGATAATGCATTGTTGCTGTAGGCTTCACGTAAGCATTGATGATATTCCCTTGCACTTTTTTCACAGGCCACCTGTATATTGATCCAAGACCACTGTTCTACCTTTATAAACACATGTTAGGAAGGTATAGAACATGTTGCTCATTTCAAGTGCTCACACTGACAACAACTCTCTGCACTAACTGCTTCAGGCATTCTCCGCTATGACACAAAGTACATCGGATGTCCTTCACTGAGTGAATGTGCAGTGTTGAAACATTGTCTCAGTAGTGTTGCCACTATTTTATTTACAACCCTTGTATATTGAAAGAAGTAGGATATTGATGTTCTGTACCTCTGTTCTCCTGTGAACTCCTACAAGGAATAGATGTATAAACATTGGAGTCTGTATGCAAAATCATTAGCTAGAAGTATATATGTTTAGATTAACTGTGTGATCATATTCCTACATAAACTATGTTTAGTTGTTTCTTGAGTTATGAAACAAAATAACTAGTCCCCAGACAAACAATAAATAAAAGATTCACTGTAACCAACATGTATCCTATGTTATTTTGATACAGTTGCCGGTTTCTTCTTGGAGGTGACCATGGCAGGCTAAAATACGCACCACCTGAGGAGTTTTCTCCACTTATTGAAAGTCTTCTGCCTCAGCAAGTTCTATCCATTGACCCATGCTTCTATTTTGGCAATCTGAATAAATCTGTTCTGGCTGGACCATGGCTGGTTGAGGATGATACAGCTTTTGTTCCTACACCTGTTGATACTTCAATGGTGAGTATTAAAAATACTTCTAGTTCCTAAATATATTTACAGATTCAAATCCATTATATAGACTCTTCTAGCAAATAAAGAGGGAAGTTGCTCTTTTGAAACTGTATGTGTACAAAGTGAAAAAGTGTAGCAAGTAAAGAGCAATAATTTAAAGGGCAAAGTGCAAAGGTTTGACTTTATTTTCATAAGTGCATAGTAAAATTGTGAAGGCAACTGTTGGAATGTCCTGTGTGAAGCCATGCACTTCCTTCCTCCGGACTTTCTGGTGACAGGAAGAACCTTTGTCTCTAGGATTATCACAAGCATCAGTAGGGGTTGGAAAATTCCACTCCCAGTTGATAGGTTGCTAGACTGTTTTGTTGGAAAACCTACATGCTGATTGGTTGATGAGTTCCATTGTTTTTGAAGTTTGCCACGTGCAGGTCAGGGTGCCTGCTTGGCTGCTTAGAGTGAATTATTCCCTTCTCTTGTCTTGTGTGGAACGGACATCATTCCTTGCAGCTCTTGCTCCACAGGGAGCTTTGGCTTTTATCACGAGATATTATAATGTAAGTTTCAGTTAAACATGTCATCTTATTTTTAACTTCATGGAGGAATTCCACAGGACAGTTCCTCATCCTCAGCTTGAAAAAATTCAATTCTCTCGAAGTATTACAATGCTGTAATACATAATACACCTTATTTTGAATCAAGCAAACTTTTGTAACCTTGTTTGTAATGTAAATCTAATTCTTTGAGTCCGTTGGTTGCTTGTTTCTGTAGGATGGGAGTAGCCCATTGCAACAAGGAATCTTAGATTCCACCTTAGGGTTTGGTATTTCATGGTAATGTTTTTAGAATCCCCTTGATGTTCATTTTAGCTTACCAAGAGTTTTCTATATTACTAAACATTTAACCTTAGCTCATTGAATTTTAATTTCCATTTGATATCAGAACATCACTTTGGTAGAGAGCTTCATTTCCTAAAATGTAAGCTAGGATTTTGTTTTCATGCTTGAGTTTTTAAGGCAATGATCTTGTTCATTTAAAAAATTTTAATTCCCAAAAGGAGTAAGTTTAAGGGGAAAGATGTTCAGGTTCCTTATATGTGACACTCTCCAGGAAACCATACCTAGTCCCATGACACAATTTTACACTGTGAAAGAAAAAGGCAGGAAAGGAGAAAAATATCAATTTTTACATTTGAACACCATCTGTTAGCCTGATCTTTGAACTACATGATGAAAACAGTGACAGTGACATCACCATATGGAACCTTGGAAATAGGCTGTGCAATCTAACAAAACCATGCCTTAAGTCAAAAACCATGCCTTAAGTCACAATGAGAATTTAACATTGGCGACTTATGGTATGGTTTCTGCAATGAAGTTTCTGCATGTCTTCTTGTACCAAAATATGAAATAACTAGCTTGTGCATCAAGATAATGTATGGTTATAATTATAGACTTCTGGGCTGCCTATTTAATAACTGGACTGCTTGCACATGAGCCCAGTCATAGTGCTGTGAGGCAAGGGAATCAAACATGACTGATGTTATCCGCTACAGCTGGCAGAGAAATGGGGCGAGATATCTCTCTTTCCCTAGTGATACTGATATTCTTGACAATATTCAGAAAGTTTATAATGATTACTTTTCTTCACATTTCAATTCCAGTACTGATAGTGAATGCGATCAAGGAGACACTGTGAATGTAATATCTGATGTGCTTTCTGATATTCCACCACTTTGCACGTCAGTAGTAAGTACTGATGTTTAATACATACTTACGCTTGTTTTTATGACCATTTTTACATATGGATAATCTGAAGTTTGATTCCAAAGGCCAGAATTAGCATATTATTTTCTCATGTAAACAGTTTAAAAATTCTTCTTGTTTAATTTCTCATATATCTTCTTCAACCTGTTCTCATTACAATTACCCAAGAAAATGAGGAGGGGAGTGAAAACGTGTTACAGAAATTGATGCTAACAACAATTTAGGTCTACCTGGAAGAGATAGCACTGAAGTATAGCACTGAAGTTCAAGGACATGACTTTGGTTTAGAAAACTCTGATGCAGATGAAGACCGAAAGATAAACGAGTTCTTCTTGTTTAATTTCTCATATATCTTCTTCAACCTGTTCTCATTACAATTACCCAAGAAAATGAGGAGGGGAGTGTGGTTGTAAACAGATGTACAAGAGGAGTCAGTGCAGTGGTAATTTTTTTTGTTGACGAATACCAGCAACTGTTTGAAGTTCCTCAGATTTCATGTTTCAGTCATTTTACTGTGAAATATGCCCAGGGTCATTTTGTGTCAACAAAAATTAGATGATCCAACTGTAATTGTGGTGATTTGCAAGCCAGATAATCTCCCTCAGAACCTACCAAAGAAGTTGGAAGTAAGAGGCATGACTGCAGAAAGGACGAAATATCTGTTCAATAATATTTGAGAGTACTGCACAGCATGAACAAAGGATTTTTTGTACCCATGACCAGGCACCTTTAAGTGTACTGAACCTGGACAAAGTAGTAAGATGGATTGTGTGTGCAAAATGGAACATATTTTAAAACATTCCAAACAATGAGCAACACTTCAGTTTTGTTACTGCAGGATACAAGATCAATTAGTAATGTAAATCCCTAATTGGATACTGACTGTGTGTAGTTCCAGAACAGTCTTTTAAAATATTAAACATTATTATTATTCTTTGGATTCGGCCATCTAAGGACAACGTCATTTCAACTGTTTCGTGCTGCATCAAGCTTTAACATCCTCCCAGTACTTTCACATTAGTTCTTGATGCAGTTGCTTCCTTTCTTCAGTCCACTTCTTGCCTATTGGAAGCTTAGGTTTTTCTTGGAAACATCGGTGTCTTGTTAGTTTCTCTTTAAGGGGGGCACGTTCCCAGATATCATTGTCTGTAATTTCCACTTCTTGTAAATCCTTGTCCACCTCCCTGGGTCTTATTTTTGAGGAAGTAGGTGAAAATCCTATTAGTCAATCGCATTGGGTTCATTCTTGTTATATGGCAGTAAGATGTCAGTAAAAGGTAATTGTCCGTTTCCTCATAGTGTCAGTTATTTTTTCCACATGAGTGTATTTTTTTTTTTGCTAGCGGCTTTACGTCGCACTGACACAGATAGGTCTTATGGCGACGATGGGTTAGGAAAGGCCTAGGAGTTGGAAGGAAGCGGCCGTGGCCTTAATTAAGGTACAGCCCCAGCATTTGCCTGGTGTGAAAATGGGAAACCACGGAAAACCATCTTCAGGGCTGCCGATAGTGGGATTCGAACCTACTATCTCCCGGATGCAAGCTCACAGCCGCGCGCCTCTACGCGCACGGCCAACTCGCCCGGTCACATGAGTGTAAAGTTCATGGTTGTGCCATCTCCTATATTCCCCGTTTTCTTTTACTGGGCCCAAGATTTATTTATAGAATTTTCCTTTCCTTCACTTCCAGTTTCTCTTTTAGTCCCTTCCGATGCATTGTAAAGCACTCTGCAGCGTACACGGCCTCTAGGCGGATGACTGTGTGGTAATGTCTTAACTTGGCATTTGTAGATATGGATTTATTGTTGTAAATGGCCCTTGTTAGGTTATATGCCATTTCCATGTTCCTGATTTGTGACTCAAAAGCTGCTTTCTCAGAGAGATTGGGGTCTGTCCACTCACCCAAATATTCAAAATGCTTTTGTTTGCTTGATTTTCCCCTGTCCTATATCTACCTCTTTGGGCACTTGCTTGATATTAGTGATGAATTCTGTTTTTTCAAAGGAAATCTTAAGACCTGCTTTTGCTGCTTGAATCTGGAGTTCATTAATTTGCACTGCAGATGCATCTAGGGAATCTGAAAAAATTGCGAGGGCATCTGCGAATGCCAGGCAGCCAACTGTCAAGTTCTGTTTTTTGTAGCCCAAGCTGACCTCATTTTCAGTCCTGTTAATGTTCATTACTTTTTGCCACTCTTGGATGATGTTTTCATGCACGCATTTGAAGAGCAAAGGTGATAGTCCATTATCATCATCATCATCATCATCATCATTGTCATTGTCATCATCTTGTTTGTACATCATAAGACAGAACTTCTGTCTATATGAGTGTTGCAAGACTAAAACATATTTATTATTTAATTTCCAGAGAATAAAACTCTTAAATATTTATGAAAATTATTTTAAAACGCAGAGCTGATATTTCTTTATCCAGTGAAACTGTCAAATTTTCTTAAATCCTTAACATATTATTGCAGTACTATACCCCATTTACCAATTGATTTTTCAAAATTCAATAAATTTTGTCTTACAATTTCAAAGTTACGTAAAGTGATCAGTTTTTTAGCTAGAGACTTCTGGTTTTCCCAAAAATAATCGCAGATTTACCTACTATCAAAATGCAAGATAAACCAAAAATGAGATTTTCTTACTTAAGGTACCAGTATGGTTTCCTGGAGAGTGCCACATATATAGTTCCTTTGATGATGTTAAAAGAGATTTTCTTGTTATTTTAAATTTTATTATTTCTAGTTTGTGTACTGTATGTGTTTACAGCAAGGATGTTTCCTTTTAATTATTTAGATTTAAAAAATTGTCTTAAGAACTTGGCCATCTTATTCAAGAGCTTGATATCACTAGTTATGTTTCCCGGCAGGGTTGTCCAGTTTTCCATTTGCTCATATCGCCCTTTAGTTTCCCTGTTTTTGTTCATAATTTCCATACTTTGCTTTGTGTAATGTTACCACATGGTATACTCAGCATTAGATCCTCAAATAGATCCATATATTCAGAAAGATGGATAACTTTATTTAGACTTAATTATTTTTTGTCATGAATACATCTTATAAATCTGAATGTCAGTTTGAAAAGTTGAACATAACGAACATAAGGAAGATTTCAGAACATTATAAAATATAAATCACGCACAGTACAGTACAGTTCAGTTGCATATACTCATACATAGGCAAGGGTTTATGCATCTGCCAAAAAGACGGTTCTCAAAAATATTGAAAGTCATGACAAGGAATCAACATACTTACATATTCTTTAAGGGTTTAGTTCTGAGCGGCCAGTCTATTTTGCTTTTTTTTTTTTTTTTTTTGCACTGACACAGATAGATCTTATGGTGACAATGGGACAGGAAAGGCCTAGGAATGGGAAGGAAGTGGCCATGGCCTTAATTAAGGTACAGCCCCAGCATTTGCCTGGTGTGAAAATGGGAAACCACGGAAAACCATCTTCAGGGCTGCCAACAGTGGGATTCGAACCCACTATCTCCTGGATGCGAGCTCAAAGCTGCGCGCTCCTAACCGCACGGGCAACTCGCCCGGTGAAGTCTATTTTGAGAGTGCGTAGTGAACTCATGCATTAAACAGTTTAATTAAAATGGAATTTTGTGCAGAATACAGCGCATTATATAAAACATGTTTAAAGAGTTATAACACTGGTATGCTATAATAACTGTGAGGTGAAATAGCAAAACAGAAATGCTGAAGTTTGACAGTGTTGAGGCAAATGGCAATTTTATACATGCAAAATTCCAGGAAATGACAATTAGCAGAAGGTCATGGTGGTTCCAAAGATGCTGCTTACCAGTATTAAATAGAACAGACTCCACAGGGAGAAGAAGAAATAAAAATGTGAAATTGCTGCCCAGTCATGTACCAGTATAGGCACTGCCAACAGTGATTCACCGGTGGAAGTAGAAATTGATATGATTTCCAGTGATGTGTCCATGGAAATCTACACCTCCATTCACATGACATATTCACGTTAAAGAAACTTGTGGCCATGTTCCGACACAGCCTTTCCCATTCTTTTATCTCTTCTTTATGCTGTGAAAGGTCATAAAAGATAAAAAGTGAGAAATGTCAGCTATAAACTTTGTAAAAAAACAAATTAAGTGATGTGTGCTTAACTTTCTCAGATTTAGAATCTTTGCTCAAAACAAACCAGAAAGAAATATTTATACATGGAAAAAAATGCTTCAAATTAAGGTCTTAACAATATTAGAAGAATATCAGCACTTGTGAGTTAGGCAGCCATATATTTAGTGTGACATCTTGCAGATTATGTCAGTGCAGCTTTGTGCACAGATACAGAGTCCTGAAACACATCATCATCATCATCATCATCATCATCATCATCATCATCATCATCATCATCATCAGCCAGTTCTATCATTACATGACTTGGACTCTTTAAGTTGAGAACTCAGGTAAGTCTTTTGCAGAACTCTCCGGGTAGAAGTCTCGAGCAGTTCTCTGCCAGGTAGCACCAGCTATTCTCTTGATATCTTTGTCCCATCTGTCTATCTGTCTGGCGGTCTTCCTCTAGGCCTTTGATGATCTCTTGGACTCCATTCTAACACTAGCTTCGTCCATCTGTCATCTTCCGTTCGAGCAATTTGTCCAGCCCATTGCCAATTTAAGGTGGCTATCCTCTCAAGAATGTCATTAACTTTAGTGATTGATCTGATGTCATCTGCTCTCTTCTTATCATTCCTTGTAAAACCCAGCATTGACCTTTCCATGCCTCTCTGCGTTGTCCTAAGTTTCCTTTTTGTAAATTCGTTCAGTGTCCAGGTCTCACAGCCATAAGTCAGCACAGGTAGAATGCACTGATCATAAACTATTTTCTTCAGATTTACTGGCATATGGCCTTCTATTACATAACGTCTACCCAGGGCTTCACAACTGCTTCCAGCACCTTAAGGTACAGTAGCAGGTAGCAAAGATCATTCAGTTGGAGACTCTGTGGAAATAAATGAGTTGGCAAGACATATCCTTCACTACTCACCACCCCTAAAACCATCACAGTTGTGGGACTGTGGTGTCCTCATAATATTCAAATGCTGTGAATACTTTTTGTGCAACTTATCTTTGCTGTTGGCTTCCAACTCTTTCCAAACTTTGTGTACGGAAGACCCGGCGACTTTCAAAAACCATACATTCTTAACATTGCTGTGCTTTGCGTGTATCTCAACAATCACAGTATGGCTCTTGCATTAGCTGATAGTTGGATACTGATGTTCCAAAAAGATAAACTACTGCAATTAATTCACACATAATTCAGATGCACAATTATATGTCCTCAGAAATGTTATGCATCCTGTATATGCAGGTATTACATGTATTTGATAAAGGAATGAATAAATTTGAGGATAATGGAAAATTAATTTCCAAAAACAACTTAGAAAAATCAAATGCATATACCAAATAATATATAAGTAATAATAATAACAACGTAAACGTTTCCACCTTTTCAATACTAAAATATATTCACAAAATTATAAATTACACGGTACTTGGGTCGAAACTAGTACCGTGTAATTTATAATTTTGTGAATATATTTTAGTATTGAAAAGGTGGAAACTTTTATGTTGTTATTATTATTACTTATATATTATTCTCAGTTCAATACGGACCAAAAACATGAAATTCATATCCATTAAGCATATACCAAAGCAGAACCATGTGTTGTACTGCAAGAGTTTTAAAGATTTTATAAAGTTTGCCTAAGTTAACTTACATTTCACATGCAGTCAAGATATTTGAGAAAATACTGGGAGGAAGACTGATGCTGAAATTAGAAAAGAAAATAGAAGAAGAAAGGAAAGACAGATGAACACTTAACCTGATCTTCACATCAAGGCACATGGTGGAGAAAAGAGATGGGAATTTGGGAAAGATTTGTTGATGACATTTATAGATATCAAGAAGACCTTTGACAGTGTACTAAGGCAGTTGGTTTGGGTTGCACTGTGGAAAGGAAGGCCTCAAGAGAGGTGGATGGATACAGTGCAAAGTTATGTACAAAAGTGTTTTAGTAGTGTAAAGACCAAGATGGAAGGAACAAAGTGGTTTGATGTGGAAAGAAGACTTTTGTAAGGAAGCATACTATCCTCTATACTCATCACAGTCATAGATGAAGTCCGCAAGTATATAAAACAGAAGATGGGAAGAAACACAGCAAAGACCCTGCTGTTTGCAGATGACATGGTGATATGAGAAGAAAATAAAATGGAAGTACAAGAACAAGTTATTGTATGGAATAAGGTAATAGAAGAGTTTGAATCGAGAATAAGCATAGAGAAGACTTAGGAAAGGGTAAGATGAACTGAATGGAGAATCAACAGAAGTTGTGAAAAGTTCCAAATACTTATGAAGTGTAACCACAGAAGATGGGAAGATAATGGAGGAGACTTGAAAGAGAGTACTGCAAGCAAATAGCTTTTATCAAACTCTGAGGGGTATACTGTGGAGCCAATAAGTTCCAAGGAAATGCAAAGAAGTTCTGTATTCAACCTATTATATACTGAACCTATGCAGCTGGTACATGGACAACAACAACATGAGGTGAGATGAAATTCTTCAGAGGTATTGTAAGAAAGTCAAGAAAAGATAGATTCAGAAATGAAAAGATCAGAAAGAAGATTAGAGTTTCAAAACTACAGGACATGAAAGAAACATGCAAACTGAAATGATATGGACACATGATGCAAGTACTGTAAAAGAAGACCGAGTTCCAAAGAAATCACTTACCGAGAAACTAAAAGGATAGAGACCACAAGGAAGGCTTCAAGAAAGATGGATAGGTACTGTGGAGGAGAGTATAGAGAAGAAAGGAGGAAAGATAAAAGAGATATTGGAATCAGGAAATGAGTGATGGATAGATGGCAAAAATGGAGATCCATGATTTACAACCCACCCTAGTAGAGAACTGAAGAAGAAGAATAGAAAAATTCATTTATTACAATGTCTTATGCAGCCAAACCTTGATAGACAATAGAGCAAAGAAGTTATTCACACAGTGTGTCATAAGCAATCAGCACCAGTGAGAATGGAAATCATAAATTCACATAAATAATCCTTTGAGAACAATCAACAAAAATTAAACAATAACAACTGAAAATATTAATATAGTTATTTAACTTAACCTAACTCCATGGCACTACAGCCCTGAAGGGGCCTTGGCCTACCAAGTGACCACTGCTCAGCCCGAAGGCCTTCATATTACGAGGTGTCATGTGGTCAGCACGGATCCTCTCAGCCATTATTCTTGGCTTTCTCACCGTCAGATAGCTCCTCAATTCTAATCACATAGGCTGAGTGGACCTTTGACCAGCCCTCAGATCCAGGTAAAAATCCCTGACCTGGCCAGGAATTGAACCCGGGGCCTCTGGGTAAGAGGCAGGCATGCTACCCCTACACCACGGGGCCGACTTAGTTATTTAAGTAATATTGTTGAACATTTCTTATCTCTATATGTATAAAATGGTCTCATTTTCACTCTTACAGGTGACCCTTCCAGGCTACATTGAGAGTATCCGAGATCGATTGGCTGAGAACATCCATGAAATGTGGGCTATGAACAAAATTGAGGCTGGTTGGGTCTTTGGTGAAAGGAGAGATGATGTGAGAAAAGTTCATCCTTGTCTTGTGCAGTTTGAGAAATTGCCACCAGCAGAAAAACGTTATGATTCACAGCTTGCAGTACAAACACTGAAGTAAGTAAAAGAAGTGTATGTTAGCTTTTTGAGGAGTTTCTATACATCACTGATAATGCATAAGTTCTGAATAATGTGCAAATGCTCTTAGTATGTCTCTTTGTAATACATGCAGTGGCAGCTCATGTACAAGAGCAAAAGTGCACATGAACACCCAGAATCTGAAACTGAGACCCGTGTTCCCTTTAAAATTACTCGGTATCTAACTTATTAATTAGAACTCTGATATGCCACATTTTAAATTTGCCAGGTCCTACACTCCAAACTTCCAGCATTGCTTGCACATGCACATCGGCCTTGTGCTCTTGCTGTGGCAGGTTACGTGCATGCATGAGTGATGGCGACGTTATATCTTATAGACCTGATACCATATGGGAAGTGCACACTTCCAATGTGTTATTTCTTCAGAATTCCAGTAACCACATCTTAGTGGATGGTGCTGCCATCTCTATGAATTTTGTCAAATTCAACTGTAGACAGACAGATTTATCTATTTTGATCAGGAAAAGTCATGAATTCGATATATTGAATATTAAAAATTAATACCTTTACATGCAGCACTGTTAGGCGAGCGACAAAATTTAACTTAACATGTTATTATTAATGTTAAATTTTGTGAACACCCAATTTTCTATTTGAGGAGCCACCAATGAATGTATGTGTTGATAATGAGTAAAGGAGTACCAGTATATACTATACATAGTGATAAAATGAAGGTGGTAGATTGTCATAAATTAAGCAATTGAGATGGTAATAATATTAATGTTATTTGTTTTACATCCCACTAGCTACTTTTACGGTTTTTGGAGATGCCGAGGTGCCGGAATTTTGTCCCACAGGAGTTCTTTTACGTCCCAATAAATCTACCAACACAAGCCTGATGTATTTGAGCGCCTTCAAATACCACCAGACTGAGCCAGGATCAAACCTGCCAAGTTGGGGTCAGAGGGCCAGTGCCTCAACATCGGAGCCACCCAGCCCAGCAGCCAATTGAGCTGGTATCCTAATAATAATAATGTTATTGGCTTTACATCCCACTAACTACTTTTACTGTTGTCGGAGACGTTGAGGTGCTGGAATCTTGTCCTTCGGGAGTTCTTTGACGTGCCAGTATATCTACCAACACGAGGCTAACGTATTTGAGCACCTTCAAATACCACCAGACTGAGCCAGGATTGAGCCTACCAAGTTGGGGTCAAAAGACCAGCGCCCCAACCATCTGAGCCACTCAGCCCGGCTCTGGTATCCTTGTTTGGTGGTATTTTCATTTTGTAGTAAAACATTTACACTGTAATTCTATGGATAAAATTCCTACATTGCTTTAAAGCCTCATGTCTTCTGTGTGGCTTCATTTGTGATTGGAAAGGTAAAGCACTTGAGAATTTCGGCTGGAGAATCTGCATATCCTTATCATAAACAATGTAACGTTTATGTATTCTACAGTGACCTGAAACTGACAGATCATTCACTGGCAAAGGGCAGTAGGTTTTATGTTTCAAATCTTATTGGATTTGATTTCTCCTAGTTGAATGGGGAACACCCAATTCTACAGCACACCTGCGAATAGACTTAACTGACCAGTTTGAGGTGCATCCCTTATGAATATTGCCCTAAAAGTCTTCCATTCCCAGGCCATTCCCAGGATCCTTTTGAAAGGAGGTACCTGCCAGAAACACAGCTGAAATTTGGTCGTAATTAGTGCAATTGTTTGCATAATATGTAGTTGTTCATGAATCCACACCACAGTTACCAATCTGATGGCTTTGAAAATGAGACAAAGTCTCTCATAGTGCATTGGCACTGCCAGTGGCTCCAAGTGGCTTACACAGTGGCCTCCACGGTATGCACTATGCACTAGCCATACATCTTGATAGGTGTGCTATTTACCAACTGATGAGCCCAACTTAGCACACTGGGGTGAAATGCTGGCAACCAGAAATGAGTTAGCTGGAAAATTTATAATGTCCAATAATGGACCAACTATATTGGTATTAAGTGGTATTTTCTGAGCTGTCAGTGGAGAGATGGTGTGGAATGACGTTAGCAGACAAGTAAGTTTGAGTGGTGTCTTTAAAAGTAGGAAAAATCACAATATGAAGCTGAAGTTGGAATTAAATAGGACGAATTGGAGCAAATATTCATTTACAGGAAGGGGAGTTAGGGATTGGAATAAATTACCAAGGGAGATCTTCAAAAAATTTTCAATTTCTTTGTAATCATTTAAGAAAAGGCTAGGAAACCAACAGATAGGGAATCTGCCAACTGGGTGACTGCCCTAAATGCAGATCAGTAGTGATTGATTGAACATAAATTACATAATGGAAAATTAAAGGAAAACTAACTAACCTGTTGAAGAAAGTTCATTAGACTAGCTTTCAAAAACAATTCAAATTATGGTGACAATAATAATTATAGATTAATCTAAATGAACTCAAATGTACTTGTTCCCAAAGAGTTGAAGTAAGCAAAAATGAAATAATAACAAAAATTACCGGTATACTAGACAGCTCATTAAGAACCCTTGCATAGTTTACAAAAAGAATTGGAATATGAGAAAATAATAATAATAATAATAATAATAATAATAATAATAATAATAATAATAATAATAATAATAATAATAATAATAATAATAATAATAATAATAATAATAGTAATAACAACAGCAACAATGGAAATACTGAAGGAAGTGCTAAAAATAAAAAATTAAACACAGCGTGTCATTGACCTAGCCAAGGAAAGGGGTCTGATGTGGTGAAAGTAGGTCAACGTACCACAGCCATTTGGGCTCACGCCACTGACAGAGCAACGGTTTTTCAAAAAACTTGCAGTAAATGCTGGAGTGGAGACAAAGGATGCCATCATTAAGATAAGTTCCAGTTTTCAAATTCCTAAGTATTTAAACATAAATAAATACAAATATTTAGAAATAAATATTTGTGAGTGACGTGATAGAATCTGATGATTTTAATTAAGCTTTTTCCTTTGCACATGTAATACTGTTACCATATGTCTTCTCTTTCAGGTAGTTTATAAATTTATTTACTCAAAGTTAGTTTTGGCAGAGTGAAGAGCCTAACAGTTATAAATTAACTGAATTGAAACTGAAAAGAGATATTACAAAATAGACAGGTCAATCGCAATAGAATCCATTTGGCCTCCTGAACCCAGGATGTCTGCTATATCTTGCTGGAATCTTACATGTTGAGCTTCAGAAGAATAACCTTTCCTAAACCTGAACTGCCTTCTGTTGAAACAGTTATTAATTTTGCAAACATGTATAATGAATCAGAAAGAATGCTTTCCCAAAGGTTACATGCAACACATATCAAACTGACTGGTCTGTAATTTTCAGCTTTATATCTATCGCCCTTTCCTTTATACACAGGGGCTACTACAGCAACTCTCCAGTCATTTGGTATAGCTCCTCCATGTAAACAGTAACCAAATACCGTATTTCACGGCATAATCGTCGCACTTTTTATACCAAAATTTTTGAAAAAAATTGTAGGGTGTGACCATTATACGATGAATATTTAATACCAGTATTTGTATTACTCAAAAAATGTATTTATAACTAAATTGTATTTGATACAAATTTAAGATGCACGTAATACTCGCGTTTATACATCAAAATAATTAAAATAGTCTAAAACAAAATTCATAATTTTTCGCAACAATTCGGCGAACGTTTTTCCAACTTGAAAATAAAAATGAACGTATTAAGTTAATTTGTCATTAATTTGAGTATTAAAGTTAAAATATTACACTTGCAAAAAATTATCGCTTTGTTGTGAAATGCGGACTTACCGGTACGCAATTTATTCCAAATCTTCGGTGTCGCTATCGCAGGTTTCGCTATCTGATGCGCCGTCCTCGCCTCTGTTAATACCAGTATCAGATTCTTCGTCTCCCTGCCACACTGCGTCATCTTCGGAACCGTCTAGTGCATTCGAAATCCCAGTCCTTTTGAAGCTCTTGGAGACTAGTTCAGGTGGTATAAGATCCCACGAGCATAACAAGTCCAAGGGTGGACGCCTGATATTTCCGGCGGGCGTCAATTGCTGATCGCCGCTCATCATCCACCGTTGTAAAATCGACGTAAGCGGTCTTTAAAGGGTTTATTAACATATACGTCTAGTGGCTGCAAAGCAGATGTTAGGCCACCAGGAATGACTATCTGTCGTGTCTTATTTGTAGTGAGAATTTGCTTCACTTCGTTCACGAGGTGACCTCGGAAACTATCTAAAACAAGCAGAGCTGGTTGTTTTAGTAGTGCACCAGGTCTTCTATTCCACACAGTTTTAACCCAATCCAGCATGAGTTCTACGTCCATCCAACCCTTTGGTTGCACTCGTACATGAATTCCACGGGGAAACTGTATATTCTTAGGCATCGTTTTCCTCTTGAAAATGATGTAAGGCGGCAACTTTCTCCCGTCAGCTGTAATGGCTAGCATTGCCGTGCATCGCAACTTCTCACTACCGCTGGTTTTCATTAATACACTCCGTGATCCTTTTAGCGCAATAGTGCTGTTGCGAGGCATATCAAAAAAGATTGGAGTCTGATCGGCATTACCGATTTCAGAAAGCAAGTACGAAGTTTCCTTGCGCAAACGTATGACAAATCGGTGAAAATTTACAATCTTGTCCGTGTAATCAGCAGGCAACTTTTGGCTTAGTGTTGTTCTCCTTCGCACTGACAGATTGTGTCATCGCATGAACCCCTTAATCCACCCACGAGTCGCCTTAAACTGAGTTACCGGTATGTTGTGTTTGCGCGCTACCTCCTGTCCCTTAATTTGTAACATTTCATATGATACACTGCAGCCATTGTTACGCATTTCACTGACGTACCTAAACACTTCTTCGTCAATTATAGGAAACTTCCCTGTTTTAGGACCTCTAAACGCGCATCTAGAAGTGTTTGTGCTTTTTAGCTTGTTTTTTACTTTCCGCCAGTCATGCACCAACTTTTCACTCACAGAAAATTTTCTTTCTGCAGCTCTGTTCCCGTGCTGTTCACCGAAGGCAATTACGCTTAGCTTGAAGCCCGCAGAATAGTTTCTATATTTACCCATAATCGCTTATAAATGCTTCACACGTTAATGTTTTGCGATATAAGTGACTTTCCATAATTGTTCACTATTAAAACAAATTATTTCTGCAAACACCCAAAACACAAATTAAAAACTTAAATTCTCACGCACACATGTCTACAGTAATCACGTAAATCTGAAACAAATAAATGCATCTGTGATCTGTCCATTCCAGAGCAGCCAATACTGTTAGGCAGCAAGGAAGCATGCAACAATTTATCAGTTTAGCTCGTTGGTTGCGACACACTACTGCGCTTGCGCAAAGCTCGCAAACCGGAGCTCTAGCTAGCGCGGTGTAGATCTACTGTATAGTTGACTGTATTCCGAGATGTCAGTAACAAACATTCATTTTTTTCAATTTCTTTTAAACATACGGTAATTAGGTTAATATTTCTTCCCAGTTATTGATGATTTTACATTACATTACTGACGAGTTTATAAAATAAAACTTTAATAGCATTGGATAATAATTATCTTGACTGCTTGGATAAAAGTTTTCATCCCATGCCCGGACACTTATGACGTAGTAGTAAGATAAGAGTCTAGCGATGACAACTGAGACATTGTAAATAATTCGGCTGAATAATTCCGTGGAAATCTGCGTTATCGTCTTGGATTTCACTTCGTGCGCAATAACACAGGAGCCGGCCCCATGGTGTAGGGGTAGCGTGCTTGCCTCTTACACGGAGGCCTCGGGTTCAATTCACGGCCGGGTCAGGGAATTTTACCTGTATCTGAGGGCTGGTTCGAGGTCCATTCAACCTACCTAGCCGGTATTTCCTGGCGACGTTGCCGATAAGCGATAACTTACAGCCTTACGTATTTCAAATGGGAACTCATAATATGTAGGTGGTTAATAAATAGTACACTGTCTCGCGACCACGTTGTCAAACTGCCGATAGTCTACCGGTAAGCCATGCGTCGTACATATACCGGTATTATTTATTTATACGTTGTGCAACATGTCGCAAACGTGACTGTGTTGCCAAATTGCCCATAAACCATACACGTATTTAAATTGCGCATTCATGTGCAACTTACGTTGCAGTTCCATTTACCTTTTAACCAGATTAGTGAACAAAATTTGGACGTGCGACGATTATGTAATTAAAGGTTTAAAGTCCGATTTTTGTATTGAAAATAAAGGATGTGACGATTACGCGGTGGCGACGATTATGCCGTGAAATACGGTAAGTACTTCAGATATGGTACTATATCCGAACCCAGTCTTTAGTATATCCCCCAAAATCTTATCAATTCCAGCTGCTTTTCTAGTTTTCAACTTTTGTATCCAATTGTAAATATCTTTGTTATCATAAATAAATTTCAATACTTCTTTAGTATTAGACACCTCCTCTATTTGGACATTATTCTTGTAAACAACAATCTTTACATACTGCTGACTGAATATGTCTGCCTTCTGTAGATCCTCACATACACACTCCCCTTGTTCATTTATGATTCCTGGAATGTCCTTCCTGGAACCTGTTTCTGCCTTAAAGTACCTATACTTACTCTTCCATCTTTCACTAAAATTTGTATGACTGCCAGTTATGCTTGCCATCCTGTTATCTTTACTGAATTTTTTGCTAAATTCAGTTTCCTAGAAGTTCCTTCAATTTCTCCTTACTTCCACAACCATTTCTAACTCTATTTCTTTCCATCCTGCTCCCCCTCCTTAGTCTCTTTATTTCCCTATTATAACATAGCAGGTTTTTGCCATTCCTTACCACCTTTGATGGTACATATCTATTTTCATATTCCTCAACAATTGCTTTAAACCAATCCCACAGTGTGTTTACATTTTTATTTACCGTTTTCCATCAATCAAAATTACTCTTTTAAAACTCCCTAGTGTCTGTCTGATCAGCCATATGGTACTGCCTAATAGTCCTACTTTTATGACCTTCATTTCTATCACATTTATTTTTAACCATGACAAAAAACAGCTTCATGTTCACTAATACCATATATTACTTCAGTTTCTCTATAGAGCTCATCTGGTTTTACCAGCACCATGTCCACAACACTCTTCCTTCTAGTTGGTTCCATCACTTTCTGATTCAGCTGTCCTTCCCAGATTAACTTACTTGCCATTTATATTCCAGTTCTCATCATGTCATCCACTGTTTGCATTAGCTTCCCAAATGACATTTGAAATGACATTTGGTAAATTGAGATCACCCGCTATGATAACATTCCTTTTCATATTGTTTCTCCACATTGGTGATTATCTTATCAAATAATTCGAAATCAGCGTCTGTGCCCCGCTTTTCAGGTCTGTGTACTCCAAAAACATCAAGTTGCCTATTACCAGTTTTATTAGGTTGCAGCCCTACAGATCCCATTGGATTTACAGTGAACTTGGCATCAGGTAACAGGGAAGCATTCTACGTGCATAGTACAAGAAGATAATTTCAGGTGGTGCTTACGTGTAATACAGATTTCTATTTGTAGATACATGTTCACAAAATGGCACCTATACTATCTCTCCCTTAACCCTATGCCATTCCTGTTGTTCCAGAGTACTCAAATTTTATAATTCTGCAGCTGTCCTGAACGTTCCAGAGCACTTGTCACACACACGGTCATTAGGAGTGTGTTGATGGAAATATTGAAAGGTCTTGTGAAACCATGATGCATTCCCATGATTCATCAAGCTCTCAGCACCTTGTTGACAGTCTTTCCTGTGTGTATTTCACAGGCAGACCTAGTTTATAAACATCATGTTCCAGTTAGGGATTGTTTATATTTGAGTTCTCATCATGTCATCCACTTACTGTGGAGAAGTGTTGTAAAGTTTGAAAGAATGTGAAATTGAAGTACATTAGAAATTAGTTGAAATAGTAAACTTTCTAATAGAGGTTCAGAATAATATTCTGATGAATGTAGTAATGATAATGATTCCAAGAATCATGAAAAACTTGAACAAATATTGTGTGAAGACTGAGGGATGGGACTACCGAGAAATGTTACTAGTAATATCATAATAATCATTCTAATGAACCAGAAATATGGGAAAACAATGCTGGTTCAAATCCTGATTTACCTTCTGGGAGTTCAGAAAAAAAAATTCAGTTGTTTATGGGATGTGAATTTTATTTGTTTGTGGGTTACTGTAGTCACGTCCTAGTTCGTGAACCATGGGCAACGGCTGAGTGGCCTAGTAAGTGGTCCTGAGAGTCGGGATACCAGTTGCTATGGAATGGGAGTGGGCGTCTCGGACATATTCTGAGTCGTGGCCCTCCTTGTGCTCAGGCGGCTAGGACTATACAATTCACCGGTGGTCCATAACCCGTTAGAGGAGAGATCCTCACTTGGACTATGTGCAAGTAGGGCAGAATCCTGCTTCATGAATTTACCGAGCTCAGAACACTTTAAGCAAGCCTTGGACCTATGGGAGTAATGGAGTCCCACTTCCATTTGACAGGCGAGGGACGCCTTGGAAACAACTTGGCTAACGAAATGGAATTCGATGGGGAGCTATCAATATTAATGGGGCTTATGGAAGAAAGAAGGTAGAACTGGCTGAGTCAGCAAAGAGGATGCATATGGATGTGCTAGGAGTAGGTGATATTCGGGTAAGGGGAGATAATGAGGAAGAAAGAGGAGATTATAAAGTGTACTTGACGGGTGTTAGAAAGGGAAGGGCAGAGTCTGGGGTAGGGCTCTTTATCAGGAATACCATTGCACGCAACATAGTTTCTGTTAGGCACATAAATGAGCGAATGATGTGGGTAGATTTGTCAGTGGGAGGAATTAGGACAAGAATTGTGTCCGTGTATTCACCATGTGAGAGTGCAGATGAGGATGAAGTTGACAAGTTTTATGAAGCATTGAGTGACATCATGGTCAGGGTCAACAGCAAGGATAGAATAGTGCTAATGGGCGATTTCAATGCGAGAGTTGGGAATAGAACTGAAGGATATGAAAGGATGATTGGTAAATGTGGGGAAGATATGGAAGCTAATGGGAATGGGAAGCGTTTGCTGGACTTCTGTGCTAGTATGGGTTTAGCAGTTACGAATACATTCTTCAAGCATAAGGCAATTCACCGCTACACATGGGAGGCTAGGGGTACCAGATCCATAATAGACTATATCTTAACAGACTTTGAATTCAGGAAATCTGTTAGGAATGTACGAGTTTTTCGCAGATTTTTCGATGATACAGACCACTATCTGATCTGTAGTAAACTACGTATCTGTAGGCCTAGGGTAGAGAAAGTGAAATCTGTCTGCAAACGAATAAGGGTAGAAAATCTACAGGACGAGGAAATTAGACAGAAGTACATGGATATGATTAGTGAGAAGTTTCGAACAGTAGATAGTAAGCAGATTCAGGATATAGAAAGTGAATGGGTGGCATACAGGGATGCTGTAGTAGAAACAGCAAGGGAATGTCTAGGAACAACTGTATGTAAAGATGGGAAAAGGCGAACATCTTGGTGGAATGATGAAGTGAGAGCAGCCTGTAAACGTAAAAAGAAGGCTCATCAGAAATGGCTCCAAACAAGGGCCGAGGCAGACAGAGATTGGTACGTAGATGAAAAAAACAGAGCGAAACAAATAGTTGTTGAATCCAAAAAGAAGTCATGGGAAGATTTTAGTAATAACCTGGAAAGGCTAGGTCAAGCAGCAGGGAAACCTTTCTGGACTGTAATAAAGAATCTTAGGAAGGGAGGGAAAAAGGAAATGAACAGTGTTTTGAGTAATTCAGGTGAACTCATAATAGATCCCAGGGAATCACTGGAGAGGTGGAGGGAATATTTTGAACATCTTCTCAATGTAAAAGGAAATCATCATGGTGGTGTTGCAAACAGCCAAGCTCATGGGGAGGAGGAAAATGATGTTGGTGAAATTATGCTTGAGGAAGTGGAAAGGATAGTAAATAAACTCGATTGTCATAAGGCAGCAGGAATAGATGAAATTAGACCTGAAATGGTGAAGTATACTGGGAAGGCAGGGATGAAATGGCTTCATAGAGTAGTAAAATTAGCGTGGAGTGTTGGTAAGGTACCTTCAGATTGGACAAAAGCAGTAATTGCACCTACCTATAAGCAAGGGAACAGGAAGTATTGCAACAACTACTGAGGTATCTCATTGATTAGTATACCAGGCAAAGTATTCACTGGCATCTTGGAAGGGAGTGTGCGATCAGTGGTTGAGAGGAAGTTGGATGAAAACCAGTGTGGTTTCAGACCACACAGAGGCTGTCAGGATCAGATTTTCAGTATGCGCCAGGTAATTGAAAAATGCTACGAGAGGAATAGGCAGTTGTGTTTATGTTTCGTAGATCTAGAGAAAGCATATGACAGGGTACCGAGGGAAAAGATGTTCGCCATACTGGGGGACTATGGAATTAAAGGTAGATTATTAAAATCAATCAAAGGTATTTATGTTGACAATTGGGCTTCAGTGAGAATTGATGGTAGAATGAGTTCTTGGTTCAGGGTACTTACAGGAGTTAGACAAGGCTGTAATCTTTAACCTTTGTTGTTCGTAGTTTACAGGGATCATCTGCTGAAAGGTATAAAATGGCAGGGAGGGATTCAGTTAGGTGGAAATGTAGTAAGCAGTCTGGCCTATGCTGACAACTTGGTCTTAATGGCAGTTTGTGCCGAACTTGAAACTTGAAACTTGGAACTTGAAAATAGGTGCAATGAGTATGGTATGAAAATTAGCCTCTCGAAGACTAAATTGATGTCAGTAGGTAAGAAATTTAACAGAATGGAATGTCAGATTGGTGATACAAAGCTAGAACAGGTCGATAATTTCAAGTATTTAGGTTGTGTGTTCTCCCAGGATGGTAATAGAGTAAGTGAGATAGAATCAAGGTGTCGTAAAGCTAATGCAGTGAGCTTGCAGTTGCGATCAACAGTATTCTGTAAGAAGGGAGTCAGCTCCCAGATGAAACTATCTTTACATTGGTCTGTTTTCAGACCAACTTTGCTTTATGGGAGCGAAAGCTGGGTGGACTCAGGATATCTTATTCATAAGTTAGAGGTAACAGACATGAAAGTAGCAAGAATGATTGTTGGTACAAACAGGTGGGAACAATGGCAGGAGGGTACTCGGAATGAGGAGATAAAGGCTAATTTAAGAATGAACTTGATGGATGAAGCTGTACGCATAAACCGGCTTCGGTGGTGGGGTCATGTGAGGCGAATGGAGGAGGATAGGTTATCTAGGAGAATAATGGACTCTGTTATGGAGGGTAAGAGAAGTAGAGGGAGACCAAGACGATGATGGTTAGACTCGGTTTCTAGCGATTTAAAGATAAGAGGTATAGAACTAAATGAGGCCACAACACTAGTTGCAAATCGAGGATTGTGGCGACGTTTAGTAAATTGTCAGAGGCTTGCAGACTGAACGCTGAAAGGCATAACAGTCTATAATGATAATGTATGTATGTATGTATGTATGTAGTAAAGCAGACAAATATTCAGCACTTGGGACTGTTGATACTAGATGACAAAACATTACGCTGATGATATAAGGGTGAATGTAGGTGTTCTAATTTGTATGGGTTTGGTTGTTTTACCTGAAATTGATGATTACTTCCTGGGAAACTTTTGCTTGTGCCCGTTAGTAAGCTGGGTAATGACACTGAAATTGTTTAGGAAACTTGGGCAATATTTAGATTCAAAATTAGGATGAGTACAAATACATATGCAGTGATCATTTAGAAATGAAGTGCAAAAGAAGTTACATTCATATCTTTATTCGTTTGACTTCTATGTTGTTTTCTTTAAAGGGTAACATTAATGCTGCTGCGGCTATTGGGATTTAAATGCCCCTGTCAGAAAACATAGTAATTTCGGCCTAGCAGCTGCCCATAAATGGTAGATGACAAAGCGTTAATGGCCTGCCCAACGAACATCTCCATTATCTGGGCTGAATGCTTTTGGCATGTGATAACACAAGGAGGTAGGAATCTAGGAGCACTGAGCACTGTCGAGTTTGGGTAAACACTTAAAAAGTATCATCTGGCTGAATAGGAAAGAAGATTAAATCTATGAGGAATTTAAGAGATAGGTGTGCACAAACTCCAGTGCAATACTTGCCAGCCACTACTGGGTTGCTTGATGAGTTACTGCCTCAATGTTCTATACAATGTCACTGTGTAGATATTAATGATATTTACAACCAATATTATGATTATTGCATTATGTCCGACTCGTTGGCTGAATGGTCAGCGTACTGACCTTCAGTTCAGAGGGTCCCGGGTTCGATTCCCGGCCGGGTCAGGGATTTTAATCGCTTCTGATTAATTCTTCTGGCTCGGGGACTGGGTTTTTGTGTCCGTCCCAACACTCTCCTCTTCATATTCACACTACACACTACACTACCAACCACCACAGAAACACGCAATAGTGATTACATCCCTCCATATAGGGTTGGCGTCAGGAAGGGCATCCGGCCGTAAAACAGGGCCAAATCCACATGTGCGACACAGATCGCACACGCGACCCCAGAGGTGTGGGAAAAGCGGTAGGAAAAAGAAGAAGAAGAAAGAAGAAGATTATGATTATTGGATTATGAATATGTATGTAGGAGACATTCTGTCCAGGTCAGTAGCAGCAATTAGGGGGGCAAGGGGAGAAGTGCCAACCCTTTTTGGAGAGGGCCGATGACCTTAGATATTAGGCCCCTTTAAACAACAAGCGTCATCATCTTCATCAACTTTTTGGAGAAGATATTACATTTTATTCCATTTTAGCTGGCTGAAACTAGGAATTATAGGAACTGTTTAAAAAAGCCATTCAAATAGTGGAGAGACTGCCTGTGCTATGAGGAAGGGTGCCAGAGCTATATTCTTTTGCTAAGGTCATAGACCTTGCCACATGCATTTGTCAGTTTGGCGATCTCTTTAGTGTCTGTTAGTTTTTAGTATATAGTCAAATACTAAATGGTCTTAATTGTATAATCAATGTATATACCCACATGCCCCACCATCCTCCACTATATCCCACAAACCCAGGTACTGTTTGTTGTCTGTATATTTTTTTGCCGCCGCACTTTTAATTCCCAATCGCCGCTACTGGTCCAGGTATATATGGGCTTTCCTTTCACCATGTTTATAAATCTTTTATCTTTGTGAATGGGTAGTTGTAAATCTAAAGCAGTATGGGTAAAATATATATTACATTAACTTCCCAGACATTTAAAAGAAAAAAAAATTGAAGAAAATACTGTAAGAAATGCTCATTTTCTTGAAGATATTATAAATTCTGATACTCATTTACTGATTTCCCTTTCAGAACCATACTGGCCCTTGGCTATTACATTACAATGGATAAGCCCCCCTCAAGAATAAAGAATGTCCGTCTTCCAAATGAGCCGTTCCTTCAGTCTAATGGGTACAAGCCAGCACCATTAGATCTAAGTGCTATAACTCTTACACCCAAGATGGAAGAGTTAGTTGACCAACTGGCAGAGAACACCCACAATTTGTGGGCCAAGGAACGCATTGGCCAAGGCTGGACCTATGGTTTGAATGAGGTAAGATGTCATGATATAAAAATCAATGTGATTTTACTATTAAAATTTATAGGGAAATACCACATGTAATTTGACAGTCTAAATAATGTTGTACTTTCCCTAAAAATTTGTTCTCTATTTTCTCATTGCTGAACAAATATTTCTTTAGTTCTAGTTATGTTTTGTATTAATATGATCTGAATGGAACACAGTTTTTAAAATGGCATTTTATGAAGAATTCTGCTTTGAATTTTTAGAAAATCATAAGTTACCAATGATATGGTATCCCTTTTTCTCACCAGTTAGCTGACGGAATGTCACAGTATTATTGAAAGTTGTCTCTGACATTAATGAGAGGATTATTAAAGTGTGAGAGTGTTTGAAATGTGAATATCTAACAGTTGTGCAGGTTTATGCCCCTCAGCAGGGTTGTAGTGAAGAAGAAAAGCTGAACTTCATCCAACAATATTAGAGGACAGTATAAATCAACAGTTCAAAGTAGATACAACTGGATATGAAGCAACATGAAAGGAGATCTTATACTTGATCTGTGCTTGAGGAATAACTTACTGATAAAGAACACATGGTTCCAGAAGAAAGAAAGTCACAAAATAACATGGTACAACTAGGATAGTAGCTCTAAGTTGGTAATGTATTACATAATAACTGACTTGAGGTGTATAGAATTGAGTGCAAGATATGAAAGCTATTCCTATTGAATGTCTTGATAGCGAACATAAGCTTCTGGTAGCTGACCTGACAGGAATCCAAGTGCTGAAGAAAAGGACCGGGAAGAGGATACCAACGATTAAAGACTTGAAGCTAAAGGAAGAAGTTCCAAGAAATAATGAAAACCAAGTTACCAACGTCAGAGTCCAGCCATACTAACAAGGAAGGGAATAATTTTGAAACTAGTTTCATCAATAATGCAGAAGTGTGCAGAAGGGGAGTAATGAATAAAAGAATGTCCTGTGGAATGATGGAGGGAAAAGGCAATAGAAAAATGCAATAAAGCCAAGAAAGTAAGGGATTTTAAAAGAGTCAGAAATACAGTAGTGACAACAGTCAAATGAGACATACATACATAAATACATTATTATTATAGACTGTTATGCCTTTCAGCATTCAGTCTGCAAGCCTCTGTGAATTTAATAAATGTTGCCACAATCCTCGACTTGCAACTAGTGTTGTGGCCTCATTTAGTTCTATACCTCTTATCTTTAAATCGTTAGAAACTGAGTCTAACCATCGTCGTCTTGGTCTACCTATACTTCTCTTACCGTCCATAACAGACTCCATTATTCTCCTAGGTAACCTATCCTCCTACATCCGCCTCACATGACCCCACCACCAAAACTGGCTTATGCGTACAGCTTCATCCATCGAGTTCATTCCTAAATTAGCCTTTATCTCCTCATTCTGAGTACCCTCCTGTCATTGTTCCCACCTGTTTTTACCAGCAATCATTCTCGCTACTTTCATGTCTGTTACTTCTAACTTATGAATAAGATATCCTGAGTCCACCCAGCTTTCGCTCCAGTAAAGCAAAGTTGGTCTGAAAACAGACCTATGTAAAGATAGTTTCGTATGGGAGCTGACTTCCTTCTTACAGAATACTGTTGATCACAACTGCGAGCTCACTGCTTTAGCTTTATGACACCTTGATTCAATCTCACTTACTATATTACCATCCTGGGAGAACACACAACCTAAATACTTGAAATTATCGACCTGTACTAGCTTTGTATCACCAATCTGACATTCAGTTCTGTTGAATTTCTTACCTACTGACATCAATTTAGTCTTCGAGAGGCTAATTTTCATACCATACTCATTGCACCTATTTTCAAGTTCCAAGTTTCAAGTTTCAAGTTCGGCACAAACTGCCATTAAGACCAAGTTGTCAGCATAGGCCAGACTGCTTACTACATTTTCACCTAACTGAATCCCTCCCTGCCATTTTATACCTTTCAGCAGATGATCCATGTAAACTACAAACAGCAAAGGTGAAAGATTACAGCCTTGTCTAACCCCTGTAAGTACCCTGAACCAAGAACTCATTCTACCATAAATTCTTACTGAAGCCCAATTGTCAACATAAATGCCTTGGATTGATTTTAATAATCTACCTTTAATTCCATAGTGCCACAGTATAGCGAACATCTTTTCTCTCGGTAGCCTGTCATATGCTTTCTCTCGATCTACAAAACATGAACACAACTGCCTATTCCTCTCGTAGCATTTTTCAATTACCTGGCGAATACTGAATATCTGATCCTGACAGCCTCTCTGTGGTCTGAAACCACACTGGTTTTCATCCAACTTCCTCTCAACGACTGATCGCACCCTTCCTTCCAAGATGCCAGTGAATACTTTGCCTGGTATACTAATCAATGAGATACCTCAGTAGTTGTTGCAATACTTCCTGTTCCCTTGCTTATAGATAGGTGCAATTACTGCTTTTGTCCATTCTGAAGTTACCTTACCAACACTCCATGCTAATCTTACTACTCTATGAAGCCATTTCATCCCTGCCTTCCCACTATACTTCACGATTTCAAGTCTAATTTCATCTATTCCTGCTGCTTATGATAATGGAGTTTATTTACCATCCTTTCCACTTCCTCAAGCATAATTTCACCAACATCATTTTCCTCCTCCCCATGAGTGTGGCTGTTTGCAACACCACCAGGATGATTTCCTTTTTACATTGAGAAGATGTTCAAAATATTCCCTCCACCTCTCCAGTGATTCCCTGGGATCTGTTATCAGTTCACCTATATTACTCAAAACACTGTTCATTTCCTTTTTCCCTCCCTTCCTAAGATTCTTTATTACAGTCCAGAAAGGTTTCCCTGCTGCTTGACCTAGCCTTTCCAGGTTATTACCAAAATCTTCCCATGACTTCTTTTTGGATTCAACAACTATTTGTTTCACTCTGTTTCTTTCATCTACGTCTTTCATCCCTGTCTGCCTCGGTCCTTGTTTGGAGCCATTTCTGATAAGCCTTCTTTTTACGTTTACAAGCTGCTCTCACTTCATCATTCCACCAAGATGTTCGCCTTTTCCCATCTTTACACACAGTTCTTCCTAGGCATTTCCTTGCTGTTTCTACTACAGCATCCCTGTGTGCCACCCATTCACTTTCTATATCCTGAACCTGCTTACTGTCTACTGTTCGAAACTTTTCACTAATTGTATCCTGATAAAGAGCCTTACCCCAGACTCTGCCCTTCCCTTTCTAACACCCGTCAAGTACACTTTATAATCTCCTATCTCTTCCTCGTTTATCTCCCCTTACCCGAATATCACTTACTCCTAGCACATCCAGATGCATTCTCTTTGCTGACTCAGCCAGTTCTACTTTCTTTCTTCCATAAGCCCCATTAATATTGATAGTTCCCCATCGAATTCCATTTCGTTCACCAAATTGTTTCCAAGGAGTCCCTCGCCTGTCAAATGGGAGTGGGACTCCGTTACTCCCATAGGTCCGAGCCTTGCTTAAAATGGTCTGATCTCAGTAAATTCATGAAGCAGGATGCTATCCTACTTGCACATAGTCCAAGTGAGGATCTCTTCTCTAACGGGTTATGGACCACCGGTGAATTGTATAGTCCTAGCCGCCTGAGCACAAGGAGAGCCATGCCCACTCCCATTCCATAGCAACTGGTATCCCGATTCTCAGGACCACTTACTAGGCCACTCAGCCGTTGCCCATGGTTCATGAACTAGGACGTGACTACAGTAACCCACACCATGAACCATATGAGAGATGAGGGGAAAATTCAAAGCTGGACCAAGCAAACCGAAATAGGGAATTAGAAGTAAAAAGGATTGTGAGAGAAGAAGAGAACTTCTGGGGTGAACTTATCCAAAAACTGCAGGAAAATAGTAAAGGAAACATGAAGATGCTGTACAGCCGGGTTAAAAGTGAGAGATCTGACAAAGAAGACATTGGAGCAATAGAAACAGTAATTGGGAATATAGTCAAGAGTGAACAAGAGTTTAGAAACAAAATGAAGACCTATTTTGATGTAACCCTGAATGAGGGAAAAACTACTGAAGAGGTGAAAAAGGCTGAGGACAGATGATGTTCCGATTACTTGGTCTGAGGTAGAAAATGCACTAAAAATGATGAAAAAATATTAAGTCATTTGGAACCGTTGAAGTTACTGCTTACATGATCAAAGCAGCAGGTGTATCTGGAGTGCAGTGGCTGTACAGAACTTTGAGAGCAATATGGTGTGAAAATGGATTTATAAAAAACGTAACCTCTAAGCAGTCAACAGCAAACGTAATAAAATTTTAAAGAAATTTAAAACAAAAAACTATAATTTCAGCTAAGAACAAATTATCATAACAAATAGTCCGGCTCCATGGCTATATGGTTAGCGTGCTGGCCTTTGGTCAGAGGGGTCCCGGGTTCGATTCCCGGTAGGGTCGGGAATTTTAACCATCATTGGTTAATTTCGCCGGCTCGAGGGCTGGGTGTATGTGTCGTCCTCATCATCATTTCATCCTCATCACGACGCGCAGGTCACCTACAGGTGTCAAATCAAAAGACCTGCACTTGGCGAGCCGAACATGTCCTCGGACACTCCCGGCACTAAAAGCCATACGCCATTTCATTTCATCATAACAAATGACAACTAAAAGGCCAGAATGTAGACAGCAGATAGGGCCATATGAGATTATGGTTTGAAGGACTTTCGTAAACTGAACTTCAAATAAGAATAACCTAGTTAACCTTTTCTAAAATGCGCTCATTATTAAAGATCTATGACAAGAAAACCAAAGTTAATTCACATAAGCATTGTAGCAAAACATAATCAGTAAATAAGACAAAATGTTTAACATAACATACTCACAAATTAAAACTCTACTCCACGTGCTCATTGCGCGAAAACTGGACCAATACATTGAAGAACACATGTGTGCCTTGGCACAAATGAAAGACCTAAAAATCCTGCCTTGATATTTTACATTGCTGTTGCAGTGGGCTATGCCCATTCTACTTGATTAACAAAAGATACGAAGGTACACTGTCAAAGGGAAATTACTTCTCAGAGGAAGGAATGAAAAAACTTTGTCAGTGGCACAGAAATTAATGGAGGCAAAACCTGATGGATAAATTAAATTAATGTTATAAAATTGTTCAGAAAAAAAGGTTTGCCTCCAACACAAGGTGAAGATGTACGTAATTGAAAACTTACATCATCAAAAAAAATTATATTTCAGAGATTAACGTAAATTCTGGGGGCAAACTCCTGCATAATAACAAATTTTGCATTAAAATTAAAGTGAAGTATAATCCAAAGTTAATAAGAACAAGAGTGCTTACCCTCAAGGAGAGCCGAATCCCCCATGCGAGTGTAGCTCAGAGCCACCACGTATAACCGCTTGGACGGTCAATCAGAAAAGACGAGACACATTTGCACACTCCCACTGTGGAGGAGGTGAACATTGAGAAACAGGAAATGGGGCAGGCACAAAGATGATTAACAGAAATGCAGAGTTAACCCTCCAGGTTTGACGTTAACCAATTACAAACATTGTTTTTTTAAATTTAATTTTTTGCTATTGGCTTTACGTCGCACCGTCACAGATAGGTCTTATGGCGACAATGGGACAGGAAAGGGCTAGGACTGGGAAGGAAGTGGCCGTGGCCTTAATTAAGATACAGCCCCAGCATTTGCCTGGTGTGAAAATGGGAAACCACAGAAAACCATCTTCAGGGCTGCCGACATTGGGGTTCGAACCCACTATCTCCCGAATACTGCATACTGACCGCACTTAAGTGACTGCAGATATCGAGCTCAGTTTCATATTGTCCAATTGTATAGCTCTTCCTTCTTGCTAACGCTTACTAATTAGAAAAGTTCTTGAAAAGTCCAGTCTGATGAAGTGGAAAATAATGCTTCCAGAAACTGCATGTGTACAACAGGGAACTCAAAATGTTAATACCAAAACTAAAAGAGGAAATTTTTAAATACTGTACACATTAAGATGACAATATTCTTTTAATATGCTCAAATAAGAGTTCAGAAATGATAATTTAGAATGCAGCACTTTCCTACCATCTCATTGTGTTTTCCAGGAAATAGGATTTTAATTTAGTTGAATGTTTCGGAATTATCCAGAGCTTTTAAGCATTTTTTCCCGGCAATCATTTTCCAAATAAATTAGTATTTTATGACAACGGAAAGGAATTCTGGGTATGTAAGCAATGACTGCAGTAATGTACATTAAGTAATACGTAATATTATTTCTTTACTTCACTTTGTTTCAGGATCCTGATATGAGCAGAAGCCCTCACTTGGTACCTTACATAAAAGTGGATGAGGCCATTAAGAAGGCAAACAGGTATTGTAAAAAATTATTAAACATGTGTACTTTATTGATGGTATACACTGTGCACTGTGTTGCTTATTTGTAAGAAACTTAATTACTATACTTACATGTAGGACAAGGATTACTTCACCATATACTATAAATGTACTCAACACAACCTAATAAGATAGTGTATTTCAAGCACAGTGCATCGTGAATGTTAAATGTTCAATTAAATTGGCCCACATAGTGCTGTCTGTAGTGTCTGACATGCAGTTCAGATCCCTGCAGACAGAACATGAACAACTGAGGCCACTGTAGCTTAATTGGGAAGGCAATGGACACCTAGTTGTACTTCCTCTTAAAACAAAAATCACCACCACAACCACAACAATGAAAGTTGTGGGTTCGGTACCCATTGGTATCCAGTTGGTCATTTTTGCGCTGTACTCAACATTTCATTTGCATGTACCATACATACATGACCCAACCTAATAAATAGAAAGTTTGTTTTGAAAATCGTTTGTATTTCAATTATAATTATTTTCATTTTCTGTTTTCAAACTATAGGCTCCTTTAACAGTATTCCTCTCTTTGTAGGGACACTGCAAGTGAGACCGTGAGAACTCTTCTTGTGTATGGTTACAACCTCGAACCACCAACTGGTGAGGCTAACGAAGGTAAGATATTGTCACTCTTTGATTCTATTCGCCCCTTGGCTGGGCATCAATTGAAATTATTTTATTTTACTCACCCCTCAGCCAATTGTAACTGTAAGTTCTTGATTCTTCTTTATATGTCTCAAATTTAATTATAGTAAGAAACATCATAATATTCCAAATTTATCTGATGATGATGATGATGATGATGATTTTTTTAAAAATATACATCGAGTTGAGCCTCTATGGACTGCATGGTAACAACCAACTTCATGTCAGTGTGTCTAGGTCTTGTTCTTGTTCCGGCTTTAACTTCCTGCCAGTATCTTCTGAGCCCAGCAACGAGTGCCTATTTATGCTCTTCAGACAAATGTCCTTTCCGTCTTCTGGAAGTTGATGCCATGGTAGTTTTTCACCAATCTTCTGAATGCATTCCTGTCATGAATTTCTTGGTCTGAAATACCAATCTGCCTCAGATCTTTTTCGCATTCCTGAAACCATCTCGACCTTGTTGTCTTAGATTGAATAAAATTCCATATTCTTTTCGTTAGTTGATCATCAGTCATCCTCAAGAGATGGCCATAAAATAGTAGCCGTCTCTTCTTAATTGACACTGTGAGAGGTTCTGTCTTGCTGTACAAATCCTCATTTGGTCTCATTCGCCACTGTCCATCAACCCACCTATTACCTAGGATTTGTTTTAGTATCCTGCGCTCTCTCTTTTCCAACCGGTCAGCTTGACCTTTACTACTTAAGGTCAAAGTTTCAGACGCATATAATCCCTCAGGTTTTACAACTGTGTTATAGTGTCGGAACTTGGCCCCTATACTTATAGACTTTTTGTTATAGATATTCTTTGTCATTTGGTATGCCTGGTCTAACTTCCTCATCCTGACATTAATTGCTTCCTCTTCTAATCCATTCTGCTGGATAATAATTTTTAATAGGCTCAAATGGGAGCTCAGAAATGATAATTTAGAATGCAGCACATAATATTATCATCATCATCATCATCATCATCATCCAGTTCCGTGGCTAAATGATTTGCATGCTGGCCTTTGGTCACAGGGGTCCCGGGTTCGATTCCCGGCAGGGTTGGGAATTTTAACCATCATTGGCTAATTTCATTGGCATGGGGGCTAGTGTTTGTGTTGTCTTCATCATCATTTTATCCTCATCACGACGCACAGGTCGCCTACGGGAGTCAAATTGAAAGGCCTGCACCTGGCGAGCCGAAACCGTCCTGGGATTATATGCGTCCTATCTACGTCGGTGCAACGTAAAGCAAAAATTGTAAATTTAAAAACAAAAATGGAAATTAACTTACCTTTGCGAGTGGAGAGAAAGTAGGAATTAAGTAATCTCCGCAGAGTGGTGCAATCTAACAGGGACATTTGGAACTGTTTCTTGGTACGGGACTTGCCAGTCTCGTGCAACTCCCTGAGCGAGCATGCTACCTGATTCTATACAGGCTTAGGCTCATCCCTGCTGAGGTACATTGCGCCGCGCTGTCCACTAGGGAGTTGCCATAGGAAAGCAAACCCCCTGAGTTTGTTTCAAAGCCGGCAGCATTTATTGGTCCATTACGAAACTTTAGTACAGCGAACAACCAAAAATTGTTTATTTTAATATGTTTTAAAATATATTATTTTAGGTGTAAAAATTATTGGGATTTGTGCAACATTGCAACAATACCACGCACCGCCTGTGGTGCGTGTTGCAGTACTATTCACATAATAACATCACTTGTGATGACGTAAAGGTAACTAAATAAATTAGTGAAGAGTGCAGAAATAAATAACTTAACATTACTGAAGAGAAGATACTCACTGGGAGACATCCATAAATTAAAGCATATGGAATACATTAAAGCCATGGTCTTTGGAGCAATTAATTTAAATGTAATATGTAAATAAGTTAAACAAATAAATATTTACAACCTTAAAATAATTCTGTCCCAGTTACAATGATATTAATTAAGTCTTAAAAAATAAGTTTCCAGTAATGGATTTTTAATTGAAAATATATACAGGTACATTACCTAGTGAGATGTTTTATTATTATTCTCAATTAATTTAGCAATGTCTTGTATAATGGTTGTAATGGTTGTAATAAAATTTAAATGGTTTCAGATAAATAATTGAAATGAATAAATTATTTAAGTAGCTAGAGGACTCATGCTGCTCCACAGCATTCATTATGAATTGGTGAAATAACGTGTAGTTCACCTCTGTGGTGCAGTGGTTAGTGTGATTAGCTGCCACCTCCGGAGGCCCAAGTTCAATAGGGAACATGCATGATCCGGGGTTTTAATTAAAAATATGCTAATCTGATTCAAAATTTCATGCAGAATTCAAAAATGTGATCAGAATGTACAAATAATAACTCCAAACATGATAAAAATCTACGAAAATGTCACGTCACGCAAGTACGCGATCTCATTGGTCTGACGTCATCGTACAGGTTGACTGAATTAGCAGACGAAATAACGCATAGTGTGCTGTGAGAAGCAGGATACACTTCGCGTATTTCTACTTTACGTTAGTGTCTGGTATAGTTAAATTCGAGGTCTATACATTGGATAATAATCTGAGTGGTATATTTTAGACTTAAAATGAATCCTGCGCAGGCAGTGAGACAGAAAACTTATAAATGGTGTAGAGTTCCGATGTGCAATAGCACATCGCATACCGCACCAAACAAATTGTTTATAAATGTTCCAAAGACGCTAAAACTAGGGAGAAATGGATTTTGGCGAGCCGGAAAAATGCTGGTGATATATCGGAAAAGTCTACAGTTTATTTTGTTGAAGATTTTAACGTAAGATGAATTTGTTTGAATTTTCAAATCACTTTTCCATGTCAGCTGTTCTAGTGGTAAAACTTTAAATTTTAATGTATGATGCTTTATCTAAATGCTTCAATTACATCTTGGAATATGAAAGTAATAAACAGTGCATTAAATAATGCTGATTATTAAAGTATTCTCCAAACCTAACCCTATGTTTTGGGTGATCCATGTCAAGATAATAAATCAAAGGGGTTATGAACCATTTTGACAGCTCTAATTCTATCTTGGCATGGGACAGTTATGTATGTCTTTATTGAAGAGCTTAATTGGTAAAGAAATTTAGGCTATATCTAAATACTCTATAATGTAACAAAGAATAGGCGTGTACATCACGAAAGGAAACAACGTGAATTTAACAAATGTATAACTCTACACAAAACCAATGCTTGTCTGTTGGGGTCTCATAAGTTAACAATGCTCAATTATAATAATTATCATAATATTAATGAAATAAATAACATAATTGCACACAGGTGAAAATAGTGATGTAGGTGTTTAAGATATTATCCAACTTAGCCCAAGTTTTAGGTTATACAAGCCAAGTCAATAAACCGAAGGGTAAAAATACCGCGCGAGTTGGCCGTGCGGTTAGGAGCGCGCAGCTGTGAGCTCGCATCTGGGAGATAGTGGGTTTTGAACCCCACTGCCAGCAGCCCTGAAGATGGTTTTCCGTGGTTTCCCATTTTCACACCAGGCATATACTGAGGCTGTACCTAAGGCCACGGCCGCTTTGTTCCCATGCCTAGGCCTTTCCTGCCCCATCGTCGCCATAAGACCTATATGTGACGGTGTGACGTAAAGCAAAAAAAAAAAAAAAAAAAAAAAAAAAAAAAGTAAAAGTCACAGCACCCAAAGACATTCCTGTATTGAGCGACTAAAATGTCACCAGGACACTTTTCTTTCCTGATATGCCCAGCTTGTTAAAAGCCAAATGTAATTCATGTTATTGGCTTCACGCCCCACTAACTACTTCTACGATTTTCGGAGACGCCGATGTGCAGGAATTTAGTCCTGCAGGAGTTCTTTTACGTGCCAGTAAATCTACCGACACGAGGCTGACGTATTTGAGCACCTTCAACTACCACCGGACTGAACCAGGATCGAACCTGCCAAGTTGGGGTCAGAAGGCCAGCACCTCAACCGTCTGAACCACTCAGCCCGACTTGTGAAAACTAGATGAAGTCATATTTATCTTTATCATGTTTAACTTTTTCCCTCCACAAAGATATTTCATTCTTTCATGGGCCCCGGAAGTGGGTAGGCCAGTTGTCCCAACCATAAATATATATTTTTTGGGGAATGATCTTTCTTTCTTTCTTTCTTTCTTTCTTTCTTTCTTTCTTTCCTTCTTTCTTTCTTTCTTAATCAGTTTAACCTTAAGGGTTGGTTTTCTCTCGGACTCAGCGAGGGATTTCACCTCTACCACTTCAAGGGCAGTGTCCTTGAACGTGAGACTTTGAGTATGGTGATGAAACTGGTGAGGAGGGCCATTACCTCGCCCAGGCGGCCTCACCTGTTATGCTCAACAGGGGCCTTGTTGGAGGATGGGAGGATCGGAAGGGATAGACAAGGAAGAGGGAAGGAAACGGCCGTGGCCTTAGGTGCCTGGAGGAGAAGTAGGAAAATACGAAAAACCACTTCGAGGATGGCTGAGGTGGGATTCGAAACCCTTCTACTCAGTTGACCTCCCGAGGCTGAGTAGACCACGTTCCAGCCCTCGTACTATTTGTTTTCAACTTTCATGGCAGAGCCGGGAATCGTAACCGGGCCTTCGGGAGTGGCACATATTAACCACTACACCACAGAAGCGGACTAGTACTATAATGCTACCTATATGATTATGTTAGTGCTGAAATCCGATTTCTTACTTTACTAATGCTGAAAGCCTGAAAATGTAATGTTATTCTTTAACAGGGGAATCAGTCTAGAAGGAAATGTTGAAAGTGATGTGATATCTATCCAGGTTCGTTGTTATTCTAATACTATGGGTTACAGTACATTGCACGTATATAAAAGAACTTGCTTGTTATCCGCGAATTTCTGCGGCCACAAAAGTCACATTTTTCAAGAATGATGACATCTACACATGGTAGATTGTCTGACTGTGCTGTTTTGAACCTTTCTTCTGTCATTTCGAAGTTATTCGCGATCATGAATAATAAACAATCGGCTTTTAGCAACGGCTGATGCACAGTGGCTGGTAGAGCTCCATGCGGTACTGGATCGTGACGTCACAGCGCGCCGCTTACGTCAGAGGCCGTTTCACTCGCCTTGCGGAAAGGCACTATTAAATATTTTTTTAATGGTAGAAAACAAGGCAACATACCACAATGCAATACGTTTACGTACTATTTCATTGGTGTACTTTTCAAAAAAAATATTTTTGAAAATGATGCATGTTCCCAATTCCTGGCTCTGCCATGAAATTTGAAAAGTGGTACAAGGGTTGGAATGGGGTCCACTCAGCCTTGGGAGGTCAACTGAGTAGAGGGAGGTTCAATTCCCACCTCAGCCATCCTCAAAGTGGTTTTCCATGGTTTCCCATTTCTCCTCCAGACAAATGCCAGGATGGTTCCTAACTTAAGGCCACAGCCACTTCTTTCCCTCTTCCTTGTCTATAGCTTTCAATCTTCCCATCCCCCTTCAAGGTCTCTGTTCAGCATAGCAGATGAGGCTACCTGGGCAAGGTACTGGTCTTCTTTCCTAGTTGTATCCCCCTGACCCAAAAGTCTCATGCTCCAAGACACTGCAGGTGGTAGAGGTGAGATCCCTCACTGAGTCTGAGGGAAAAACCAACCCTAGAGGTTAAAGAGATTTTAAAAAGAAAGAAATAACATGTCTTGATATGAAATTGCTCCATGTGTTGCCTGGGTACTTTCTTGAATGTTTATTTTTTTAGGATTTATATGACCTGTTTATTTTGTGGCAAGTGAATTATTGTAGATTTCTTGTGATGTTAATCGATATTTTATGAACTATTTTGTCATTTTAGAGTTATTATTATGTGTTTTATTAAAAGTTTCAATTTTAGATTATTTTGCTTCATGTGGAAGTTTGTCCTTGTTGAAGCCCATATTGTCTGGGAAGTAGCCAGCCCTTTCAAACCATTAATATAAATAAGTGATAATTGTAGGTGTTTACATGTCACACTATAGATATGATGTACACTATTCCAACTGTCATTGGGAGTTTCACCAATTAGCCTAGTGAACCCAAGAACTGTGGATTAAACACTAATCTCAGTCATTTTGGACATTTTCTTTTTCAACCCTTCTGACTCCCATGCCAATGGAGGCTGAACTTGGACTTAAATGGTACCCAGAGTGTCACGATTCACCTCAGCAATCCTGAAAAGTATGGATCCGACACTAATAATATTTTTTTGATGATGTTTACAAGTCTCTCCTTTCCAACCCCAATCCATAAGGGTGCTGGAGGTGTCTTACCCTTTCAGTATTTTTCTCCATATAGTAAGTCATACAGGTACCAAGTTTGGTTGAGAGCTATGCTGGAACACCCACACCTCCATAATCTCAGTCATTTGGGACATTTTCTTCTTCAACCCTTTTCATCCCCAATGCCGACGGAGACTTAAACAGCATCCGGAGTGTCACTGTTCATTTCAGCTATCCCAAAAAGTATGGGTTCGACACTAATATTGGTTATTTTTGATGGTTTCTTTTTTATGTCACTCCTTCTCAACCCACAACCATAGGTTTGCTAGGGGTGTCTTACCCCAACAGTATTTTTCTTCAGATAGTAAGCCATATGTGCATCAAGTTTGTTTGAAATTGCAGGTTTGCCTATAGATGCCTGTCATTTTTAATCGTTTGGCTTTGCCGATATCTTTATGTAAAGATGTTACTCCTTAACTGTGAAACCAGCTAAGTACAGAATGTATTACAGGCTAGGGCAATCCTTTGCCAGCAATTATTGGAGTGGTCATTTATTGATTTAATTTTAGGATTACTCAACATTGACTGAATTTAGAGACCTATCAATGCCTGATGATTCACCGGCGGGAAATTCTGGAGAGAATTCTGGTCCAGTATAATGGCCAGATGGACTGTAAAAAGCTGTTTTCTTGTAAACTTTTTTAATATATAGATAATAATTATTACTACTGGTAACATATTACTAAAATATTTTGGCACATTTTCTAAACCGAATGTGAAGGGATTTCTGCGTGGTCCTGTGGTGGTTAGTAGTGTGATGAGTTGTGTATATATATTAATAATTATAAAAGTACAAATAACCAGCATATTCACCCTCCAGAGATGTGAGACTTTCATACTCACATTGGTTTTTGAGGGGAAGGCGATAAGACTGATTGCCATTAATAAAAACCTTATAATTATCCCAGCCAGCAACAATTTTTGCAACAGTCTGCAAACACAGCCCACATTGACGTTCTTCGTCTTGATACAGTACTAAACTGCTCTATATAAGCAATTCCCATCACTTAGTATAAGTACAATCCTTCGGGTTTCCATGACAGTAAATTAGGTGGACAATGTTTGTGACATAGAAATGGGAGGGGAAAGACCTGTACAAGGGCCAAAATGTGAAATGGGAAGATGTAGGGGAGCAGAAACTCTATTCTGACAGAAAGAAATGGCGAGCACTTGTACAGTACACCAGGAAACTGGAGATGAAAAATGATGAATGTTTGTGTAGTCAAAGTGAAATACTCTCGACAAACTTCATATTGCAAGTGATAAATATCATTATTGATCCATATTGAAGATACTATATGTTAAGTCACCTGTTCAATACATTAGATATTTAAAACATTTAGGAATTTATCTTTATTTCCATATGAGACATGTTTCGCCCTTCATTGAAGGCATCGTAAGTCAAAGTACTACCTCACGGCATAAATCAGGTACCTGATTTGTAATTAAATAGTAAATACTAAGAAATAATATTGACATATTACAGTAGGGATAGTCAATGAGAAAAACAATGTTCATTGATGATATAAATACCAATATATCAGCCGTTGGCTGTAAATTATCAGTCCTACAAAGGGCAACTGAACACATTAACAATGGAACAGTCTAAGGGAAAGAGACTTGCACTAATATGTAAGACCACAGGGTATTTGACAGTGTCCAGCAGCAGTAGTCCGTATGAAGTATTGACGTTTCATTATCAGAAATTTTATTAACATTTACCAACAATTTACTGTCATGGAAACCTGAAAGATTGTACTTATACTAAGTGATGGGAATTGCTTATTTAGAGCAGTTTCATACTGTTTATATCAAGACAAAGAATGTCAACATGGGCTGTGTTTTAGTAACATTTATCAACATTTCTGATAATGAAACGTCAATACTTCATACGAACCACTGCTGCTGGACACTGGTCTTACATATTAGTGCACGTTTCTTTCCCTTAGACTGCTCCATTGTTAATATGTTAAGTTATCCTTTGTAGGACTGATAATTTACAGCCAACGGCTGATATATTGGTATCTGTATCATCAATGAACATTGTTTTTCTCATTGACTATCCCTGCTGTAATATGTCAATATTATATCTTAGTATTTACAATTTAATTACAAATCAGGAACCTGATTTGTGCCTTGAGGTAGTACTATGACTGATGATGCCTTCAATGAAGGGCAAAACATGTCTTATATGGAAATAAAGATAAATTCCTAAAAGTTTAAAAAATCTAATGTATTGAATAGGTGACTTAATAAACTATTTAGCATCCTACAAACTTCAAGTCCACGAATGACCGCTCAGTTATGTAGACCCCAGCGAAGAGATGTCATACCAGCCAGTGCATGCGTGTGCGCCCTCTAGAATTCCTGTCACGCTCATGGCTGGCAGTGAATCAGTAGGTGGCCTTAAAGTACTGGTGAGCGCTTTGTCCAATCAGAATGCTACATGTTTCTTAACAATTTAAAATTATACGGCAATTTTTTTTTTTTTAAGACACTCTGCAAATCTACAGGAACGAGCTTCTGTCAGAATGCTTTACAATATCAATAGGTTCAGCCATTCTCTCAAACTCGCGGTAACAAAAATCATCCTAGTGTTTTAAATATATAGATATTTAGCTAGTTAGTTAAAATAATAAATCTCAGTACAACCTATTTACACTTTGTTACATAATTAAATTACCTGAAATGAATTGTGTCTTGATACATTTAATGTACTGTAATAATTGTAATTTGACACATAATTAAAAATGAATAGAAAATTAATTGTGACCAATTATGTATTTTACAGACGTATAACATGGTATATGTTGCAATATGCTACCTCTCTCTTCTAACAGGAATTCAGTATTTCAAATTTCCTATAATCTTCCCCTATAATAATAATAATCGTATGGCCTCAGCTACCGTGTGCAGACATTTCAATTTGACGCCATCTGGCTGTCTGCTCGTCAATTTTGACATTCCGTTTTACTCTAGGCCCACTAGATGGCAGACCAAGTTAACCGAAACTCACTTGGGCGTCTATGGCTGAGATTTAATGAATTTTGTCGGGTAAACACCAAATGTGTCACCGGAGATCTTTTACATGCCGACATTGTACGACATGAGTGTCAAATGGACTTTTTTCCGCCCTTCAAAAATCCGACTACCTCTGCCAGGTTTGAATCCGCTATCTTGGAATCCGGAGGCTGACACTCTACCACTGATCCACAGAGGCAGCAACTGCTAGGTTGCTAGGACAAATGTTGGCTGATTATTAACTAAAATTTTTAACAGAATGGAACAAACAAGAAAATACAAAGGGGCAAGGACAAACTGCACATCTTCATATGCTGCCCTCTTCAAATAAGTTGACGCTCTCTTCATCTGTCCCCATTTTTCTATATCCTTTTCTTCTTAGCCCCCATGGAGCTCATGTTTATTTCCCAGCTTCATCCAGAGTACATGCTTCAATCCTTGAAAGATCTTGAGGCTCGATGTGGGAAGTGTAGGATAAAAGGAAACTCAATAGGTTTGAATTCAATTGAGGTGCTTATTTCCAAAATGCTTCTTGTCCATCAACAATCAAATTCTATTTATTGGTTCCCCCATCGTGACAGGTAAAATCTTATTTTGTTACAAAATGGCCCCCTTATCAAATGAAAATAGCAGTTGGTTCTAAGGAGTCTCTGTCCACATCTCGGGAAACAAGGATATTAGACAACAAATAATCAAGACTTAAGAAATAAAATTATTCTTTGTCCTATGAGCTCCCATGAAGGATTATATCACTTGCTTTCAAACTGTCTCTGGTGTAATATATTTCTCTCCAAATATCGATCATTGCTTTGATCAGTCCTATTTGATATCAATTTTGATCCCTAACTTGCTTATTATACTTTAGTGTGATAGAATAACAGGTGTATTGTTTATAACATTTTTGTTGGATCTTGATATGTTTCATTCATCAAATATTTTGTGCACATTTGTATATTTATTCATTTCTCCGCAGCTCTCCTAGCTGAGGCCAGTAAAAACCGACAGATGGCTTTCCGAACATATCGTGTGGAGAAGACCTATGCTGTTAGTGGAGGAAAATGGTAAGCAGAGTGAATGTTATGATTTCTTTTATTAAATTAAACTTGAGTATTTTAATTTTCAATTTTCAGTGTTGTCAGCCTTGACTGCTAACCTTCTGGTTCAAAATTTTTTATTACTTCATAAAAAAAAATATGCTGGAGAAAGTTGAATCATTTACATTCCACTTCAGTACCAAAATCTTGGAATAACTGAAATAAAATTCATCAATTTAAACATAAAACATGAATATGCATGAATCTCCTCATTAGAAATATATTTCTTTGCAGGTATTTTGAATTCGAGATTCTAACAGCAGGCCCAATGAGGGTTGGCTGGGCACGAGCTGACTGCAGCCCAGGATGTCAGCTAGGCAGTGATGAATATACGTGGGCTTTTGATGGCTTTAATGTAAGTATTCAAATCTAAAATGAAGGAAATTTTGCATATATATGATTTAAATCCCTTTTAGTGGCCTAATTTATTTTATCAATTATAAATGTTTCACTATGATTCAGAATCCTGATGCAACGAACTGTAAAACAGATCACGTCTGTAATATCTTGCAAACAGTAAAATATGCATTGTCTGTTTTTAAATTCAACCCAATGGTTGATCATGATTTGACCTATGGAAGGTTCATCCATTAATTCTTATATGAAGTACACTATCAATTGCACCTGGTTGCTCGTACTTCATGTATAAAATTATTTGCTTGTTAATATGTTAATATATAGGAACGAGGAAAAATAATTACAAACAGACAAAGAAACTAAAGTAGTTACCATAGTGTCATGTTCGTGGGCAAGTTATGAGACAAATGTAATAATGTATTACAACTATTAATTCTGAATTTCTTTGGGGCTTATGCCTCCTTTCTTTAGATCTTCATGTATTTCTTTAAGCCAACACAGATGCTTTTTCTGTTTTTCCCAAAGAGCGAGTATTCTAAATACGCCCATCTGTCTGGGTTCATTCTCTTTGAGTGTCCATAAAAGGTCACTCTCCTCTTTCTGATTGTGCTGATAATCTTCTCTCTTCTCTCATACAGTTCCCTATTGGATCTTGGATGGAATGTAAAACCCATCGATATTTTCTTGGGTCCTAGAATTTTCCTGAGAAACTTCCTTTCTTTTTTTGTCAATTGTAGGATTGTATATTTTGGCTAGCGTCTCTGCAGTGTAGAGACATTCTGGTCTGACTACTGTGCAGTAGCAACTCTTTATATTATACACAAAACAATGTATCATACTAGCAGGAGGAGATAGAACAAATTGTCTAGATAAGAATGGGTTATAACAAGGAAATGCTCTCTCACCTTTCCTTTTCATTGTAGTAATAGATGATATAATGATGAGAGTGGCAGAGAAAATTGGGGAAGAAATGATGGTAACAATGGTGTTTGCAGATGACTTGATAGTGTTGATATTTTGCCTATGTTAGCCTATGTTAATGTGCCAAAGGATCTAAATCTAGGGAATAGGGAGGGTTGTTAAAATTTCTTGTAGACAGGATTACCTGCAGGGTCCTAAAAGCCAAGTATACAAAATTTGATTCTGATTGGTGGAATGGTATGGATTTGTATAAGGAACAGACAGACAGACATTCTGCTTTATATACCTAGGTATATAGATAATATCAAAGTGATAGCACAAAAATTATAATATTTTGGTGATAGATAGCTGTTAATTGGTTGAAGTTCCTGATATTCTTATTCCAGATTGGTCATTGGTGCCATGGGCTAAGTAGTCATCGAGATGGATGGAATTTGTCCCTCTATGCCTGCATAGTGCACTACTCAGACAGCATATTTTACTGAAATCATTTGACAGGAGAAAGAACAGTTTGTCTCAAAAAAACTTACCCATAGTTATGCTTCTAAACAATAAATAATATGGGAATATGATGAATATTGAATTTTCACGACCGCATTGTAATCGAAACCGACTTTCAACCTATTAGGTCATGTTATGTATATTTAGTACGTGTTGAAGAGATGTTAAGTACAGAACAAAAATTGCTAACCGGACACCAGTGGGATCCAAACCCACAACTTCCCGATTGGCCATTTTTGTTCTGTACTTAACATCTCTTCAACACATACTAAATGTATGTAGCATGATTTAATAGGTTGAAAGTCAGTTTTTGAATATGGGAATATGTTTAAACAAACTCACTTAATCATGTTCTGCTCTTTCGATCAATCTACTTATTTTCGACAGTTCACACATTCTTCAAATTAGTGGTTATGATTTGAACTGGACAGAAATGTGACCAACTATACATACAATCAAAAATCTCTTTCATAAAGTCTCCCCTACAATACAGTATAGGTAAGAATAATATGAGATAAGCTAGTTTTATAGCCAGCTTCTCTCCTTCTGAGAATGTAAATATGAATTAGGAATAAATTCACTTTGAGCACTTTAGCAAAGTAGTTACTTATGCAGTAATAGAGGACTGTTTAAGGTATGCAGTTGGATTTAGTAAAGCAATATTTCTAATGGAGTGATAGAAACCCTGTTCAGTGGGAGAGGAATGAGGAATTTGAGAAGTCCAAATGCAGAGACTGTCATTTTCTGATTTAAGAAATTACTCTCTCTCCACTTAACTATGGACATTAAAATTGTTTCCTACACCAGTTGATAACGTAGGCTCTTTGGAAGGAGCCAAAATTTATATAAATTAATGAATAATTTAATACATGAAAAATTGCATTTAAACACATTTATTCAACCACAATCAGTCACCATAGATCTTCATTTTGGGCTGTCATCCAGGTGGCAGATTCCCTATCAGTTGTTTACCTAGTCTTTTCAAATTATTTCAAAGAAGTTGGAAATTTATCAAACCTCTCCCTTAACTCTCTTGGTGCCAGGTGGTAGTGCGAGCATGCACCCTTTAAATTGCCAGAGCCGATCTGGTCGGCCGTTAACAATCCAGTCGGAAGTTGCCAGAGCCGATTACATCGGCCGGCTTAAAATTCTGTGATATACATAATTTTGAGGCAACCTTTAGTGACATGCATACTTTTGTTACAACCTGTAGTAAAGGGGCTATACGTTATTGTGTGCCTGGCCTTGCTTTGGCAGTTCTAAGAGGGTTTTATTACCTTTCACAAGAGTCGTTTCCTGTGTTTACAAATACCGCTAACCGGTCAGTAAGAGATTGCTCCTTGCAGTGAGTGGATTTGTGACAGGAAAATGCCATGTTGTCCACGTGATATTTTTTCAGCAGGTATTGATGACAACAAATTAATGCAGTATTTAGAACAGTGCGAATTTAACGCGGATGATTTATCGGACAGCGATATGGAATTTAGTTCAGAGAGTAGCGACGAAATTATACCGGACAGGTCCGCGGAATCACCGCAGCTAAAGAAGAGACGTTTAATTGTGTCAAACAGCACTAAAGCTACTCTGAATGTGGTGATAGATGAAACTAGTGATAACGAATATGATGATGATGTCTCTGGAGAACATTTTGTGGAAATTTGTCCCACTGAACCCGACAACATTCCTCAACTTCCTGTCTCCTTCAAGGAAGTTCTTGGACCTAAACATGCCCTACCGTCTGATTCTCCGCCCGTATCACACTTCAAATTACTTTTCACTTACTCTCTGCCAAACCTTATAGTCACATATAGTCCTCTATCATTACCTAAATGCCGGTCTCAGAGGGCCAAGTGTAGCGTGCCTACCTCTCACCCGGAGGTCATGGGTTCGATTCCCGCCCAGGTCAAGAATTTTCGCCTGGTCCTGAGGGTTGGTTCGAGGTTCACTCAATCTGAGTGACCCTAAGTGATTGCAACTGAGGAGATATCTGAGGGTGAGAGGGCGACCCCGGTCTGGAAGACCAAGAATAATTACCGAGAGGATCCGTCTCACTGACCATGATTCACCTCATAAACTGCAGGTACCGAACTGAGCAGCGGTCGCTTAGTAGGTCAAAGCAAATCACGGCTTTAGTGCCATACATTTCTTAATTTCGTAAATTCTGTTGTATTGTAAAATTATTTTTCTAATATATACTACAACCGAAAACGAGAAACTATTTTTTCTGAAAACAAAAACTATAATATCAACTACTATTTTTTACTTATTTAATAATTCAGAATTATTTTAATACTGTGTTGTCCGCACGTAGAAAATTTGTTGTCAGTATTTGCCAAACATCGATACATACACGCGAATTTTATCGGTGAGTAAAATTGTCTTGTTTTTATTAGTGACATACGTTTGATTTTCTATTTTTTACGTTTTTATTTTTCTCGTTCAAATTAGTTATTCTATAGAATTGTATTTAGAAATACATTATACATAATTATGTATATTCTTTTGTATCGTAAATTATTTTTTCAAAGTAGATATTGAGAGAGAAAGTGCGAAAATATTCCTCTCTTCCTAAAAATAAACGTTATCGACAACTATAAATCAACAATAAAACATCTTTGACTCTTTATATCACTCCAGACCAGTTTCTTATTGTACGTAGTCGATATGTAGAAAATTTCATGCCGGTATTTGCTATACACCGGTAGATATACGCGAATTTTAAAATACATGTATTTCCACTGAAAACGGCCTGGCACTTTACAGTAGTAGAGTGGAGACGGAGCTCTGGCCTCTTCCAGCTGATGGGGAGCGGCCGATCAGATTGGCTCTTGGCTCCAAGAGGGTTAATTTCTCTTCCTATTTTGAATCATCTAATAATCGTCCTATTAGTATATTTTTAGATATGTTTGTTTTCTCTTTGTTCTCATTTCAACTTCTGAGTTTGTATAGGTGTAAAAAACATTTTAAAAACTACTTCTAAAATTCATATATTAATATGTTTTAAAATGTTTTATGTGCATATGAAATCAATCTGTATAAAATGATCTGTTAAGCAACATTTTCTTAAGGACTAATGTTATCTACTCACCATAAAACATGAAGCCTACATTGCTGTAGAGCTATATTAGCAACTGAACATAAGAGAATATAATTACCAAAACTCTAGCCTAAATGAGTACCATTCTGTTTAGCGATAATACTGTTGTTGGTCATTAAAGTATGTGCTATATAAAGGAAAATGAATTGAAATGATAGGTGCCCTCAGAAACTGGATCTACACATGTACATAATTTTCTTGACAAAGAATGCACCATTCAAGAACTGTGCCTTTTCAACTCATTACGGAAAGATTCGGTTTTGGGGTATTCTTTATTTAACTAGTAAAGACAAAACCATGCAATTTCCTTCGTTACTCTGGCATACCATCACAACTAACATCAGAACATGACTGCATATACTTAAGATAATATGTGGGTGTGTATGTATGTAGCCAGCTCCATAGCATTGATGTAGTGTGCCTGCCTTTTACCCATACGTCCCAGGTTTGATTCCTGGCCAGACTGTACTTAGAGATGTAATGGGGCTCACTTAGCCTAGCATCGTTAGGTTAACGGAGGGGCTGCCTTATATGAGAGGGTGCCGACTTGGTCATAAAAGTAAAACAAACCGAGTGATGATGTTATCTCGCTAATCACCTGGCACTCTAATATCTGCAGGCTGCCTGACTGGACAGTAGTTGTCTTGGACAGCCAAGACACAAAATGGGTTGTATGTGCCATAGCAGAAGAATAAACAACATATTCTTCTACTACCGGTACCACTTTTCTTACAACTGTGGGGTTGCAGGTGCAGACTTGACCCTGTTTTACAGCTAGATGCCCTTACTGATTCAATCCTATAAGAAGGGATGTAATCACTATTGCATGATTCTGTGGTGGTTGGTAGTATGGTGTCTGAATATGAAGAAGAAGTGTTGGGACAGACACAAACACTCAGTCCCCGAGCCAGAATAATTAATCAGAAGTGATTAAGATCCCCAACCTGTCCGGGAATTGAACCCGGAATCCTCTCAACCAAAGGACAGTATGCTGACCATTCAGCCAAGTAATCAGACTGAAGAAGGGGGCAGGACCATGTAAAAGCAGGCAATGTACAGCGCTCAGCCAGGGGACGAGTTGGCTCTCAGAACAACACCTTCCCAGTTTCCTGTTTGGTTGAGTCGTTGCACTGGCCCGTAGGCCGAGTTCACTGCTATTAAAACTCCACCTCCCTTGTTCTTAGAGGTAAGGACATTCTTCCTGTCTTGGTGGAAAATAATATACTGTGATTATCATGGAGTATTTCACTATTGCTGATTGAGGAGTCGAGCCAGGACTCCACTAGACACACGCGGGCGTAATGTATGTCACTCAGAGCGATGTTCAAGTCCACAAGTGATTTCTTCATATTACAAACATTCTGGTAGTAGATGTTAAGTCTGGTATTTTCCTCCTGGTCCTGGGTTCAGTTGGACATCACCGGCAAGTGCTAGTAGTAGAAAACTCAGCATCAGCCTGGAGGTAGAAGTGTCACTGGCCAAAGGCCTGTGCTTCACACGCTGGGTGGATGCCATTTGCTGGCCCATAGGCCGAGTTCACTGTTATTAAAACTCCACCTCCCTTGTTCTTAGAAGTAAGGACATTCTTCCTGTTTTGGTGGAAAATAATATACTGTGATTATCATGCAGTATTTCACTATTATTGATTGAGGTGCTTAAAAAATATAAAATATCTTGCAAAATATTAAATATATCTTATGATTAAAAAAAGAGGATGAGAATGAAAAATTAATATTATTATATTCTGGTGGAAATCAGCTTCACAATATTTTTACCTATCCGTTAAGAAGCGGGAGCTTATTTTCAGTTTATTGGAGAGTATATCTTCACAAAAAGTTATACTGTACTGAAAATCAAAGTATACGCTAGTTGGTTCACTTTCAAGTGCATGAAAATGCATCAAAGATTAGGAATCTAGGGATCATATTAACATTCTTAAGTCTGTAATCTGCCTGCTGTCATTTCTTGATGGATACAGTACTTTTGCATCCATCTCTTGGCACAGGCCAGAGTAAAGTGTAGCTTCCACCGAAGTCCCAGTCAACATCCATGGCTGTGACAGTATGGAAGTTGCTGGGGTATGGTAGTGCTGAGTAATGACATTCAGAGCATGACGAGTGCATCTGAGTATTATGAAAGGTGCTGCTCATAGGGTCAGTCATACTGCAATTGTACTTTCTGACCCAGTGAGGAAAGCAATGGCAAACTACCTCATTCCTCATCTTGCCTAGTACGCCTCATTTTGGTGCTGCCATTGGTTTTCCTTATAACCGTATAACCTTTGGTGGTGCTATTTGAGGATCCAAACAGCCTCTGGGCTGATGACCTAACAGACAGAAGTCTGTAGTCACAAAAACTCCTTAAATTAATTTTGTCATTAACATCAATTGATGGATATGTAAAAATATTGTGAAGCTGATTTCCTCCAGAATATAATAATATTAATTTTTCATTCACATCCTTTTTTAAAAATCATAAGATAGATTTAATATTTTGCAAGATATTTTATATTTTTTAAACATTTGTCCAAACAGTTTCCAAATCAAAATTACTGATACAAAAGCTATGTTCCATAGCAGTGACACATTTATGAAGAAAATATTAAATATCAAAATTTTTACTGTGAAATGCACTTTTTTTAAACATTAATTAAGATTTGACTGATATCTGTTACTTAAATCTGTGTAAATTGTCAGTTATTACATATAGTCATTTGTATTAATTATATTCTTATTATGGTATGTTGGAATAGGGATTTTTGAGTAATCTTTCCTTAAATGCCAAATCTGAAGTTCTCTTTAAAGCTGTCTAACAAATATTAATTTTAACTTTCTCATTTAAACATGTTCTAATGAACAGTCAACTTTCAGATACCTCTAATGATGAAGTCATTCAGTAATGTATATAATGATTTGCTTTAGTATTGAATCTTAGATTTCAGTTACTAGAATTTTGATGTTTATTAACATACAGCACAAGCCTCTTGAACAAGTCTAGTTTGTAGCAATAGATGCTTTATTAACTATGTACTAACAGGTTATAAAAAAATACTACATAAAAGAAATGATCATTTACAAAAGATCCTCATGATTCTCTTACTTGCGTGCAAGTGGGACTTTCAAATAGTAATATCTGGTGTCCCATGTGACATGTCAGTGAAAGATTGATGTAAGGACCCTTCTTAGAAAGGGTATGGTCAATGTTGTCTCTTCATAAATTAACGTAATGTGTTTAACTGAGCAGTTTTAGTTCAGATTAACATTGTATACATAGAAGAAACAAGTTTTTCTCTGTATCATTCCACAGTGGGAATCTTTTTTATATATACGTAATAATATTTTCTAATTTAAGTCTGTACGGTTGATTGTATTTAGCAACAGGGAACAAAAGCACCTCTGGAAGGTGATAGGTCTCCTCACCATGAAACTACTTTTATCCTTCTCCATGCTCTTGACATCTTGAAAACTTTCAGGGAGGCCTCTTGGCCACTCAGTTAATTTTTTCAGTTTGAACTCATTTCCATGTAAACAGTGCCAGTTTACCAAATAGGCAGAGTAGACACTGGTCTATGGATCCCCCACACCATTTAGGGGCCTTTCGACATTGGAGCAAAATAACATTGAATCGATCTTAAAAGAAAATTACAGCTTGCCTACCAGTCGCATGCTTACTTACTTTCTTGGTGTTACAGCCCTTGAAGAGCCTAAGCATTGTTGACCACCAAAGATTGCCATTCTTCTCTAGATATTGCCTCTCCTCTAATTCTCCTAGTTTTCACAAGTCCGCATGGGCGCCCGCAGGATCTTTTCCAAGGAGGGGGGCACATTAACAATTTTCTTGAATATAAAAACCAATATAACGTCAGCAACATTAAATTGTTTACAGAAACTTCCAGTTATAACATATGTTAGATGACTGTCAGTAATTTCAGTTTATGAAATAATCTGGTATGATATTAAATAATTGAACATCAACATCTTTAGAATTGCAGGGGGGGGGGGGGGTAAGTGCCCCCCCCCCCCCTTGCGGGCGCCCATGCAAGTCCGCTTCCATGCCATCCATTCATCCGAATCTTGGATGATACACATTGCAGCTGCCCTTCTGTTTTGTTAATAGTTCTTCCTTTGGACTATGATGTTCATTCATCCTTTGCAAATGTGCTAGTCATTGCAGTTTTCATGCCCTGATATCTGTAACGGTATTTGGACTATGATACTGAGCTTCCAACTCGGTACTTGGTCTAATATTTCAGACACCATTTTCACAGAATGCTCCATAAATTTTATGTAAGATTGTTCTCTTCCAAATATTCAGTCTACATAGGTTAATTTTTTAGTAGTGACAAGTATTTATTTTTACAGTTAGGTTTTTCTTTTATTTTCTTTCAATTTGCTTTACGTCGTACCAACACATATAGGTCTTATGGTGATGTTGGGAGAGGAAAGGGCTACAAGTGGGAAGGAAGTGTCCTTCATCTTAGGGATTAGGTCAAAGTCACAGGGACCTAAATCTCAAGAGTATAGGGAGTGGTAGAGCACTTGCCAGCTCCGGTGATTGAACAAATCAGACACTGCGCCTACCACATGTGCCCTTGCAGTCTCGTATAGAATGATAGGTGGATTATGCATAATGTGTTGTCAATTTTCTTCTCAGCGCTGCTTGGAGATTGTTTTGCAGAAATGAATAGTAGTACTCTGCGTTAACAGTCTGCCTTGGGAAAATGGTATGGCCAGTCATGGGCAAGAATCACTATAACTTTCACATTGTTGTTATGACTCATAATGATGTTACTTGGTTGACTGGCATTTCAGCTTTGGTTCATAAGATGTAGCCCAGGTCTCATCAATGGTAATGTAGTCCGCGGTAACACTGTCACGCCTTGTGACCTCTCGCACATTCATTTTTTATCCAGCTCCTCTGTTGTTGCTTTGAAAACATTGCGACTGTATTCTGTGACCACTTGTTCACAACTGCTCTGTTCCCGAGGGATGGTAGGCATTTAACCTACCTGTGGAATAAACAACATTGCCTGGCTTCATTTCATGGCAGCACTACAATATTGTTGCCTTTATTAAAAAATCAATCTATGTATTTTAATTTCTTCTAGCCATTGTCCATGTTCCAGATCCATATAGTAAAACTGGTTTTACAATGGTCATGTATACCAGTAGCTTCAACTGATTCCTTCACCAGATATGACCTGAGGAGCTGCTGAAAATTATAGTTGCATCTGTTGGTAGTTGCTCTTTAATTTGCAATGGTATCTCGCTGTCTTCCGTTACAATTCCACCTAGATATTTAAAGTTGTTGACTCTTTCAAATGCCGGCCTCATGGTGTAGGGGTAACGTGCCTGCCTCTTACCCGGAGGCCCCGGGTTCGATTCGCGGCCAGATCAGGATTTTTACCTGGACTTGAGGGCTGGTTCGAGGCCACTCAGCCTATGTGATTATAATTGAGGAGCTATCGGTGAGATAGCGGCTCCGGTCTAGAAAGCCAAGAATTACGGCCGAGAGGATTCGTCGTGCTGACCACACGACACCTCGTAATCTGCAGGCCTTCGGGCTGAGCAGCAGTTGCTTGGTAGGCTAAGGCCCTTCAAGGGCTGTAGTGCCATGGTGGGGGGCTCTTTCAAATCCTTAAAAATCTTGAACATGCCTCCATGTTGTTTTGTTTCTGCTTACCTACCCATATTGTATATTCCATCATATGGAAGCATTATAGCAAAGTTCATTATTATTTGGGCTTCTAGTCAAATTTCTGTCAAAGAAAAAGATTGAAATTAAAAAAACTGCTCACAAATTTAGAAATAATTATCCTAATAACATTGAGTTGACCGGGCGAGTTGGCCGTGCGCATAGAGGCGCGCGGCTGTGAGCTTGCATCCGGGAGATAGTAGGTTCGAATCCCACTATCGGCAGCCCTGAAGATGGTTTCCCGTGGTTTCCCATTTTCACACCAGGCAAATGTTGGGGCTGTACCTTAATTAAGGCCACGGCCGCTTCCTTCCAACTCCTAGGCCTTTCCTATCCCATCGTCGCCATAAGACCTATCTGTGTCGGTGCGACGTAAAGCCCCTAGCAAAAAAAAAAAAAAAAAAACATTGAGTTGGAGAATCCAGATGAAACAGCAATGTGACTGCATAAACTAATTTTGGAAATATGATGCAATCAATGTTTCCCAATGTTATGACTAGAGAGTGAATGTTAGGCAGAATATCTAAACTTAATTATTACATCACAGAAAGAACTTAAAGTAAGTTCATACATACGTACTAAGGCTGCTTTCAGCAAATATTATTTTTCCTATTTTTACCTTTTTCCATGCATAACATCTATAAATGCGTATTTACCTGATTTTTTAAAATAACTTATGACCTGAAACTTGTTTCCCAGAGGGTGTGTTTCTTCCCAATTTATGGCTCTGATTGTTTATGGTCAACCGCTTAAGAGGCACCAATCATGTAAAAGAACTTGGTGATACATTTTGTACTGATGGCTCTATATTATTTTGAAAAGTATGTGAAATATCAGTGAACTGTATGGAAAAGAGCCATGTTTTGCATACGTCATCTCTGGGTTTAACAAACAAAAGCAGGCATGCCAAAAACAACTCAAAATTTTCATTAGATCTCTGCAAAGCATTTATTGTTGCTGGCATTCCTTTAAAGAAAATAGAAAATCTAATCTTGAAGAAAAATGTATTGCACAAGTACATTAAAGAAGAAGTTACAGGTGAAAATGCTTTGCATAAGAACTATGTGGATGTTTGTTATACAGATACAATTAACAGATCAGGGAAACAGTCAATGGGAAGAAAATATGGATGAATGTTGATGAAAGTATGTATCTCTGTATTAGGTTCATTGCAAATGTAGTGATTGACTCAGTGGACTATGATCTGACTATGGCTCAAATGTTCACCTCTGCAATGACAGTTAAATGAAGTTAAAAATGAAAATGTGCTTCTGTTTTCTTCTGATGCTGCCGCTTATATGAAGGAATTTGGCAAGGTTCATAACATCCTTTTCATCAACATGCTTCATGCCTCAACCATGTATTGGATAGAATTTGTGAAGAAATACAGTACTACCAGTATACCTGGAAGTAGATGGATTGATATGAAATGCAAAGAAGATATTTCTCAAATGTCTGACCAGATTTCCATTGTTTGAATAAATTACCTCTGAACTTGCATTACTCCTGCAGCCAGTATTAACTAGATGGACACATGGCTATCTGCAGCTTTATATTACACCAAAAACTTGAACAAAATCCAGGATATTTCTCACTATATCTGTGGAGATGATGCATCATTTTTCACATTATTAAACAGTTCCTGTTGAAAGACATTGTATGAAATGACTTAACTTTCATTGCTGCCAACTACTCAGCTTTATCAGAAACAATCAACAGTCTTGAAGAGAGGAATAATACACTGGTGTATTTATTGGATATCTTGCATCGTGATGCCTTTGCTGGCGAGATGTAGTGTTTACAGTACACTGTGTCTTCTGGTATGGGCTATATCAAATTTGTTACTTTCACTGACCTGTCTCAGTCTCGTCCTTGGCTTTGACAATATGAAAGTGACTGAGGTATGAGTGATGCTGGTAATACCATTCCTTATACAGCCAGTCCCTGTTGTGAATGGTGTGAAAATATCGCTCATAGGGTCGGTTGTTGCATGCATTTCAGTGAGCTTGGCAGACTGATATGTAATAGCAACAGCTGGCTCGGTGAGGAAAGCAACGGGAAACTACCTCACTCCTCATTTCCCTAGTATGCCTCTTCAGTGACGCCTAGGCTATTTATAACAGCTGTTGGCAGAGCTGCAGAGGATCAAACTAGCCTTCGGGCTGAATACCCAATATACACAATATACTTGCATCGTGCTGTGCAGAAAATTCAGGCAGTTCTAGCTGACATGTACGTGAAATGTACATGAAAAAATATGAGCAGGTTCTTCATGACAATACAGACTTCCAGCAGTTAAAAGACACAGGCAGAATTCTTAGTGGTGAAAACAGTATATCAACTAATCGTGATCCAAACACTATATCACTATTTAAATATGCTCCAATAATGTCAGTAAGGTGGAGAGGTCATTTTCAATGATGAAAAATGTATTTTTTGATAGAAAAAGTCTTAAAAGTGGAAAATTTGAACAAGGATCTTGTTGTCATTGTACAATCAATGACAGTTTCTTAACAATTTCAAAGACTAGTGTGTATTGACAGAGATAAAAGTGCTCAAATAAGATCAAGAGTGTATTATTTTACATGGATTTGGTTCCATTATATGATAATGTATTCACAGATGTATTCAGATATGTTGCCCTAATCAAATAAACCATTGCATAAGATTTATTTTGTTACATTCTGAGCTATTTATAAAATATGTTCATGTTTCATATTTAATGTGTCCATAGTCCAGCTGTTTTGCCAAAAAATTATGTCTGTAATTCTTTTAAAAAAAATTTACACCAAATTACATTTACAGTGCCAATTCGGGTGCCTATTTTCAAGTTTTTAGTGTGTTTGGCCTACCTATTTTTAAATTTATTTTTAGTGCCTGACATCCACTAACTAGTTATGACAGTGTTAACAATGTATAGGTGTCTCAAGATCACAAATGCTAGTGGTGAATGAATAATTTTGAAGTTAAAACTGCTGAAAAATGTTCATTGATCTGCAGCGACTCACCAGCTGTACTCACCTGTTATTATGGCCACTGAATATGAAGTCTTGCAAAAGGTAGAGCTCAAAGCTGCCTGAGGACAAATGTTATCACAAAAAAGTGAGGAAAGTGAATGTTTAAAATTTTGTTGATATATAACAGGGGTGGCCACTAACCTTACTTCTGGGAGCTGCAAATTTAGGAGACAAAAAATTGGGAGCATGTTTAGAAAATGGTGTATAAAATGAAGACACGTTTTTCATTTTATAACAAATGAAGGAACATTTATTTTCTACACTACACAGAACATTATTTTTCAGGTTCACATCAAGGAACAAGATTTTACTTTTGAGAAGTGATTTTTCTAAGTGTTCATTTTTGCTGTTAGTTTTTTGAAATCTGGCTGATAATTGGTGAGCGCAGTTCGCACAATTTCACTTAAATGTTCATCAGTTCGTTCAGATCGATATGTAGATTTAATTAATTTAATCATTGAGTACAGTGATTCACACACATAAGTAATCCCAAAGATTGAGATTAGTCTTTTGGCACACTGTTTTGTTAGTGTGTATTTTTCTTCTGGAACATTCTTCCAAAATTTTATGGTAGAAGTGCCACTTCATTTGAGTCCATTTAATCCTTCATCCTCTTGCAGTTCTTGTAGCTCCAACTTTACAGCTGCTGTATCCTTTGTTATTGGAGATGAAACAGTACAGCCATCGCTCACAACAACAGAAAAAAGGATTTTCCAGGAATGATCTCAAATCATTAAATCTGCCATTGATTTCTTCAGCAAGGCCAGTACAGCCATCGCTCACAACATCAACAGAAAAAGGATTTTCCAGGAATGATCTCAAATCATTAAATCTGCCATTGATTTCTTCAGCAAGGCCAGTACAGCCATCGCTCACAACATCAACAGAAAAAGGATTTTCCAGGAATGATCTCAAATCATTAAATCTGCCATTGATTTCTTCAGCAAGGCCAGTACAGCCATCGCTCACAACATCAACAAAAAAGGAGTTTCCAGGAATGATCTCAAATCATTAAATCTGCCATTGATTTCTTCAGCAAGGCCAGTACAGCCATCACTCACAACATCAACAGAAAAAGGATTTTTCAGGAATGATCTCAAATCATTAAATCTGCCATTGATTTCGTCAGCAAGGCCAGTACAGCCATCACTCACAACATCAACAGAAAAAGGATTTTCCAGGAATGATCTCAAATCATTAAATCTGCCATTGATTTCTTCAGCAAGGCCAGATATTTTACTCATGTAATCTTCAGTTTCCACCTGAACGTCAGGAAGGCTTTCAGCAATTTTCTTCAAACATTTGAAGTGAGAAAATGTTTTAGTCTGAAGGTTTTGCCCAAAAACCTTCAACTTGCTATGAAAGCCAAATACAGTCTGGGCCAATTCAGAAATATCTTTACAAGGAAGATATTGCTTTTGATCGGGAGAGTGCGTCAGTGAGCCAGTGTCGTGAGGCGAAGCCAGTTGCGTTCACGTATAGGCAGTAGCGAGTGTTGATACTGTACTCAAACAGCACACAACAGCACACAGAAAAATATTGACACTCGCTACTGCGTATACGTGAACGCGACTGGCTTCACCTCACGACACTGGCTCACTGACACACACTCCCGCTCAAAGCACTATCAAATGGAAGGCGCCGGAACTATCTTCACCTCCCATGTCTTACCACTGACCTACAGCGCTAATAACGTTAAGCCGCACATCACTGCTACTGACTGACGCCAGCCGCGAGATGTCGTTAGATTCCATTAATATATCGTTTAATTTAACTCTAAAGTTGGTGTCAAGAGCCGCACAAGACTGACTGAAGCGCCACATGCGGCTTGGGAGCCTCGTTGTGGCCAGCCCTGATATATAACAATTCAAATGTTTAAAATTTGTTCAACATTAATCTGAAATATTGTTTAATAGGCCTACTATTCAGCATACATTGTGATATAATATACATTAATTTGTTTAATAACAGTAATAACATTAATGTTTTTACATAAAATTGGTTTATTAAAGTTGTTGGTTGGCAAAATTAAAATGTACTTGTAGATAATGCACCAGGGGAAGCCTCAAGATTTTAATTGCATAAGGGCTTCAACAGAGTGTAATCCACGCTGGGATTTAAACTCTTTTGGTGCTGTATTGTATTGCTCAGAAGTTAGAAAAAATGTATTGTATTCATCCAGATTTCATCCTTCATTATGACAGTCAGCACCAGAGAAGAATATCAAGACATCAGCTAGGTTTATATCAAACAGCATACTCTTATAATAAAAGCCTATGAGCCAGCTCGAACAGGCCACTGTGTTTTAGCTTCATCTGAGTCAGTCATTATTATAACATGTTAACATTATAGGCGAACATACTGTATCCTCGGGGCTACCTCTGTAATGAGGCAGTAGTATATTAAATTAACACGCAAGGGAAATTCTAAGGACTTCTTAGAAAAATTAAACAAATCAATTAATCTTTATCAGTCATCCAGTCACTTTTTTTCCATCAGAATATTGAGAAACTGTTTACATTCTATCTCTTCTTAACACACTCAGCATTACTTGGTTGCAATTATTTGATCATCAAAGTCAGATAGTTCATTTATAGTGGATATAAAATAATGAAACATATACATTAGGGCAGGTGTTTGTTTTGTCAACTTCTTTAACTTTGTAGAGTGAAGTATACAGTACTGATGACAGTTACAAATAAATTACCGGTAGTTTGATTGTCATAAATTATGAACAGCTTCCCAGAAGGACTTAACTGGAGGGATGTAATAACCAAGTGACATGATCACAATATCAACTGTCACATAAAAATTACAAGCTTGCTTGACTTAAATGAAACATAGACAGAAGTGAGTGTAGATAGAATCCTTCTTGATATTAAAAAAAAAAAAAAAAAATTGAAAATATTTCATATACTTACTTGGCCTACAACAGTACAGAAAACAAATCTACAAAATGGAAATAAATTACCATGATCATGAGAATGAATCTATTTGAATTACTCGAGTGATAGTTGGAGTTCACCTCTAATAGTTCAAAATACCTTCATATGGAATAGTAATGGATGACATCATGAGAACAGCAAAAGCAGCATATGGAGGAAGAGAAATGAACATGATGTTATTTGCAGATGATATTGTGATTTGGGGAGAAGACGACAGGAAGGTTCAAGAACAGTTGAATGTGGTGAATGGGAAGATTGAAGAATGTGGATTGAAAATAAGTGTAGAAAAGAGTAAAACTCTTATTATGACTAGAGGGGAGAAAGAAGGGAAAGGTCAGATTAGACTTGCAGACAAGCCCCTGGAAGTAGTGGAAACGTTTAAATACCTGGGGAGTGAATTAATGGAGAATGCTCGACTGGATGCTGAGATTAGTAAAAGGATTCAAGCTGGAGGTTGTTTCTATCATAGTGTAAGAAATATGTTATGGGACAAAGATGTGCCAATGGAAGCAAAGGATACTATGTACAAGATGTATTACGTACCCATAACAACTTACGGAGCAGAAACTTGGACAATGACAAGGAAGGATGAGAGTCGAATACAGGCAGCCGAAATGAAATTCTTGGGGAGTATGATACAGAAGAGTAGAAGAGACAAAATAAGGAATGAGAAAATCCGGGAAGAAATTGGAGTGGAAAAAATGAATGATAGAATAGAGAAGAGCCGACTAAGATGGTTTGGGCACATAAAGCGAATGAGCGACGAAAGAATGCCAAAAAAGGTGATGGAAATGCAAATCCAAGGAAGGAGAAGCCGTGAACGACCACGATTGAGATGGAAGGATACCATCCAACGCAGCATTATAGAAAGAAACCTGGACTGGGACACAGTGTTGGAGGAGGAGTGGTGGAAAGACCGAAGCATGTGGAGAGGAACCATATTTGCCCCTACCCGGCTACAGCTGGATAAAGGGAAATGATGATGATGATGATGATGGAAGACAGATGGAGAGCAGCAACTTACCATGTAAGCACATGTGTATAGAGTGCACTTAAAAGAAAGAACGTTTTTGGCTATAGCCTTCATAAGTGAAAGATAGAATAAGAATGGTAGTGGTCATGGTTCACAAGAAGATGCTGTTGAGAGGTAAAGTTTCACTACCATCTTCCCATCCCCTTGTCCAAAGTTAGCCCAGCAACTGATACTTGGATCTAGGTAAGCACTTGCCTTAACTTTAGATGACTGCCAAAATTTTGGCACCCATATCTTTCTTCTATGTGTACTATATCCATGCATGCTTACATGATATGTCACTGCTCTCCGTCTGTTTTCTATATAGATATTGCTCCTGTTAGCTTTCTTACCAAGGTAATGTTACTTGTGACCTTGGGACACCTACATGATAACCTTGACCATCTCTTCTACATATAATATTTTAAGAGAGTATAAACAGGTTCATTTACACCATAAGATAGAACCCAAAAATATAACAAATGATATCCATTTTGTTTGTTATTGTTCTTATATGTTGATATTACTTGGTGTTGACATAGGCTGCCAAGTACCATTTTGGTGTGAGTGATCCATTTGGCAGGCAGTATCAAGTAGGAGATATAGTTGGCTGTTTCCTAGACTTATTTGATAGAACTATAAGTAAGTAAAGATTTGCCCTGATACTGGGGGTGCACCAAGCTCTAGCTACCAATTTTATGGCTCTTCATTTCATCAAATCACTCTAAAGAGAAGACAAAACTGTTTATTTTTATCAATTTTCTAACTGTGTGGAAATGCTATGATTGCACTGAGAGCTGTAGCTTGGAGTCCCTGGTTGAATGTGATGGCCATGCCTTTCTGTCGAATGGAGAGAACTGTGTAAATATGCCTGCTTCTGCATTTATGCTATGTCTAACCAAAACTGTGTCTGCACAGCATTTGCTATGCTAATCAACTTCCGTTTATAATTCTTTTTCTTTCTTTGTTTCTTTTCTTTTGGAGGAATGTGCCTGGTGCAACATATCTTTCAGCTGTTTCAAGCATGTTAATTCACTTTGTTTCTTTTAGTATGTCCATACCCAACAAATCATCTACAAATCAGGACAATTGTATATTCTGTGCAGTCTACATGGAAGCTAATGGTATGATATCAATGACAGTGTAAGGTTCTGATTGATAATCCCAAATTGTTATTGATCTTCTTCATTGCTCTGTTATTTAAAGCATGACTGCAAATACAATCTTAACCTTTCAGGCAAACATGAAATTAGTTTTCATTTTTGGGGGAAAATTCAAAAATAATGTTGACTTAGAGAACAAAATGTATGTTTTGATCACAGATTAAGTGACCAAGAATGTTAGATGCAGGTCCTCGAAATCACTGAAAGTGAAATTTAGCACATCACACAAGCACCATAACTTTCAGTGCAGTTGTTGTATGAAGCCTGCAGGAAAATTAAAATCCAGTGCTACATTTGTTAGTGTGTGTCTGTAATTTTAATCAGTTGAAAAAATTTATATTATATTTACATTTTAAAGACACCTGGAATCTCTAGTATCATGTAAGGCCTACTGCCACTTACCTGAGAGTCAAATGAAATGTTTATGTTTATATGTTAATATTTCCGCAGAACAAGCAGGCTTTGTTGCAAGTAAAGGAACACGAGAATCTATCCTGAATATGAGACAGATAATTGAGAAATGTCGCGAGTTTTGTGTCCCTGCCTTTATTTGCTTCCTGAACTACAAAAAGGCCTTTGATTGTGTTATGTGGGACAAGTTGTGGCAGGTGCTAAAGGAATTTGGGGTTCCACTGCATTTAATATCGTTACTGAAAAGTCTGTATAAAAACCACGCAGCAACCATAAAGGTGGATGGTGATCTCTCAGGCATTTTCAATGTGACAAATGGAGTAAGGCAAGGTTGTATATTATCACCTCAACTCTACAACATCTATGCAGAGTGTGTCATCAAAAGAGCTCTCAATGGCTGGAATGGTGGAATCTCGATTGGTGGCAGAAAAATTAATAACCTGCGCTTTGCAGATGACACTTCCCTCATCGCTGATAGTGAAGAGGAACTTCATGACCTGCTTACAAGGGTGAAGAACACTAGTCTTCAGTATGGTCTAGAGATAAATATCAAAAAGACCAAACTAATGGTAGTTGATCGGCAAGGTCAAATCCAACTTACGGGATGCCTAAAGGACCTGGATATAGTTAAGGAATTTGTATACTTGGAGTCTGTCATCAATGACACGGGAAGCTGTGATGAAGAGGTAAAAAGACGTATTGTCTTAGGTCGTGCTGCAATGGTTAAATTTTCTAAGATCTGGCAGAACTGGGCAATATCAAAAGCCACGAAGATGTGCTTGGTAGAATCACTAGTGTTCTCCGTCTTTTTGTACGGCTGTGAGACCTGGACCATGAATGCTAAAGATAAAAAATGCATTGATGCCTTTGAGATGTGGTGTTGGCGGAAAATGCTACGTGTACCCTGGACAGAAAGAAGAACTAATTTTTCCATTCTGGACGAACTCTGCATCAAGAAACACTTATCTTCCCGTGTGAGTGAGCGTTACCTCCAGTTCCTTGGCCACATTCTAAGACGAGACGGAGAGAACTTGGAAAAGGTAATTTTATAAGGCAAAATTGAAGGCAGTAGACCACGAGGAAGAACAGCAAGCAGATGGATAGATCAGGCAAAGAAGATCACTGGGCTACCACTTCAGATCATATTAACGAAATGTGAAAACCGCTCGGCATGGAGACATCTTGTCAAGGTTGCAACACAGAAATGATGGAGTTATGAGGTCACGACATTCAGTAATGAGCACAACAACTAATGATGATGATGATTTATAAATGAATAAATAAATAAATTTGGTAAATAAATGAATGAATGAATGAATTTATAAATAACATTTCATTTGACTCTCAGGTAAGTGGCAGTAGGCCTACACATGATGCTACACATTCCAGGTGTCTTTAAAATGTAAATATAATATAAATTTGTTCAACTGATTAAAATTACAGAGACACACTAATAAATGTAGCACTGGATTTTGATTTCCCTGCAGGCTTCATGCAACAACTGCATTGCCAGTTATAGTGCTTGTGTGATGTGATAAATTTCACTTTCAGTGATTTTGAGGACCTGCATCTAACATTCATGGCCATTTAATCTGTGATCAAAACATACATTTTGTTCTCTAAGTGAACATTACTTTTGGATTTTCCCCCAAAGATGAAAACTTATTTCATGTTTGCCTGAAAGGTTAAGATTATAAGCAATGAAGATGATAAATAACAATTTGGGATTATCAATCAGAACCTTACACTGTCATCGATATCATACCGTTAGCTTCCATATAGAATGCATAGAATATACTATTTATTTATTTATTTATTTATTTATTTATTTATTTATTTATTTATTTATTTATTTATTTATTTATTTATTTATTTATTTATTTATTTATTTATTTATTTATTTATTTATTTATTTATTTATTAGTTATTTATGTATTTATTCATTCATTCATTCATTCATACATTCATTCATTCATTCATTCATTCATTCATTCTCAGTTCACAAAGTAGCTGTTCAAGAATATACTTCAACAGAATACCGTATATTAAAGAAATCTCTCATGTACTTCTGATGATTGACTAAACTCTGCAGCAAAGGATTATGAAGTCCTATCAAGGCTAATATTAAGAATCATGATACTGTTGTCACAGAAGAATTTTTGGGGCTTAAAATTCCATCAGTAAATAAAAGGTTAAAAGAACAATTCTCATTATATGAGTAATAGAAGGAACAAACAAGTAATGAATGAAGTCATATATAGTCTCTCAATAGTGACTCAATTCTCATCATCTTTATAAGGATATATTGCTCTTTAACGCCAGTCAGTTTTGAACTGAACCCTTGTGTTCCTTCATAAGACTGATTTTCGATACTGAAAGTCTTCCATAGCAACCCATGACATTTGAGATGAAATTCCTGGCTTTAAATATTTTTATACATATATAATTTTTTGCTATTTGTTTTACGTCTCACTGATACAGATACGAAGATGGGGTAGAACATGGTTAGGACTGGGAAGGAAGCCTTAATTAAGGTACAGGCCCAGTATTAATCTGGTGTGAAAATGGGAAACCATGGTAAACCATCTTCTGGGCTTCTGACAGTGGAGTCTGAAACGACAATCTCCAAAATCTAAGCTTACAGTAACATGACTCAAACTGTGTAACCAACTCACTTTGAGCTTTCAATTTTGCAAACTACCTCCACCTCTATTTTTACACACATAGTAATAGCGATTTGTGTGATAAGAGCAGCTAAGGAGGTGCCATTTTTTTTAATGATTGAGTGCTTTAAATCACACAAGTAAAGAAATAGCACTCTTTTAATCATAAGTTGTATAAAAAAACAAATTCATTGCCATTCAAATATTTGTTGAAGAACATTGTAATTTTTTTTTAATGTACAAATTTTATAAAGTTGTGAAAAATATATTGAAGCAACTTAATTGTATGCACATAGATATATTTCCAGAAGATGGTAGTTACAAGTTAATAATTTCCAAGGTAACAATATTATCAAGAAACCTATCATCATCTCAAAATAGACAGATGAAATATTTCCAGCTCAATCTTATATTCCAGGAATTAATATAAAGAATATTTTCAATAGTACCAATACTATTAATTTTTGTTAACACGTTAATAAAATTTCATTGAAATAATGTACCCTATGAAGTTTTAATAGTTTCTAAGATTTATTTACCAGGTTTTTTACCAGTGTGAGTAAAAGAATATTTTAGGTAATGGTGATGAGTAGAGCTGGGATTTTTATGTAGTATCAAGTGGCATAATATGTACATAAATATGTAACAAAATGCACCAAAATATGTAGCAAAATATGTAGAATGGTCAAAATATGTAATATCATATAATTAATATAAACTTACCATTTTGTCAGTTACAACACACTAAACACACTTTATATTACATTTTGCAGCACAGTGAACAATGAAGTATTTTTTAATGTTCTTTGGATTCATATTATATGAATATATCACACACATATTCAATAGATACTTATTATTTTCAACACTCAAAGCACGTTTATTCCTTAAATTTTGTAGCACAGTGAACTATTAAGTATTTTTCAATGTTCTTTGGAGTCATATTATATGAATATATCACACACATATTCAATAGATACTTATTATTTTCAACACTCAAAGCACGTTTGTTCCTTAAATTTTGTAGCACAGTGAACTATTAAGTAATTTTTTATGTTCTCAGGGGTCATGGAAAGGCGTTTGTCACTTAGGATGTTCTTATATGCAGAGAAAGATCTTTCAACATCACATGATGTAACTGGGGCAAATTTTAGGAGAGGGTTTTTTGCTGGAGAAATGTCCTCGGGAGAATCAACGTCATCTCCATTTAGAATTCGGCACACACTGTGAAATGTTGAATAACCAGGATTTCTCTTCAACACTTTTTGCAATTTACTCAATACACTTGCACCAGTTTCCCCATGCACAGCACTTAGTTTTTCAATAGCATCCTCTATGATGGCAATAGAATCTTATAGTGGTAGTCCTGATGTTTCTAGACGTTTGATGGTTTCTGGAAGCCAGCAGAAGTTGCCCCTGATGTAGGTGATTGAGGAGACCACTTTGGAGTCACTAAAGGCAGTTTGTGATTCACTAATAGATACAGCATTTTCAGGATCAAAAGAATCTACCACAGTCTTTATAGCATCTAGATGCTCGCTATAGAATTTAACTGCTTTTATCCATGTCCCCCACCTCGTTAACACTGGTTCCGGCGGTAGTGGTATCTCTGGCAATTGCTGTTTGTAAGATAGCACCCGTTGTGGAGCTTTTAGAAAAACCTTTTTTGTTGCTGAAATTAATCTATTCACTTGTGGAAACTTAGCTCTAATATCTTCGGCAACACGTTGCAGTCCATGAGCCAAGCATGTAAAATGGAGCATATTGGGATAAAACACCTTCAAAGCAGTTGCAGCCTTAAGCATATATGCTGCAGCATCAGAATACATCACTAATACCTTTTCCTCTTTCATCTCAGTCAGCCACAGAGCTCTTAATCCATCATTCACAAATCTCGCAATAGTTGAGTGATTTGTATAGTCTAGCTCTTTACAGTAGATCAAACATGGTTTTGAGGCGCTGTCAGGTTGTAGCTTCCCAACCACAAGATTTGCAATAAATCTACCCTTAGCATCTGCTGTTTCATCAACAGCAACCCATATGAAAGAATTTCCTATATGCTGTCTTATGTTGTGCATTACCTCGTCGTAACAGACTTGAAGATAATTCTTGCGTAGTGTTGATTGGTTAGGAACATGTTGCTTGCAGTATTTTTCCAGAAAAGATGTGAATTCAGGCACTTCAAGTTTATACCATGGAATATTGGCTGCAATCATTGCACTGCATAAGTCTTTATAAAAAGGGTTACTTGAAGGTGAAGGTTGCATCTGTGTTAAAAGGATTTGTTTCTTTTGTAGACCTAACTGTTGGTTTTTTCTATGCAGAGCACTTCGTGCATGTTGCTCAAGCTGGGATTTCATGGAACATGCGATATGTTTGTTGCATGCTCGGCAAATCACTACTTTGCCATCAGTTGCAAAGGACTCGTCAACTGCAATCCATGATTTTAACTTTGAAGCCAGCGAGGACACTACTGGTGCCATATTGACTCTAGAGTAAACTGATGTTCATGAACTATGTTCTTCAGCTGTTCAAAAGAAACTAAAACTAAAACCTAATTTCAAACATTTCAAAGGAAGACAGCTCTAACAACAGATTTGGAAATTCCTAAGTACATAACAGAGAGGTCACAGAAATGCGCTTAGAATAATATTCCTGGAAACTCCAGCATGAAAGTGGCTAGTTGTAAAGCAATTAACTCTAAAAGGGATGAAAGATTTAAGACTGGCACATGTAAAGTAACAGTTTTCCTGCAGCTAATTGGAACCTTTAGAATAACCTATTTCGCAAGGGTCTCTACCTGCACCTATCATCCTCTCAAATACCTGTCACTCATAAGTACCTTAATCCCCCTGTTGAGAGAACAGACAACAGCCCCACATTAAGTGTGAGACTTCAATTCAGCAATTTATTATATATGAAAACAGGAAAACGTTAAAATATGTAATTTTATGTAATATCACTAAGAATATGTAGAATACCCACAAATATAAAAAATTATGTAAAATAAAATTCAGTAATAATAACATATGACTTTTCCCAGCACCTAAATAGCAAGGAACAAAATATGTAATTACATAGAAATCCCAGCTCTAGTGATGAGTTAAATATTTGTCCATACCTGTGCAACATGTTTGCCTTTATACATAATAAAATGAATACCAGATTAAAAAGGCCTGTGATAGTCTGAGTATGCAAAAAGTAGAATTTGATTCTTATTGGAAAAAAGGAGAAAAAAATAAAATGGGATAGACAGAGTGTGGAAATTAGAAATATCTGAAACGGCTCCTGTGTATACAGTGAGCAGCTTCAGTGGTATGCTCACCCAATCATCTCCATGAATGACGTCTGCAAGACTGCTTTCTGAAAAGTGAATTGTTGAACATGTACAATTCTCTAACGGCATTCTTTCTGCTAGACACCGTGGCTCATGCGGCAGCACGTCGGCCTCTCACCGCTGGGTTCCGTGGTTCAAATCCCAGTCACTCCATGTGAGATTTGTGCTGGACAAAGCGGAGGCAGGTCAGGTTTTTCTTCGGGTACTCCAGTTTTCCCTGTCATCTTTCATTCCAGCAACAATCTCCACTATCATTTCATTTCATCTGTCAGTCATTAATCATTGCCCCAGAGGAGTACGACAGGCCCCGGCAGGCAGCACAATTCCTATCCTCGCCGCAAGATGGGGGCTTCATTTATTCCATCCCTGACCCAGTCACTGACTGGAAAACAGATTGTAGGTTTTCATTTTTCATTCTTTCTCCTTGAAATTGGACACACTCCTGAACTAACCAAAGTGCTGATTAAGTTTGAAGACTGAACTGCCAGTTCAAACTGAGAAATCCCAAATAAAAGCCTGTATTTTAAATAGTGTAATAATTTCAATGTTAAAGATCTGGATTGTAATATTACATTGCTATGGCAACTTAGATTTTGAATTAGGAGTGATTAAAAAGGACAATAACAGGCGAGTCATGTATCCATTTTCAGCAGTCATTCAGGAAGGAATGTTAAACATACCATACCTCAGTCTTCCTGGGTGGAATTTTTCCAAATGAAGTGGATTTCAATAATGGACCAAACATCTAAAATATCACTAGTAAAATTTCCATTAATTATATTAGTGAAATTTTAGATATCCTAATTCAGTGATATAGCCAGACACCATAAATGCTAGGATATTCATCTAAAGGCAAGGATCTAGGAACGAGAACATTACAAGCAAAAAAGATTAACAAGCCGTTCTAGCTAGAGGGAGAAATAGACAGGCAGAGTCAAATACAAATGCAAACAAAAGGACAAATCTAAACTCCACATTTTCACTTCTGTTTGCATAAATTGATTCTCATGAAAACAAAAAACTAAAACCTCATGGTGCTACAGCCCTAAGGCTTAGTGGACCTTAAATCAGCCCTCAAATTCAGGTATAAATCCTTGACCTAGTCAGAAATCAAACTCGACCTTCCAGTAAGAGGCAGGCTTGCTACCCTCACAATGTGGGGGCCAGCATTGATTCTCTCCTCATTAAACCCTTCTTGTTCTATTTTCCCTCAGCCCCTCAGTGAGCATACTTCTGTCCCCCAGAATCATTATAGAGTGGGTATAATGTGGGTCTCATTCCTAATAATAGTAATAACAATAATATACCTTTTTTTATGAAGGAGGCATTGTGACATCACTGGCTTCTTACCAAATAAAAATACTAAATAAAAACTGGAGGTCCTGTGGTTACGATCACAATATCAACAGTGTGTAAAGCCGCAAGCTTACCTTTCCTTTCTTTTTTAAGACTATTCAGTTACTGTAGATTTTAAAATACTCCAGAGTGCAGAATTTTACTCTGAAAAGGGAGACTGTTACATGCTAATAAATTGCCTAACATGGTTCTCTTGCACTTAAGCACTCTGAAATATCAATCAGTTGAACCGGAATTCTATCCCGCAATCTTGAGCATAGGATGCAAGAGCCATACAAGCTACACTTCTTGATTGGTCCTATATTGAGAGAGATCTTCAGTATTAGTGTCCTAATTCTCTCCTAAACACTCTCAAGAACAGCTCCCTTAAGTAAGTGTTGGTGCCTGTCTCTTCGTTGAAGCTGAGAAGTAGAGAAAGCCTGAGGATGAGCCTGAGAAAGGATGAGAAACACTGAGTTAGTCCTATGAGAGCAGCAGTGTGTGAACATAATGTGAAGTTTGTCCTTGTTTTTATATTTATAAAATGTACAGATTTTTGTTTCTTATTTGTCCTGGTCTCTTCTTTTTATTGTTCTCTCTACCCATACTAACATACAATTGTTTTGGTCTTTTGATCTCTTCATAACTTCTTTATCTTGTATATATTTTCTTGTTTATTTAACTAGCTGTGTAAAGATTTAATTAATATTATGTTAGTGTGAAACTGTGACATGCATTTGTAATCCTGTTATTTTTTCCCCTTTAAAATAGTCACCGTCTTCACCACTACGACAAAATGAGTTCCCTAATTTAATGTCTCTTTAGGGGAGAGAGAGAGAGAGAGAGATATATGAGTAGGTAGAAAACAACTTGTAGGCCTATTGCTATATTGGTTGTGATTCTTTTTGTATATTTTACAATTGTGATTTGTCTTTTAACTCCTACAGCTTTACTGTATGAAGTGAAATCACATTTGATGAACAGGTAATACCTCAGGTGAGATTCACTAGTCATTATTTAATTGCCAGAGTTGAACAGCCATTTTTCTTTTGCATTCTGTTTGATTTAAAGGAAGAGAAGTTATATTGCGGTGTGACAGAGACATTCGGCAAACAATGGCAGGTGGGAGACGTGGTCGGAGTATTCCTCGACCTAGTCGATCGAACGATAAGTAAGTTGGGGGAAGAGCTGCGTTATTTCTAAAACATAGTAGTGCAATTTGAAAGTCTTAAAATTGTTCGCCTTAATAAATGCATGTTAATTGGCAATTATAAAACTCTGCATTTATACATTTTAAATGTTTCATAGAGTCGTAGAATTTTTAATTTTTAGTAGATAACATTGGATTAGCATTTGACTAACTTCCAAATTCCAAAGCTGTCTAATTTATATGGGAATATGTCTGCTCTCATAATAAACGGTCATTACTTTACCTCTGAAGGCAGGGCTGATTACGGTACAGATATTAGTACCACATGATGCTGAAATATTCATGCTTCTCTAAAGTTAGACACTGAAGTCTAATTAGTCTGTAGAAATCTTACAGTGGATAAATCTAAAGAGTTCAACTCTTGAATTACTTCACTTGGAACTGTATAATTTTTGTTTTGGTACTGTATGTTCTGTTTTACTTCTTCCATGGCTATTCTTTTCATTTGGTCACTGCAAAAGCATTCACATCTGAAGACTAGTCCTTTTAAAACACTTTTCTCCCTACCTTTCAAGCCTTCGATATTTCCAAAATACTCGCAAATAGAAATCTTTCCCATGTGTTGAAGATACCTAGAAATCTATGTGTAAGGACCCCTTATCAGCATTAACCATACAGAATTAACATAGTTAATCCTATGCTTTTTGAGATATATATTGTGCGTGCATGCATGTGTGCATGTGTGTGTGTGTGTCAACTAATGATTAATTTCTGTGATTTGTTAAGTCATGCTTTTAAAGTATACAGAATACCTGTCTGATATTTTCAAAAAATAGTTCACTTCGTATTTACCTGAACATTATTAGTCTCTCTCTGAAACTGAAATGGACCTAGACAGAATGTTAAAATATTTTCTGTATTTCTGTAGGAGTCCTTCTAAAACTTTATACCTGTGCGATTCAGAAGGAACAAAATTTGGACAACACATTTTTCTACTTTCACTGAATAGCTTTAGAAGATTGACTGTATTAATATGGGATATTGAACCTTGAACTAAAGGCAATATTAACACTTCAGTCTTCAAAAACCTACTTACCAGTAAAATAACATGCATTTAGTTATTACAGCCTTCTGCATAGCAAACACGAATAATCTTCATGTATGTTACAACAACAACAACAACAACATAAAAATATTTAAAGGAGATGCCATTGTACCTGTGTTAATGGTATCATATACATACAATATTTTATTTTAATATTTTATTATTTTACTTTTATTAATCAAGGTCATTATGATAAATGTTTATTATATTTCACTAATTTAAAATTTTGATAAAGAGAAATCTTAGAACTCTCCCAAAGTTCACGGCCTGAAAACTGCTTAAAGCATAAAAAAACAGGTTGACAAACATGAGAGCTAAGAAAGGACATGGGAAGCAGCCTGGAAATCCCTAAGAGGGCGATGCTTATGTTTGCGTTGTGGGGAAAGAAACGTAGACAGTAATCACCCTCAAGCACGACATTTTAATAACTAACAAAACCAAAATAAAAGGGCCGGCCAAAATTAGAAAAAACCAAAGTAACAAAATAAACAAACTCATTTACAAATAAAGGTAAATTTGCAGATGTGTGTTACTTCAAAACAAATTTAAGAAATGAAAACAGACGTAACATTTATGATTTGTAAAGGGCTAATCCCTTATGACCAAATGAGATTTAAGAAAGGTACATGAAAAGATATTAACACAGAAAAGACAGGGGGAGATTAAAAAAAACTTAACACAGAGGCTATTTAAACTGCTATGATTTTACATACACTTCTAAAAGGGAGCATAGCTTTAACTGACGTGAAATTAAGTAACACTGCACTATGGGAGGCAACCCCAAGGAGTAATTTTAAGTTACATGTTAGTTACAATTTTCTTAAACAAAAGAAAAGGGAATTGCCTTTAAATAAAAAATGTTGGTACTTAGCTGAAAAGCTAAATCCTATTGATGATTAAATGGTGAATGTGAATACCGAGGGTAAGCTCCTACGCAAAAGAAAAATTTACATTTAAATTAAATTAAGTCCAAAAAACAAGGAGAGAGAGTACTTACCCCGAGACAGGTATCCCATGACGTGACGGAAGCAGAAGCACGTCCGCCCTCTAGGCTGGTCAGAAGCAAAAGACAGGTAGATAGCTTCACTCCCACAAAGGAGCGAGAAGCCGGAAATGGTTCAACTCCCAAGGTGACCAATCAGAACACTGAATTTACTCTCGATTTTCACATTCACCAATAATAGCTACTTTTATTAAAGCCAATGAGAGTTCTCTTTGAGATCTTTCTTTTTGCGTAACAAGAAACAACTGGGAAAATCCTTCAAAAAATGGCACATGTAGGTACACGCTGCCTCAAAAGCTAGATGCATGATTTCAAATGTTAATAATAATAATTTTGTACAATCAAAATGTTTTCAATATAAATGTTCTTTAGAGTTCCAATTATAAATAATTTTTTCCTTCACAGGTCCAAAACAATAAAACAATAAATCAATTTTTTAACAGTAGATCGATTTTTCAAAGCAATAAATCCAATTCTCAAATGTCCAAATAATTAGATCTTTTATATAACATAATTAATTTCTGCTAGAACAATGTATGAGTTTTTCAAAATACAATGAAGAGATTTCGATGACTTCCCCACAGTTGTCCCAATTCCAGTCACAATTTTGCTTTAAATAATCAAGGTTATTATGATAAATGTTTACTATATTTCACTAATTTAAAATTTTGATAAAGAGTAATTTAATATTAATTAACCTTTGGAATGATGTGGGTGAAAAACATAGATTTTCTAACAAAGTTAGCACGCAATCGTGCGCGCGCACGCACACAGTTCCCTAAAAATGACACTTTTACTATTGCTTGTCTCTCCTTAAGGGATATTTTGCTAAAATGTTCTATAAACCTAATACAGCATTATCTTATGAATAAATGTATCTGCTCAGTCCTGTTGATAGTAATTTCAAGTGTTTCCCTTCCAATTTTGTTTATTTTCATGGAAAAATACATTTAAAAACAAATTGGTTAATGCACTCAAAGATAAATGTATGCTTAAAATGCATGAAATATTGTAGAGTAGAAATGTCAAAGCCAAATTGACTGGTGTTACAGCTTTGAAAAATACTAGTGATTTGATAAAAATAAGTTATAATGTAATAAATATCACTAATAAGGTATGATGTCTTGCGATTATTGATATTGATTGATTAAACTAGCCATGGAACCCTTCATTGATGGGTTAGTTTTTACACAATTGCAGTGGTAATGTCATCTAGTGGAGATGTATGGCAGCTGAAGAGAGAGAGTACATCTCAATTAACAACAGTCAGTGCAATGTTATTGTTTTTCAGTTTTAAGGTTTAGGACATTGTAGGCCACTGTATTTAGTTTTCTTCCAACTCGGCAGTATTATGATATCTGAGGTCAAGGGAATTTTTCATTTCAACCCCACTTCATGACTCCCCTATCTTGACTGTTTTTCTTTGCTTTTTCCTCCTCATTTTAATAATGATCTTATCTTCTTGATCAATATAAGGTGATGATCATGCAGTTGTCTACTTTATAGAAACAGTCACGACAAAGATGATCATCATCACAGTCAACTCGTTAATTGAACAATATTTCCATATCAGTGATGTTCAGTGTTGCTTAATTGAAAAATATTTCCTCATCAGCGATGTTCAGCATTGATGGACTAAGCACTAAAACTCTAAATTTGTTAATATCTCTGTAATCAAAGTCTGTGTGGTAAAAAATGTATGAGACATAAATGATTGCAAATTGTAGTTTTCATAACTTTCATTATGTACGGGTTTTAGTTGAAATAATATTTCCAAAAACATTTGAAAGTTTGTGTAAAATGTAATGATCATGCTAATATCACTGTTATTTTTATTTGTAAGCTAAAAGTGCATTAAAGATTGAACAATAAATTTTACACAACTATAATGTACAGATTTTTGATACAGCTGTCATTAACAGAGAAATTTGACATTTCCTACTTTGGTCCCATTAATATTGCTTTGCCACTGTTTACCAATCAAATAGTCCTGTATATAGCCTAGTGCACTCTCTAGATATCCTTTAACTTTGGTAAATACTCAGTTTCAAGAAATTGTCTTAAGCCATATATTCCTGTGATGTTCATGCAAATATCCAAACAGATGAAAATTTGACTTAACCCACTCTTGAATTTTGCGTACCTAGTCCATGATAAAAATGGATTATGTGGCAAAGCTTTGAAGTGTGCACACAAAATTGTAATTTTATTCATGTAGATAGGAAATTAATGTGAAGTGATTTTCATCTGCCATTTCAGAGTTTGTTATAAAGATATGCAGTATTGTTACAAATATATGAAGTATTAGAGGCCTGGTGGTGGAATAGCCTCAATTTATTTAGAACTAGATGTTGGGTACTTGTTGCACGCCGTTGTTGGTATATCAGCTTCTGAAGTTAGCCAATCAGATCACTTCACGGGCGAATTCAAATGGGCTTTGTGAGGCGGTGTTGCTAAACATGCATGTGGCTGAATTCACCTGGTGTGAAAATGGGAAACCACAGAAAACCATCTTCATGCCTGCCAACGGTGGGATTCGAGCCCACTATGTCCCAAATACAAGCTCACAGCTAACCATACAACTAACATGCTCGATATGAAGATCTTTTCTTATATTAACATCTAGGGACTTACAATGATCCCCATGAGGTGCGTTCACCCCATCTACTGAGTAATTAAAATTGACAGAACTTTTCCTCTGGGTAAAACTTGCCAGCTTCTCTATTCATCCCATTTATCATCATACCATTGTCTACAGTCCATCTCACAACATTGACGAGATCTTTATATAGTCACAATCCCATAACTTATTTACTACTGATTACAGTATATCATCATCTGCAAAAATCCGTATCTATGTCTCTATTCCTTATATCATTTTTAAATAAAAGAAAACATAAATGTCCAATAATACTGCCTTGCAGAATCTTCCCTTCAATACAGGATCAGATAATGCTTTGCTTACTCTCATTCTCTGAGTTCTGTTTTCTAGAAATATAGCCACACATTCAATCTCTCTTTTGTCTAGTCCAGTTGCACTCTTTTTCACCAGTAGTCTCCCATAATCTACCCTATCAAACGCCTTAGATAGGTCAATCACAATACAGTCCATTTGACCTCCTTAATCTAAAATATCTGCTGTATCTTGCAAGAATACTAGATGCTCACTGGAAAAACCTTTCCTAAACCCAGAACTGCAAAACCAGTTAGTAATTATGTAAATGTATCTAAAATAATCAAACCAGAGGTTATGTATAACACATGTCAAGCTGATAGGCCTGTGTTTTCTTGCTTTATGTTTATCAGCCTTTCTCTTGTACACTGGTGTTACTATAACAACTCTCCTTTCATTTCTTATAACTCCTTCATGCAAATAGTAATCAAATAAGTACTGTTTTTTTCAAATATGACACTATACTCCAACCTATTCCCTTTAGTGTATTTCCAGAAATCTTAATCCTAACTGCTTATCTAGCTTTCAACTTTTGTATCTTTTTGTCAATGTCTTTATTACCATTGGTAAATTTTAGTACTTCACTTGTGTTAGTCATCTTCTCCAACTGGGCATTATCCTTATGTTGAACATTCTTAACATACTGCTGACTAACAAGTTCTGCCTTCTGTAACTCCTCCCCTTGTTCATTATTTTATGATTTCTGGAATATCCTTCCCATACGCTGTTCCTGCCTTAAAGTACCTATACATGCCTTTCCTAGCAAGTTACTAACTCTTATTTATTTCTAATCTGAATCTTCTTCTTAAACTTTTAAATTCTGTATTATAATATAGGGCTTTTTTTACCATTCCTTGCCACCTTTAAAGGTACATACCTGTTTTCATACTCCTCAATGATTGCTTTAAACCCATTCCATAGTCTGTTTATATTTTTATTCACTATTTTTTACACATCATAATTACTTCTTTTAAATTTCCCCTGCCTGTCTTATCAGCTGTATGGTATCACCTAATAGTCCTACTTTTACAAACTTCCCTTCTATCACATTTATTTTCAACTACGACAAACACAGCTTTGTTATCACTTATACCATCAATCACTTCAATTTCTCAGAATGGTCAACCAACTTTTCTATTCTGGATGCATGGAAATCACCTCCAACATTATGTAACCACCTGGAGACGGCTGCTTTCACCTCTTCATCATTTTGGAATTGTCATTCACTGAGATCCCTTTTCCTGGACTGCATGGAGGATGTTTTCATTAGCATGAAATCTAGAATATTCCTTCTAGCTAGTTGCTTTACGTCGCACCGACACAGATAGGTCTTATGGCAACGATGGGATAGGAAAGGCCTAAGAGTGGGAAGGAAGCGGCCGTGGCCTTAATTAAGGTGCAGCCCCAGCATTTGCCTCGTATGAAAATGGGAAACCACGGGAAACTATCTTCAGGGTTGCCGACAGTGGGGTTCGAACCCACTATCTCCTGGATGCAAGCTCACAGCTGCACGCCCCTAACCGCACGGCCAACTCGCCTGGTAAATATCCTCTGGTTGGTTCCATCACTTTCTGATTGAACTGTCCTTCCCAGATTAACTTACCATTTGTTGTTTATGCTTTCAGCCATTTTCATTACCTTCCCAGTTAACATTTGGTAAATTGAGGTCACCTGCTATGAAATGAAACTCCTTCCATTTCTTTGAATTTGAAATATTAGCAAGTTTAATCAAACAGCTCTGCAATTATTCAATCTGCCTATCACATTCTGATTACTTCTCATCAATTTTCTTTTAAATTACTTGTATCTGTTTTAGACTTGCAATGGAGTGGAAACCATTTCTTTTCACTTTCAACTTAGTTAACCTGTTTGGTTCTTCAGTCTGTTGAAACCAATTTATGATTTATGATTTTTGATTGTAACTTTCTAAATTAATATCAATATCGACAGACTGAAGAACCTAATGGTTATAGGTCCACCAAGAATGAACTTTTTGATCGATACATCTTTACATATAAGCACCTTATCTGAATTGCAAGAAAAATTAAATGAGAGAGTGCTGATACTCTAGCTTATCAGCTCTTGAAGCACAATATTGGTTGTAAGAATTTACTATCTAAGTGTGATACTTGACTGGAAGCTGAAATTACAATATTGCAATATTCTGCCTATTCAAAGAATTCTTGATTATTCATTTAACATTACTCTTTTATTTCTATTTGTATAATGCATTCTTAAATTCTGTGATATTGTCCTATTGCATCTTGTGCATTTTAAATGTATAATGCATTCTTAAATTCAGTTGTAGTCCTAAGGCATCTTGTGCATTTTTTATGTGATATTGAACGGATGTGGAATGAATGGGATGGTATTTTGTTCTCCTTTGCTTACACTTCCTCATCAGCTACAGATACAAAGGCGAATCAAAAAGTAAGTTACACTTCAAGATATGGCCATTTATGAAAGCACCTACAAATAGGTAACACAGCTATGACAACATACGATGTAAATTCACTTTTCCACACAGTCACCAAGAGACTCTAAATATTTCTTAGAATGGTCAACCAACTTCTCTATTCTGGATGCATGGAAATCACCTCCAACATTATATAACCACCTGGAGACGGCTGCTTTCACCTCGTCATTGTTTCAGAATTGTCATCCACTGAGATCCATTTTCCTGGACTGTATGGAGGATGTTGCCATACCTCCCACTTGAATCACTGCAGCAGTTCGGACGTTTGGCAGGCCATGTGAGGTGTTGCGTGTTCAGGTGTCCAGACTTAGCGCCATGTGATTATCATGTGTTCGGTAAGCTGGAAAAGTATATCAGTCGACAACGATTCCAAAATGATGAGGAGATGGAAGCAGCTGTCTCCAGGTGGTGACATAGCACTGGAGGTGATTTCTACACATCCTGAATCGAAAAGTTTGTTGACCGTTCTGAAAAATGTTTACAGTCTCGTGAGGACTATGTGAAAAAGTGAACTTACATTGTATATTGTCATAGCCATGTTGCCTATGTGTAGGTGGTTTCATAAATGGCCACCACTTAGGAGTGTAACTTACTTTTTGATTTGCCCTCGTAGATGTCTCAGACCTTCATAATATTTTTCAAAGTTTTCAGCATGAATTGAATTAGTTTGTTTGTGTGAGATTGGCTTTAATCCTCCTGCTTTATGCACTTGTATTTGAAATTGAATATAAGCATGTAGTTCAGATTTCTTTGTGCTCTTTCTGTTTTATGAATGTGTAAGATTATAAAGTTGCACTGATATTAGATGGATAGCCCTTTTTGCTAGTGTGGTCTATTGATGCTTTCCTAGTGAATACATTATCTAAATTTTTTTTTAAAAACATGAGTTAAGGATATTTTAATTTTTATAGTGTTCTGTTTAGCGTTCTGCTTTTATTTCAATCTTATCTTTAAATATTTCTTATTAGCCTAGGCACCAACAAGAAATTAAATTTAATTACTTCTATAACAATTTTGATGTAGTTTAATAATATTATCATACTTCAGGCTTCTCTCTGAATGGTGAGTTGTTGATGGACGCTCTTGGAGGAGAAACTACATTCTCTGATGTCCAAGGTGAATCCTTCGTTCCTGCATGTACCTTGGGTGTTGGACAGAAGGCCAAACTTACATTTGGTCAGGATGTTAATACACTCAAGTTCTTCACCACATGTGGGCTGCAGGAGGGTTACGAACCATTCTGTGTGTAAGTATAGTATGCAGATATATTCAAAATCCGTGTTATAACTAGTGGCTTGTGTAGCTGATGCTGCCAAAGAATGCATATTTCTGAGGTACTTGGGTATAACTTCAGTTGGCCTTTGTGATCTAGTTGATGCTGTTGAAACTATCTGGGCTCTATATCCCACAGGTGAGTCTCTATAGGATAGGCCTTGTCTGGAATGACATCTCATAGCAGCCATGCAGCACTTAATATTTTTTCCCTTGTCAAGTTCATCTGCATGTCTCTTCTGATGTAATCATTCCTGATTCTGTCCCTTCTCATCTTCTGAATAGCTGTTTTTAGAAACTTTATTTCACATACTTGTAATTTACTAATGTCTCATGTACGGCATATAAAATACAGCTCCCCAAGCTGTATGTCATGATTGATGAAATATATAATTGCGACATTCCCTTCTAAAGTAACTGCTTTGTCTCATGCTAGATTCTGCATTTGGAGGCTGTTCTATTTTGTACTTCTAGTTTAACCTTCCCATTACTGGAGAAAATACTTCTAAGATAGCTAAGATTTTCACACGTTCAATTCTCTCTTCCTCAAGTGTGAGATTACACTAAATACATGTTCTACTCATTTTCAATGCTGCTGTATTTTACTTGCTCACAGTTAACTTCAGTTCTTTAAACTTGCTGCTCCAGCAATCCAACCTCATCTGCACTCCTTGTTCTCTCTCTCCACAGATGGTAACATCATCAGCAAAAAACAAATGCATTCAAATCTCCAGCATCCACTGCTTTAATATCCGTAATAGTTATATCCATGGGTGTGATTAAGAGTAGTGGAAACAGTGAACTGCCTTGTTCTACGCCTATCTTTGTTCAAAACCATATTGACTTGCCATTTCCCACTTGCACACTGCTCTCACAATCTTCACACAATATTTTAATCTTCCAAATTAGAGATTTTGGAACCTTTAGTTAGTCTAGGCTATCCTATATTTTACTTCATGGTATACTGTAGTTCAAATGTCCAACCTCATCTGCACTCCTTGTTCTCTCTCTCCACAGATGGTAACATCATCAGCAAAAAACAAATGCATTCAAATCTCCAGCATCCACTGCTTTATAACAACTTACGGAGCAGAAACTTGGACAATGACAAAGAAGGATGAGAGTCGAATACAGGCAGCCGAAATGAAATTCTTGAGGAGTATGATACAGAAGAGTAGACGAGACAAAATAAGGAATGAGAAAATCCGGGAAGAAATTGGAGTGGAAAAAATGAATGATAGAATAGAGAAGAGCCGACTAAGATGGTTTGGGCACATAAAGCGAATGAGTGACGAAAGAATGCCAAAAAAGGTGATGGAAATGCAAATCCAAGGAAGGAGAGGCCGTGGACGACCTCGATTGAGATGGAAGGATACTATTCAACGCAGCATTATAGAAAGAAACCTGGACTGGGACACAGTGTTGGAGGAGGAGTGGTGGAAAGACCGAAGAAAGTGGAGAGGAACCATATTTGCCCCTACCCGGCTACAGCTGGATAAAGGGAAATGATGATGATGATGGTATACTGTAGTGTCATATGAATTTTCTTCCAGTCCAAAAACACAATACCGGTAGTTAGGTGTTTCCCTCTTTTCCAGTAATTTTCCATTATCTGCCTAATTGCAAAGATAAGACCTGTTGTCCTTCTGTTTCATCTAAGACAATATTCTTCGTCTTCTTCTTCTTCTTCTTCTTCTTCTTCAAATTGGTGTTCTATTATTGCTCTTTTTTTCTGTGATCTTTTCCATTATCTTAAGGCAGTGTGACAGCAGGGTAATCGCACTATACTGTAGTTGGTATGCTTCTTGCTGTTTCCTTTCTTAAATGTTGGTGTCAGTCCTTTCTTCCAATCATCTGAAATTTTATTCTCTTTCCATATTGTTCCTAGTGTTCAGTGTAGCCACTGCATACTAAGTACTGGTACACTATTCCTGCTGCTATCATCATATCTGCTGACAATCCATCTGCTTCTTGGGGATTTCCTCATTTTTAGGGCACTTGGGTTTCTGCCTATTTAATAGGACTCTCTTTTTACCACAGGTTCAACAAAATCACAGATCTCATGCTCTTCTGCTTCCACATACAGCAACGTGTCAGAATAAGCCTTCATCTGCTTCGTCATCCCTTCTGCATTCCTAACAATGGTCCCATATTCAGTTTCAAATGCTTTAATATCCTCTCTGTCTGATCTCCCCTTCAGTGCTGCATACAAAATTGTCTGGTTCTTGTTACAGTCCTCACCTGGCTTTCTTGTAAATGAATTCCAGTTCTTGGACTTTTCTTCCCTTTCACTCTTTCATTCCATCTCGGTTAGTCTTACTCCATTTTTACCACAAACTTCTACCGCATAGTTAACTAATATTTCTTAGACAAGTTCTGTTCTTATTTTTAACTTGTGTTTTATTTCATGGTAACTTCTGTATTACTACATTTTGAAAGCCATTCTTATTTTATTCTTCTTTTAAATTCCACTCCTTTATTTTGGGTAGTTACATTGTATTTGATGTACCTAGGAGCCTGTAGTCACTGTCTAAACATACGCTTTTGTGCCTCCCACTCCTTCTCGAATCATTTTATTCGTTTTCACACAGGCCTTATCAGCAACTGTTTTAAATCTTCCATTAGGGATGTTGTCCAGGTGGCAGATTCTATACAGTTGTTTTCCTAGGCTTTTATTAAATGAATTCAAAGAACATGGAAATTTTTCAATTATCTCCCTTGATAAATTATTCCAGTCCCTAATTCCTCTCCCTGTAAAATAATATTTGCCCCAATTTTTCCTCTTGAATTCCAAGTTTTTCTTCATATGTGACCCATTGTGCAGAAAGGGACCTAAGGTCAGATTTTTTCATTTTAGAGATTTTTGTGGTTCTAAAAATTGTTATAAGATACCTACTTCAGAAGATATTAATTATTGACTGTTGCTATTAAGAAACCTGTATTTTGAGAAAAATGCAATAATTACAGCTTTCACTAATTTTTCTTCAGACTAGCAACCCGTCAGAAGGGCCGTAACGGGACATATGGCCCAATACTTGGGAGGAAGATGATAATGATGACTAATTTTTCTTACCAGTTGACCGGACAAGTGGCCACGTGATTTGGGTGCACTCCTAACCACACGGCCAATTCACCCGGTGGGCAGTAGATCATTGACCTCCATTTTGACCTCTTCTTTCATCACTCTTCCAGCTCCACTTGTTGTCTTCAAGTATCCTCCTTAATCTGGTCCTCCCATCTCTTTTTTAGTTTCCCACTTGGCCTCTTTTCACCATGTCTCTGCTCCAAACTCTTGGAATTCTGCCTGCTTTCATTCTTTTGACATGCCCAAACCTATCTGGTCTCCAAGTCTTTCAGCATCCAGCTTACTAGTAATTTTGAACTCCTCATTCCTGATCTGCCCCTTCTTGTTTCACCTTTCATCCTTCTGAGGAACTTCATTTCCAAGGCCTATATTTTACTCTCATCCCTGGTAGTTATTGTCTATGTCTCAGCAGCATAGGTCAATATTGACATGTAAATAAGACTTCTAGAGGATTTTCTTACACTTAACTGGAACATCTTCTTTCCATACCAAATCACTTAACCTACAATAGAATCCACTAGCTTGCTGTATTTTTTGACTTATTTCTCTTTTAATGGCCCCCATCATTCATTATCTTGCTTCCTGAGTACTTGAAGCACTTCTAATGTCTCTCCTTTCAGTCTAATTATCCCCCTTCTGCTCCTTAATGTCTTAATGAAATATCTGTTAAATTATTTACTATAATTCTATTCCTTTCTTTACAATACTTACAGTCTAACACTAACAACTTTATATCATCCTTACTTGACTCCCAGTTCCCTATAATCTCTCATCACTGGTCCCTAATCCATCCTGTTTCCCTGAATGTACCTCCCTATAACTCTTCTAAGCAAACCCTCTAACTAATGAGTACCATTGTCCAAGTGAAGACAATATGAGTGTAGATCCCTATCTCCCTCTCACAAACCTTCATTTCTGCCCTCCGCTAAAAGCCTAATTTTCTCCCTCAAACTCACTCTCTCTTCCCTCATGCTCCTTAATACCCACTCAGCACGGATCCTACACTTGCCTCCCTCAGCAATTCCTTTATCTTCTTCACAGAAGTATGAAAATATAAAAATATCTTGTTATGTAAGGACTGTATTAGACCAAGTATAGGCTAAGACAGTCTTGCATATAAGATGACCCTGAAATTTTGGAATTTATTTACAAGAATAATTAATTAATGAATGTAATTCCAACATATTCAAGCTCTCCTACAGTCTAGATAATTTATAAGCCCTGAAATAAATCTAAGAACAAGACTTTTGTTTTAATAGAAAATTTGATGGGCTCTCTTCTGTATGATCTTTTCCATTATCTTAAGGCAGTTTGACAGCAAGGTAATCCCTCTATAATTGGTACACTTCCTCCTACTTCCTTTCTTAATAGAGATAGGTAACCAACTTATCTGAATAATCTGCCAGTAGGCATTGCACAATAGTAGTGCAGCATCATAAACAGCTCTGAATACTTGAGCATTTGTTTACATCACTTGCCTTAAATTCAGCTATTGTAACTTTTAAATTCACTTGCCACCTTTGGTGCCTTTTATTGATAACTTCGCAAGTTCTTGGATAACTCTGGTTTTGTTCCTCCTGCACTAATTCAGTAATAAGGCTACCAATTTAATTTGCATTCATGTTGTTAGTCCTCTGAATGCTTTCGTTGATGTGCCAGCATTCTTAACTCTTCTTTGTCTTTCCACTAATGTTATTCATTACATTCAGGACCACTGAAATAAATGTAAATAACTTCTTCTGTCTCCTTTATTTCATTGAAGACACTCTCCTTTCCACACAACCTATCATGACTACAATAGTGATCAAAACTGAATGCATTAACACAGTGACATCAAGCCAAGCAACATAGGTCACAAGTTACAAACTGGAAAATAATCATCAAAGCTTAAGAAATGTCATTTTATTGTCCTTTAGCTCAGATGGCAATGCATGTCATAACTCCCATTGCACAATCCAATACAGCTGAGTAATGATACAAATAGACTTCAAAAAAATGAGTCTTTCTAAATGTTAGACTGTGCACATAAGATGGCTACAGTTTTTTATAAGTATATTTTAACGTAAAAGCATTGTCTTATGTTTGGGCTAATACAATAAGTAACTGTTTTCAGCTCAATGTTCTTTTTCTAGTTGCTTAAT